>NC_041382.1:408890633-408982065 GCF_002162155.2 Triticum dicoccoides | reverse complement strand
TGAGTTCCACCAGGAGAGGAGGCCCCACGTCCACCAGGAGAGGAGGCCCGCGACCTCCCCGCCGTCTATCCCCGCCTCCCCCAAGCTCGCCGTCTCCGCCCTCTGTCGTCTCTGCTCCGGCCACCACCTCATCGTGGTCAGGTAACCCTCCTCCCTCTGCCTCTCTTCTCCTCTCTTCTCCTCTCCTCCCTCCCGACCATGCCCTCTTCTTCTCTCTTTTGCTAGGTTTAGGTCAAATCCCTCTCGAATTTAGGTCAAATTAGGTTCAAAAAATTGTGGGAGTAGTGCCTAGCAAACATGAATAATTATTACTCCATGTGCATTGGAGTACTTGGTACCTGCAAGATTTGGACACACTGAAAAATGCACTGGACACACTGAAGAAAATTTTTGTGTCCAGTAAGATTAGAGAAAATTTTGTGCTAATGGTGTGCTGGTAGAATGCGCATTTTTTGTTAGTTCGTTGCCATATCATGATAGGACATTCAGTTGTTTCTGTTGTTCACAATGCTCTAAATATGTGTGCCAAAGAGAGTTTTCTCTGAATTTGTTGTTCACAATGCTCTAATGTTTTGTCAGTGAATGGTGGTGCAATGGTGGCCTCTGTTTCAAATATTTCAGCAATTACTTGACCATAAATAAAAAAGAAGATTTGGGGATGGTAACTACTTTGTGGTTTCTATTAAATTTAAAATAGTGAGGGTGTCATTTTCATCCATTCATCTCTTTCTCTAGCTTGTCTAAAAGTTATGTTTACAATATTGCTGCATTTTCTAGAACAGGCACCACACTATAATATTTCATAAGATGATGATATAGTTAAGAATATTACTTAAGGTATGCTTCTAAATATTGTTGTCCACAATGTCTTCTCGCCAAATGCTTATCCATTTAGGAG
This sequence comes from Triticum dicoccoides, assembly GCF_002162155.2. Lineage (NCBI taxonomy): Eukaryota > Viridiplantae > Streptophyta > Magnoliopsida > Poales > Poaceae > Triticum > Triticum dicoccoides. The sequence goes on along the minus strand of NC_041382.1, from coordinate 408,981,167 downwards.
CCATGGTCATAAGCAGTCTGCTTGAGGGTGGTCTTCCACAACATATGGAATTTATCCATCTAATGTAGTCAATAGATGTTGTCAAGTGATTGTTTCATGGTTTTGGTTCTATTTTTAAAAAGGAAAGCCAGTTGTTCAGGCTTCAAAAAAATATTTTCTCAGAATATTACTACTAAGCCCAAGCTTGTTAATCATGTAACTTGAGAAAATTATTGGAGTAGATCAAATTCAGCCATTATAATGTTTGATGCCTGCATCAACACTTCTCTGTATTGCATGCGGTTGTTATAGTTGAGGGTCAAAAGTAGAGGTTAGCTTTAACATGATTCGCTAGTGCTTTCATCACTTGTGTGGTGATTGTCTTGGTCCTTTTCATTTTTGTCATGGCATTCTTGAGGTGCTGATGTGTCTGAGGGCATGAACCATGATCAGGTTGAGTTCAGATTTCATTAGATTAGATGGATTATCAGAACTTGACGTGGTTTTCCACTTAGCTATCTGAATTGAGAAAAAACATAGCTTTTGCTGTCTCTGAGGCAAAACTTGCTACTCCATATACAACTAATACTACTACTATACAAGATACTACTCCATATACTACTAATACTACTACTGTATTTCATTTCAAAGTTCAAAATGCTGGTACTGAGATTTTCATTTCCAATGGAAAAACATAGCAACTTCTCTGATGTTATAAAGTTGTTCTTATATGGGTGAAACTTCACTTGTTTTTAGGCTAGTGTAGGGTGTTGCTTCTTCTGTATGGGCCAACTATGTCACAAATAAATTGTTCCTCCTTCTGTATTTGACAAGTAATGACTTGCAAAGATGATGATCATCTTGCTAGTTTGCTAGGTTTTGTCCCCGAGAGGCCCTTGAGTTTGCCGGAATGTCGATTAACTTCCGTTCCGGCAAATTCGGGTACTCCATATGTCCTATTTTCAGCAAAGGTCATGCTGAAATTTTCCATGAATTTTAGCATGACTTTGCTAAAAATAGGACATATGGGGTACTTGCGACTAATGTTGATTATCTTCTGCTCAAAATTTATGCTGCTATAATGTTGTAAGGGTACTAATTGGTCTCTTCTGCTGCTTATCAGAGATGAGGGGAAGTAGCCACCGCCGCTCTGCCTCACCGGAGTACGAGTTGGATGCTTTTGAGTTCTTCACTATCATACTTTCTTCTTCAGTATCAGCCATGAGGCAGGTATATAAAACGAGAGATCTCCCCTTCACCCATCTCATTATGATAACTATGTTTTTTGCTACATCACTCCTTGTCCCAAATTGCAGAGGCTGCCTGACGCTTTTATGAAGATGCTGGGTGAAGATCCGCCAGATAATGTGAAGCTCCGACAGGCCGGCAGCGGGGTTCGCAGGCTGTGGGACGTGGAGTTGGTGATCGAGGAGGGCCACATGTACCTGTGCCGTGGCTGGGAGAAGTTCTACAGTGCCTACGACCTGCGGACCGGGTACTTTCTTCTCTTGAGGTACGACGATGACGCCACAATGCTCATCGTGAAGGTTTTCAACAAGACTATGTGTCGCATGCGCTACGCTGAAGACGAAGATGCCAGTGCGTTCTGCCTCTTCTTATTCCTCCATATTTGGCTTTGTCTCACATTGATTGTTAATAGTCATTGTTGCATTTGGACAGGCAATGGGAGCAGCAGCAGCGACACTGGCTACAGCCAAAGCAGCAGCGATTATGGCTGTAGCAAAAGCAACAGCGATTCTGGCCTTAGCGAAAGCAGTAGCGATTTTGGCAGCAGCGAAGACAACAAGAAGGATGATCCGGACTGGAGTGGGGGAGAAGAGGAGCAGAGTGGGGATGAGGAGCTGCAGGATGACGATGGGCATCAGGCTAAGGATGACCTAGCACTGGTGGTGGCTGACCAAGGGCAAGAGATGGTGGTGGCTGACCAGGTGCAAGAGATGGTGGTGGCTAACCATGGGCAAGAGATGGTGGTGGCTGACCATGGGCAAGAGATGGTGGTGGTTGAGGGTGGCCTCGCGATGGTAGTGGTGCCTGACAATTACCACGCACCGGTGGTGGCGCCGACGATCCCACAGCTGGGCGACATGACCACGCCAATTGTGGTAGAAGACTACATCCCATAGCTGCATCCACTGCCTCCACCGCCTCGCCGCTCTTGGCGCATCAGGCTGAGGAAGGAGAAGGAGAAGAACAATGAGAACTGAACTATGTCAGGTATGTCAGATCTCCAAAATGATATATATATATATATATATATATATATATATATACTTAGTTACCTATTTATCTCTAATATGCTTAGTTTCCTATAGGTTAGCTCCAAAATTACTTATGTTGGCACAAAATGATCAAGTTTACATAATAAGCTTATAGTCTTCTTCTTATTCTTCTTCTTATCCAAAATGACATAGGTTAGCTTCATTTTACCTAAGTTGGCTCTAATATGCTAACTTAGAGCTTATATGCTTAGTTTCCTATAGGTTAGCTCCAAAATTACTTATGTTAGCACAAAATGATCAAGTTTACATAATAAGCTTATAGTCTTCTTCTTATTCTTCTTCTTATCCAAAATGACATAGGTTAGCTTCATTTTACTTAAGTTGGCTCTAATATGCTCACTTAGAGCTTATATGCTTAGTTTCCTATAGGTTAGCTCCAAAATTACTTATGTTAGCACAAAATGATCAAGTTTACATAATAAGCTTATAGTCTTCTTCTTATTCTTCTTCTAGTCTTCTTCTTCTTCTTCTTCTTCTTCTTCTTCTTCTCTTCTTCTTCTTCTTCTTCTTCTTCTTCTTCTTCTTCTTCTTCTAACTTCTTGTTTATCATTTTGCAGATTTGATTTAATTCACGGAAGCTTGCATGGATGGAGTGCTTCTTTTCCATTTGTGTTTTTATTTTGTATCAATGTGAAACTTTTGTGAATTGATGGATAACGGTGTTGAATGAACATTGTGAAACTTTTGTAATATGTAAAGTGTTGGCTATGTATGTATATATGATGAAACTTGTGTGTTGGATATGATCTGGTGGACGCAGGTAACATCGTTACATATGGCCCCCTGTATGTAAGCTAAGCAGACCTGTGTTGTATGTTATCTCTAATATTTTTTAACCTGTGAAAATATCAGAAATGAAAAAAATCCCTAATATTCATACTAGTGGCGCACCACACAAGACACTAATGGCGCACTGTTATAATCACACTAATGGCGCATCACCCAACAATGCGCCATTAGTAGGCCAAAGCACATGGTTAAATATGGCCCCCTGGGAGGCATACTAATGGCGCATGGTGTTCTATACTAATGGCGCATTGCTCGGTGCGCCATTAGTAAGAAATACGAGTGGCGTGATACTAATGGCGCACCAGCAGTGCGCCATTAGTAGGAAAAACTGGTGCGCCATTACTAGCCCTTTTCCTAGTAGTGTTTTGTCTAATAGTTTTTTAATATGTTCCATAGCTTTCTGTTGTTCAGTTGCAATTTTAGCAATTGTTTTGTAGCTGGGTTTGGAACCACAATCAGAGTCATCTTCACTTGATGTTTGATAGTGAGTGGTGCGTGAGTTTACCTTGGCACCGCGTGCCATGAAGCAGTAGGTGGGAGTGGAGTCGTCCTTGTCATTAGCATCGGCGTTGGTGACATTGTCTTCAGTATTGAAGATGGACTTGGCAACGTAGGCTGTAGCCAGACTTGCCACACCAGAATCGGACTCCTCAAACTCCACCTCCGCCTCCTCAGAAGCGGACTCCTCCTCCGAATCCATTTCCTTGCCAACAAACACACGAGACTTGCCAGATGAGCTCTTCTTGTGTGATGAAGACTTTGAGGAAGACTTGGAAGAAGACTTTGAGTAATTATTCTTCTTCTTGTCGTCAGAATCATACTCCTTGCTCTTCTTTTTCTTCTTGTTCTCATTGTCCCACTGCAGACACTCAGAGATGTAGTGGCCAGGTTTCTTGCACTTGTGGCATGTTCTCTTCTTGTAGTCATGAGCAGAAGTTTCATCATTCCTTGAGCTTGATATTGAGGACTTTCTGAAGCCTTTCTTCTTGGTGAATTTTTGGAACTTCTTCACAAGCATAGCAAGCTCCTTTCCAATGTCTTCAGGATCATCAGAACTGCTGTCAGATTCTTCTTTAGATGAGGAGACAGCTTTTTCCTTCAAGGCACGAGTTCGCCCATAGTTGGGACCGTAGATATCTCTTTTCTCAGAAAGCTGAAACTCATGTGTGTTGAGCCTCTCAAGTATGTCAGACGGATTGAGTGTCTTGAAGTCAGGACGTTCTTGAATCATCGGGGCTAGGGTGTCAAACGAGCTGTCAAGTGATCTCAGGAGTGTCTTGACGACTTCATGCTTGGTGATCTCAGTAGCGGAGAGGGCTTGAAGCTCATTTGTGATGTCAGTGAGTCAATCAAACGTGAGCTGGACATTCTCATTGTCATTTCTCTTGAAGCGGTTGAAGAGGTTGCGAAGGACACTGATTCTCTGATCTCTCTGGGTTGAGACGCCTTCGTTGACCTTGGAGAGCCAGTCCCAGACTAGCTTAGATGTTTCCAAAGCACTCACACGGCCATACTGTCCTTTGGTCAGATGACCACAGATGATGTTCTTGGCAGTGGAGTCCAGTTGAACGAACTTCTTGACATCAGCAGCGATGACACCTTCACCAGCCTTGGGAACGCCATTCTTGACGACATACCATAGGTCGACATCAATGGCTTCAAGATGCATGCGCATCTTATTCTTCCAGTAGGGATATTCAGTTCCATCGAAGACTGGGCACGCAGCGGAGACTTTGATTATCCCTGCAGTTGACATAGCTAAAACTCCAGGTAGTTAAACCGAATCACACAGAACATGGGAGTACCTTGCTCTGATACCAATTGAAAGTGCTAGTGATCGACTAGAGGGGGGGTGAATAGGCGATTTTTATGAAAGTCTTCAAAACATGGAAGTTTCGAAGACAAACGATAGAAATAAACATATTACCATGCAGCAGAAGGTAGACTACACTAGGCAAACCATAGTCAAGTATTCAATGGAGTGAAAGCACAATGACTAATAGTAGCTCGGCAGTAAAGATCAGGTAGGAAGATATTGTGAAGCCAATCAGAACAAGCAGTCACTCAGTGAAGACAAAAGGTAAAGCAATCATACAATGACTTCACAAGGACCAATAGTAAGTAAAGGGAAGGGAAGGATGAAACCAGTGACTCGTTGAAGACAATGATTTGTTGGACCAGTTCCAGTTGCTGTGACAACTCTACGTCTGGTTAGGGAGGCTGAGATTCAACTCAGAAGACCTCGTCTTCACCTTATTCCCCTTGAGCTAAGGACACCCAGTCCTCGCCCAATCACTCTGGTAAGTCTTCAAGGTAGACTTCCAAACCTTCACATACTTCGTTCACCGGTGATCCACAATGACTCTTGGATGCTCAGAATGCGACGCCTAACCGCCTGGAGGATTCACAGTCCTCAAGTGTAATAAGTCTTCAGATCACACAAACAGGAAGACTTAAGTGATGCCTAACACTCTTTGGCTCTGGGTGTTTAGGGCTTTATCCTCGCAAGGAATTCTCTCTCAACGGCTTCGAGGTGGGTTGCTCTCAAATGACAAAAGCCGTGTACTAACTCTGAGCAGCCAACCGTTTATGGTTGTAGGGGGTGGGCTATTTATAGCCACGAGGCAACCCGACCTGATTTGTCCGAAATGACCCTTGGTCACTAAGGAACTGACACGTGTTCCAACGGTCAGATTTCAAACACACATGGCAACTTTACTTGGGCTACAAGCAAAGCTGACTTATCCAACTCTGGACAAGATTTTCTCTCATAGTCTTCACTCGAAGACATAGGATTTTGGTTAAGCATCACTTCAGTCATTCTGACTGGTTCACTTGGACCCCACTTAACAGTACGCTGGTTCCTATGACTCAACAAAGAAGAAAAAGAACGACAAAAGAACTAAGTCTTCGCGCTCCATAGTCTTCATGCGATGTCTTCTCTTGTCATAGTCTTCAATATGAATGTCTTCACATACCACCTTTGACTTCAATGTCTTCTTACATTTTTAGGGGTCATCTCTGGTAGGAAAACCGAATCAATGAGGGACTTCTACCTGTGTTATCCTGCAATTCTCACAAACACATTAGTCCCTCAACTAGGTTTGTCGTCAATACTCCAAAACCAACTAGGGGTGGCACTAGATGCATTTACACTAACAGTCCGGCCAATGGAGATGGTCCGGCTGTCCGGAGACCCCCTTATCCAGGACTCCCTCAGTAGCCCCTGAACCAGGCTTCAATGACGATGCGTCCGGCGCACAGTATTGTCTTCGGCATTGCAAGGCGGGTTCCTTCTCCGAATATATCACAGAAGAACTTGAAAACGAGGATAGTGTCCGACCCTGCAAAATAAGTTCCACATACCACCGTAGAGAGAATAAAAATTTTCGCAATTCTAATTTGTTGGCTTGTCTTAACAGTATGGCGTTATGTCATGGCCCGGTGATTATTCGAACCGTTCCCTTTAACCAGCCCCGCACATAACGCGAGGCAGTTTTTTGACACGTCTTGTCAAAGCAGAGATCGTGTCCCCTTATTACGGGATTCTCATCAATACGGGCATGTGTAACCCAACCGCGCCATCAATTACGGCGCTTGGGGGATAAGCGAGTTTTACCAGGCAAGTGGGAACGCTTAGTTTCGTCTGCCCATATAAAGGGATAAGGATTCACCTTCCTATACGCGCCTTCTTCCTCCTTTGCTCATTCGTTTTCGCACACTCGAGCTCTAGCGCCCAAGTCCACACTTCCCACCTCAACCTTCTCCAACCATGTCCGCAGCGGGAGGTAGGTGGATGGTCTCCTCCGTCATGGAGGGAGACATCAAGAAGCTGTGCAGAGCCGGATACTTAGCTGCGAACATCGCGCATCAGCTGCCCGCTGCGAGCAGATCGTCCCTACCCCAGAACCTCACAAGAGGGTAGTTTTCCTTCACCACTTCCTCCGTGCACTAGGGTTTCCCCTCCATCCATTTGTCCGTGGTCTCATGTTCTACTACGGGCTGGACTTTCATGATCTGGCCCCGAAGTTCATCCTCAACATTTCGGCGTTCATCGTCGTGTGTGAGGCTTTCCTCCGCATCCGGCCCCACTTCGGCCTATGGTTAAAGACCTTCAATATCAAGCCGAAGGTAGTAAGAGGCTAACAAGCAGAATGTGGTGGAGCCATGGTGGGCAAGATTCCCAACATCATATGGCTCGAAGGCTCCTTCATGGAGACAATAAAGGGATGGCAATCGGTGTGGTTCTACATCACCGAGCCGCGCGGCGCCAAATGGGCGGCAACCCCTAAGTTTCGATCCGGATTCCCAACACGACTCACTTCCTGGTAAGAGAAGGGCTTGTCGTGGGGTTCATCAGTGGAGCTGGATGGACTCCAGAAATGTATCCGGAGCATGGTGAGCAAGAAGCTCAAGCTTGTCAACATAGTCCAAGTTATGCTCATCCGCCGGATCCTCCCGTGTCAACAACGGGATTTTACCTTGTGGGAGTTCGACCCGGCCCAGCATCAGACTCTGAGCGAGCTCTTCGATACAATGCACAAGGATGTCTGGAAGGTGCTGTTCAAGGGTGCCAAGGTCCCCCCTTCTCTCTCCGAGGACCACAGACTAAGCGCAAAGCGCCTAGCGCGTTCGGTGAGTTCAATACGTCCCGTAGGACATTTATTTTCCCTAGCTTAATTATGCGCGGGGTCTAATCTCCATGCCTTTGATAGGACTGGGTGGAGATGTCGGGGCAGATTAACTGTCCGGCCCCTTTGCCCGAAGACACTGCAGGCGCTCTCCTGACGGAGATGCTGGCTCCGGCTCCTTACAAGGTGCGGAGAAGACCAAGAAGGCCAAGGGAACCCGAAAGAGTTCCCGGCGCCAGGTGTTATCAGACTCATCGTCCGATAACTCTGCGGCACACTCGAGGAGGAGGAAGAAGAAGATGCTCCCCCTCCAGGCGGGGAAGGCCGCCCCAACTGGGGAGGCCGAAGGGTCCAAGAAGGGAAGGACTCTCCTTCCGGACAGTTCCACCGCCGCCGACGAAGGCGAAGACGAGTGGTTGCTCAGGGCCAAGCCCCCGGGGAGATCGTAAGTATTCGGATACCAGAGTAACTCATAGATTCCTTTATCGCACTGTTTTCCCTAATGCCGAACATAATTATGCAGGCCGCCACGAGCCAATATCGAGGTATCATCGGACGGCTCCCTGGGCTCGTCGAACATGGACAACGATCCAGTCCCGACCGCCACCTCCCCTCATCCTGCTGACGACGCCGAGGTGCTGTCTCAAGAGGCACCGGGTCGAGGGGAGACAGTCTTGGAGGTGCCTCAAGGCGACCTTCCGGACTCCGGGAGCCAAGGGATGGGGCCCTGAGAGCTTCGAGTTTGACCCTCAGCCGAACACCGTGCCGAAACCTCCAGCGGTTCCAGGCTCAGGCAGGCGGCCTCCTTCTAAGAGGGGCAAGATGCCTGTGCCGGTGACCTCTGTTCATCCAGAGGCGCCGGATAATCTGCTGGAAGCGCTTCGCAACGCTTCCATCGACGAGGAGCACTGTACTGTTATGAGTGCGGTGGTCCAGAAGGTTCAGTCCGCCAAGAGCAGGTTGACCGAAGCCTGTGCCAGCCTTCTAACAGGCTTTGAGGTAAGTGTTTTAAAATGTAGTAGAAATATTACCGCATAGATAGTAGCCCCTGATGCTTTGTTCGGTGTTCACAAAGAAAAGCCGAACAGAGGATCAAATAATATCGCAGGAGTCTAATATAAGTGTGTCAATATGCATATGCAGGCTTCGCTGCTGGCGTCCTCCGCACTGACTGCGGAGGTCGCTGTACTAAAGCAGGACCTCGAGGGGTCCAGGAAAGAGGTCGTCCTTGCCAAGAGGCAGCTCGAGGAGAACAAGGGTAAGTAATACCCTGTCTATAGATATGTATATATAAAAGAAGATGCGATTGCAAAATGACAGGATCATCGTATATTTGCCAGGGGCCACGACCGAGGTGGCGACCCTGAAGCAGGCGCTAACCAAGGCCGAAGATAAAGCGGCCAAGGAGCGCATTGAGCGAGAGAAGCACGAGGCTCGGGTGGGCGAGGTGCAGCAAGAGCTCCAGGCTCTCGTGGCGAAGCACGAGGCATTGGAGCTTGACTCAAAGACGCGGGAGTCTGAGCTTGATGCGGCCCTCGAGAGTGCAAAAAGTGCCAAGGCCGAAGCCCAAAAGGCTCTCCAAGAGATCGACGCGATGAAGAAGATAGCGGTGGGTAAGGCTTTCTATATGCAAAGCAAGCATGTAAAAGTAAATTACCGATTACTTACCCGAATCCAGAGCTCTCCAGGAGCATTCGCAGATTTTCCCCGCAGCGTGTCCGATGCGGCACAATTTTACCAGGCCGAGGATGGAAGCTCAATGGAGAAGTTGTTCTGGTCTCAGTATGCTGAGGCCGAACACCCGGTTCTAATGAGCGACCAGCTGAAGCAGATGGTCGAGCTACATAAGGCGGCCGATCGGGCCATGAAGAGCTTTATAGTCCGGCTGTGGCCTGGCGACGCCCTTCCGAACAGCTTCTTCGGCCTGGTGAGGCAGCTTGTGGATGCCTGCCCGCAGTTGGAGGTCGTCAAGCGATCTGTCTGCATTGAAGGTGCACGCCGGGCTTTCGCCCGTGTGAAATTGTAGTGGGTCAAGCTAGACGCCGTGAAGCTGATCAAGGAGGGGCCGCCCGAGGGCAAGGAGCACCGCCACCCCGAGATGTACTACGAGGGTGTTCTGCCGGGTGCCCGTCTCATCGTGGACGAGTGTTCAAAAGATGTAATATTTGAATGAGACTTGCTCGTTTTATCCTGTATTTATGAAAACTTGTTTCATATGCGCTATGAAACGCTTGTTTGAATTTAAAATATTACCTTCTGTTTGGCTGTTTATCCAATCTGAGAGACGGCTAATCCTCGGCTTCTGCCCCCATGCCACGAGTGCTGGGGTGTTCGGGATAAATCTGAGCACTCTTGTTCCCATGTTTGGGTCCTTCGAGGGAGGTGCTCAGCACAGCGAACAAGGCAACCGGACTAATAATGCTTTATCACTCTCACTTAGCCATAGAATTCTATAATTTTAAATTTCGGCGAAGCCCATGGTATTCGGAAGGCCGAATTCGGGGCGCGATACACGCCTTCAAGCCGGATAGGGCCGACCCCTTGCTCTAAGCGGCATACGTCTTTAGGGACTTGAAAAGCTCATGAACAGCGACCAGTCTCTCGCCTTATCATGACAGTCAGTTTTAGCTTTCTCTACTGAGGTGCTGAACCCAGCAAAACCGGGGGACAATCGCAGTAGTTGTCCTAGCGCTACCTTAGCCGATATTGCGGAACGTAAGGTACCAAAACATAGGAGCCGGGCAAACCCAACATTTGACCAAAGACATGATTCGGAGCTGATGCATATAATGCTATAAGTTCGGGGTGCCGCACTTGTGGAAGTGTTCAGACTTTTCACTTTGCATTGTGGGGTACGTAAGCCCCTGGTGTATTGGCCGTACCAAAGTGTACGGTCGCAAGGCGTCGTTAATGAACACATAGATATATATCGTAATGTCATGCATTGTTTATTCGAAAAAATTGCGTTAAAGCAGAGTGATACAGATAGTGCGATAAGCAAAGAGTAGGACTATGTCCCTTCCAAGGGCAAGCTGAGGAATGATATTAAATCAAATATTTCGCTCATTACTGTAATCCACCTGGGATTTCCGTGGTATGATGTAGCTGTCTGCCTCCTTGGTTGCTGCATCATGTGTTCGGCAATAGTGCTGTCGGACAGTGTTTCCAGAGATAAAGGTCCTGAAAAAAAGGAAAATAACCAAACGGGAAGCCCCTAGTGCGGTTTAAGCCGCATCCTGGGGCATGCCGCAGTTGTGCCCCACTCCCCATCTATGCCCATGGTATTTTTAATGCGTAATTATGTACGCGCGGCACGAGTTTCGCCTTTGGGCTGGGATTTGGGTGGCCGCCGTATTGCTACGCGGGCTCAGATCGCGCCATGTGGTCTATTTGCCGATTTGCTCTGAGCGCGCTTGAAGGTGTCTGGGCTTTGAAGCGCCGAACTGGTTGATTGCCTTGAGAGGCTGCTTTGCGCTTCTACTGCGAGGGCCGCGGTGTGCTCCTCTGTTCGGAGGGAGCGCTCTGTGTTTCCATTTACTGTAATAACTCCGCGAGGTCCTGGCATCTTGAGCTTGAGGTATGCATAATGCGGTACCGCATTGAATCTAGCAAATGCGGTTCGCCCGAGCAGCGCGTGATAACCACTGCGGAACGAGACTATGGAAAACTCTTCACTTCGGAAGTTATCCGGGGATCCGAAGACCACTTCCAGTGTAATTGAGCCTGTGTAATGGGCCTCCACACCTGGAATGACGCCTTTAAAGGTCGTTTTTGTGGGTTTGATCCTTGAGGGGTCTATACCCATTTTGCACACTGTGTCCTGATAAAGCAGGTTCAGGCTGCTGCCGCCATCCATAAGGACTCGAGTGAGGTGGAATCCGTTAATGATTGGGTCTAGGACCAGTGCGGCAAATCCGCCATGATGGATGCTAGTGGGGTGGTCCCTGCGATCGAAGGTGATCGGACAGGAGGACCAAGGGTTGAACTTTGGGGCGACTGGCTCCAACGCATATACGTCCCTGAGCGCACGCTTCCGCTCCCTCTTGGGGATGTGGGTTGCGTATATCATGTTCACCATCCGCACTTGCGGGGGAAACCTCTTCTGCCCTCCGGTGTGCGGCTGCCGAGGCTCCTCCTCGTCATCGCTATGCGGCCCCTTGTCCTTGTTTTCGGCAATTAACTTGTCGGCCTGCTTGAACACCCAACAATCCCTGTTGGTGTGATTGGATGGATTGTCTGGGGTTCCGTGTATTTGACATGAGCGATCGAGTATACGGTCCAAGCTGGACGGACCCGGCGTACTTTGTTTGAATGGCTTTTTCCGCTGACCGGGTTTAGAGCCTTTGAATCCGGCATTGACTGCCGTATCCTCGGTGTTTTCGCTGTTAATACGGTGCTTATGTTTGTTGCGACGTGATCTACTATTGTCGTCCTTGGTATCTGGGGTAGCATGGTTCTTTGATATGTTGTTACTGTGAGCTAGCCAGCTGTCTTCTCCCGTGCAAAAGCGGGTCATGAGCGTCGTGAGAGCTGCCATAGATTTTGGCTTTTCCTGACCAAGGTGCCGGGCTAGCCACTCGTCTTGGATGTTGTGTTTTAAAGCCGCTAAGGCCTCTGCATCCGGACAGTCGATGATCTGATTTTTCTTTGTAAGGAACCGAGTCCAGAATTGCCTGGCTGACTCTTCTGGCTGCTGAATTATGTGGCTCAAGTCATCGGCGTCTGGTGGTCGCACATAAGTGCCCTAAAAGTAGTCGAAGAATGCGGCTTCCAGATCTTCCCAACAGCTAATGGAGTTCGCTAGCAAGCTGTTAAGCCAATGCCGCGCTGGTCCTTTGAGCTTTAGTGGGAGGTATTTGATGGCGTGTAAGTCATCACCGCGGGCCATGTGGATGTCGAGGAGGAAATCCTTGATCCATACTGCGGGATCTGTTGTGCCGTCGTATGATTCAATATTTATAAGTTTGAAACCTTCTGGGAATTGATGTTCCATTACTTCATCTGTGAAGCATAAGGGGTGTGCGGCGCCTCTGTATTGGGCTATATCACGACGCAGCTCGAAAGTGTCTTGCCCGCTGTGTTCGGCCCGGCCGGATTTGCTTTTACTGTATCCGGTGTGACGTTTATCGTCTCGCAGAGTAGTGCACCCTCGTGATCCGTAGATCGATCTTGCATGTTTTGCTTTGTCCTCCAATATGTCTCGCAGTTCTGGCGTATCTCCCCATGCCTTTTTATTTGAATGGCCTTAGGGTGGAGGCTGAGCTTTTGGCTGGAATGCCTCTCTATTGCAGCCACGAGGTGGCCGATCTGCCGTATCATACGCTTCCTCCTCCAGTCGGGGTAGTAACCTGCACTTTGGGTAATTCTTGGAGGGGCACTTGAGTTTATATTCCTCGACCGCGAGGACTTCAGTCCATCTGTCAGCTAGCAGATCTTGATCAGCTTGAAGCTACTGCTACTTTTTCTTCAGGCTATTTGCCGTGGCCATAAGCCGACGCTTGAAGCGCTCTTGTTCGACGGGATCCTCTGGAACGGCGAATTCATCGTCGCCGAGGCTTGCCTCGTCTTCGGAGGGGGGCATGTAATTGTCATCCTCCTCCTCTCCATCTGCTGCTCTCTCAGGAGAGCTGGCTCCTCCATCCTCCTGCTCTGAATCTTGCTAGAGGGGAATGTTGTTGTCTTTGGCATTATCCGGAGTGTTATTATCTCCTGTGCCGGTATCACCACTTTTGCTTTGGCGGGACCTAGAGCGGCGCCGCTGACGTCGGCGCTTGGGTTGCTTCTTGGAGGGGTCATCCTCATCTATCTCATGGCCATTGCCTTCTTTGGGTGTATCCACCATGTATATGTCATATGACGAGGTGGCTTTCCAGTGCCCTATAGGCGCTGGTTCATGTTCATCTCCTACATCGTCGTCTATACCATCGATGTCTTTGGAGTCGAAGTTGAGCATGTCGGTTAAATCATCGACAGTGGCTACGAAGTGGGTGGTGGGTGGGCGTCGAATTTCTTCGTCGTCCGCATCCCAATCCTGTTGGCCATAGTCCGGCCAGGGCTCTCCTGACAAAGAGAGAGACCTTAGTGAATTCAGGATGTCGCCGAAGGGCGAGTGCTGAAAGATATCCGCGGCGGTGAATTCCATGATCGGCGCCCAATCGGATTCGATTGGCAGGGGCGTGGACGGTTCGGAGTCCAGAAAAGAGTCTGGCACCTTGGAGTCACGGGCTTCACAGAGGATTAGGCTGGTGTTCGGCTCGATCGCCGTTGAGACTGCAGCCCCTGAGGCGGTGTCTAGCCACCTGTCCTCGATTGGTGCAGTTGGGTCTGAGCTAAGGGTCGGAGCTGATGCAGGCGCGGCCTCTGGGGTACTGCTTGGCGGCAGAGCTAGGTCATACCCATCATGACAGTGCGGCGCGCCCGGCTGTGGCTCGAATCCATCGAAGATCAAGTCTCCACGGATGTCGGCCGTGTAGTTCAAACTTCCAAATCTGACCTGACGATCAGGGGCGTAGCTTTCAATCTGCTCTAGATGGCCAAGCGAATTAGCCCGCAGTGCAAAGCCGTCGAATACGAAGATCTGTCCGGGGAGAAAAGTCTCGCCCTGGACCACATCGCTATTGATGATAGTAGGAGCCATCAAGCCTAAGGGCGACGACACAAAGGAACTCTCAATGAAAGCACCAATGTGCGTCTAGGCCGGATGGTAACAGGAGGCAGGGCACACGATGTTTTACCCAGGTTCGGGCCCTCTTGATGGAGGTAAAAACCTACGTCCTGCTTGATTAATATTGATGATATGGGTAGTACAAGAGTAGATCTACCACAAGATCGGAGAGGCTAAACCCTAGAAGCTAGCCTATGGTATGATTGTATGTTGTGGTTGTTGTCCTATGGACTAAAACCCTTCAGTTTATATAGACACCGAACAGGGTTAGGGTTACCCAAGGTCGGTTACAAAGGAGGAGATATCCATATTCGTATTGCCTAGCTTGCCTTCCACGCCAAGTAGAGTCCCATTCGGACATGAGACGAAGTCTTCAATCTTGTATCTTCACAGTCTAACAGTCCAGCCAATGGAGATAGTCCGGCTGTCCGGAGACCCCCTAATCAAGGACTCCCTCACCTGGTGTAGAGGCCCGTTGCACGGGCTCAATCACATTGGAAGTTGTCTTCGGTTCGTCGGACAACTTCCGAAGCGAGGACTAGATCTTTGACATTGTTCCCTTACGTAGCGATTATCATGCATTGCTTGGACGAACCGCATTCGCTCGCTTCAATGCGATCCCGCATTACGCATATCTCAAACTAAAGATTCCCGGACCACGCGGTGTTATAACAGTCAATGGAAACACGAAGCACTCCCTCCGTACTGAGGAGCACACCGTGGCCCTTGCAACGGAGATCCAGGGCGGACTTATCATGCCAAACACTACATCGGCAGTCAAGCCCCCGGACACTGTTATACGCGTCTGGACTACTCGGCAGAGCGACTGTCCGGCTCGACCGGACCTCGATCAGCAATTTGGCTTCAGTCTCAGCCCCAGAAGAATTGCGGCATATGTGTCACACGTGCATAACTACGCACTAAAGATACCATTTGGGCCAAGACGGAGGCATAGTAGAGACAAAGTCCACAATACGGCTCGACCCTACCTGGACCCTCATGTTTCTTTTTCTCTTATTTTTTCTTTTCCAGGTTCCTTACAACCACCAACACCTTCTGACGGTAGCAAGGGCCTTTTTTAGGTCCCTCATGAGAACCCGATCATTGATCCTTTCAAAGGATAATACACCAAGGAGGAAAAACGGCACGGATGTGTGCCAGATTATCTAAAGGATATTTAAAGATCACATTTTCCTTTTGAGGACCTGTACACAGCTTTCCCTGGTATTCGGCATGTAAAATAGCCTCGATGCTTGTCACATCATTTGTAAAAATATATTTTGACGTATCAATCAGACTATAATGGAAACAATCTTTCGCCCAACGTACTCGGTACTGGCTTATTTCCTAATCTATATTCCTTCTTTTTTCTCTCTCGTCTGATTGCCATGTACACCTTGGCATGACCTAAATCGCCCAGGGCTCCATTCGGCCACGTACATGTCTTAAAAATAAAATAAGTCCGAAACACTTTTACAGTGCAAATTCGGTGTCACGAATATAGCATTATATGCATCAGCTCTGAATCATGTCTTTGGTCAATAGTTGGGTTGCCCGACTCCTGTGGTTATTGCCGTACATTCCGCTTGTTCGGCTAAGACAGTAAAGGGAGAACTACCACGATTGTGTTTCCGGCTCATATGGATAAACACCTCAGTAGAGAAAGCCGAAAACTGACTGTCATGGTGCGGCGAGAGCTGGTCAGCTAGGCGACTAACTACAAATCTCTTGCGATTTTACCCGCATTATGTGAAGGACCGGTCTATGCCCGATCAGGCATCTACAACACCCAAGTTCGGATAATCGAGCAACACCAGGGGCTACGCCTATAACCTCATTTTCAAACCCCTATGGCTAAGTGAGAGCGATAAAGCCACATAGTCTAATTGCCTGGTTCGCCGCACTGACCACCTCCTTCAAGGACCACGCTGGTTAGGTCAAGTGTGTCTAGGTGCCATTCCGAACACCCCTGTACTTCCTATGTGGGGGCTGAAGCCGACGACTGGCTAACTCTTAGATACCATAAACAGCCGCACATGAGGAAAGGATTTCAAAGTAAAACAAGCAACACATTATACATAAGCCTTGTTTTATAATACAAAGTACGGGCATTACAGGTACATTCATTCGAAAATAGTGTCCTTCAAACACTGGCCCTCTACAATGCAGGAACCCTCCAAGACTTCATCAAAATACCACTCCAGTGTGGGGTGCTCTTTGCCTACGGGCGGTCCCTCGGTTGCCAGCTTGACGGCGTTCATCTTCGCCCACTACACCTTGACAAGGGTGAAGGCCATCCGGGCACCTTCGATATAGGCCGACCGCTTTATGGCATCAAGCTGGGGGCAGGCGCTGACGAGCCGCTTCACGAGCCCGAAGTAACTACCGGGTGTGGGTTCGGCTGGCCAAAGTCAGACTATAACATCCTTCATGGCCAGTTCGGCCACCCTATGCAGCTCGGTCAGCTGCTTCAGCTGATCGCTGAGGGGCACCAGATGCTGTGGCGCAAGGTACTGTGACCAAAAAAGCTTCTCTGTCGAGCTCCCCTCTTCGGCTCGGAAGAACTCCGCAGCATCAGCAATACTCTGGGGCAGATCCGCAAACGCTGCTGGAGAACTCCAAACCCGGGTTAGTGAGAGGTACCTTCTCCTCACAAATTTGCTCTACATAATAAAGGCCTTACCCGCCGCAATCTTCTTGGCCTCTTGAATCTCCCGGCAGGCGCCTTGGGCTTCAACTCGGGCTTCCTGTGCGCTTTGGAGGGCCTTAGCAAGTTCGGCATCTTGATCCGTAATCTTGCACTTCAAGGACTCACATTTGTTTGTGGCATCCCGGAGCTCTTGCTGCACTTCCTCCACCCGTGATTCATGCTTATGGCGGGCGGCTCGTTCCCCCTCCGCCTCCTTCTTGGCCTCGGCTAGCGCGTTCTTTAGGGCCTTGACCTCAGACACGCCAACTATAAGCATGATCACAAAACTCAACAAGATAATTAACCAGCAAGTCATATCATTTCAGATGCGAACAAAGTACCACATACCTTGCTTCTCCTCCAATTGTTTGTTGGTACGGATGAGCTCTTCATCGACCCGCTCCAGCCTCCTCTTTAGTCCGGATATCTCGGCAGAATCAGTGGTGGCTGCTAACTTCGAAGCCTGTTTGTTCAAATACACATGTATGTTAATCTCCCATGAAGACTATTTGATCCTCTGTTTGTCCTTTCTTAAACGAACGCCGAACAAAGTCTCAGGGGCTACTGACTATACACAGGTATTCTTTTTATAGTTAAATCATGTACCTCAAAGCCTATCAGAAGGCTAGTATAGGCCTCATTCAACCTGCTTTTAGCGGACCGAACCTTTTCAACCACCGTACCCAGAAGGGCACGATGTTCCTCAACAATGGAGATGCTCTCAAGCGCTTCCATCAGAGTGTCCGGTGCCTCCGGATTGACAGAGGTCGCCGGTTGAGTCATCGCACCCCCTTCTTACGAAGGAGGCTGCTCGCCTGATTCTGGAGCCATATCGGCCTTCGGATGATATTCGGTTGGGGGCTGAATTTGGCATGGCCCCCGTCGCTGGCCTCCCTGGGAGTCGGTTCCCCCATGTTTTAAGCAGCAGAGGTATTACCCTCTGGATCCACCCTGACGGCTTCCCGGACCTCTCCATGGCCTGGAAAGGTCCCTCAGGACAACACTTTGGTGTTGTCTGTAGCAATAGGTGGGGACGCCAATGGAGGCGACTCGCTCTCCATCATGTGTGAGCCCAGCGAATTCCTAGAAGACGATGATTGCCGGGGGAGATCGCGGGCTGGACTACAATACGTGATTCTGCGTGTTAGGATCACAAGGCATAAAGACGTATACATTCATTATCCTTAAATACTTACGATTTAGCCGAAGGCTTCGGCCTGGGGTTCCATTTGGAGACGGCTTCGGCGTCCGATTCTGAATCATATGGAAGGGAGAGTTTCCTCTTCTTGGACACTTCCGCCTCTAGATCTGCGGAAGCTCCCTTTTTTTCTTCCCCCCTTAGGGGGAGAATTGTGCTCCTCCTCCTCCTCGTCTTCAGCATGGGAGGAGAGAGCTTCGGTATCTTCGAATGATATGTCCGAAGCACTTTTGCGGTGAAGGCCACTTCAGACCTCCTTGCCCTTCTTCTTGGCCTTCTTTTCCGGTGCCTGGTACGGCACCGAAACCAGCATCTTCGTCAGAAGAGGAATAGCTGGGTCTTCGGGCAGGGGAGCCGGACACTTGATCTGCTCTGCCTTCTTCGTCCAGCCCTGGGGGACAAGAGGAAGGTTTAAACTTACTCATTGGATCTATAAATCAAGGACATGATTAGAAAGCTGAAAAACTCATTGGAGTGGCTAAATGAGCGCAGTCGTGGCCGAGGTCTTCGGTCGTCGGTGCCCACGTCTTTTGGTTCTTAAAAGGTAGCTTCCATATATCTTCATGCTTCGTGCCGAAGAACCATACAAGGTCCGGGGACTTGCCAAATCAAACTCCCACGTATGGAGAGTTCGTGTTGGTAGGGAGAATCCGGCGAAATAGCATCACCCGGATCACGCTGGCAAGGCTGGTGTTCTTGTCCACCATGCTCTTGACGCGCTTTTGCAGTGTCATCACCTCGTCGGATGACACCCAATCTAGGCTCTTCTTGAGCCATGATGTGAGCCGCATTGGCGGGCCAGTTTTGAACTCAGGAGTGGCGGCCCATGAGGCGTCGCGAGGTTACGTAACGTAGAACCACTCATGTTGCCACCCCTTCACGGTCTCTATGAAGGTCCCCTTGGGCCAGGTGACATTAGGGAGCTTGCTCACCATGGCACCGCCGCACTCCGCGTGTTGACCCTCGACCACCTTCGACTTCACATTGAATACCTTGAGCCATAGGCCGAAGTGGGGGGGGGGGATGCAGAGGAACGCTCAAACACGATGATGAACGCTGAGATGTTGAGGAATGAATTTGGATCTAGATCATGGAAATCTAGCCCGTAATAGTACATGAGTCCGCGGTCGAAAGGGTGGAGAGGAAACCCTAGCCTGCGAAGGAAGTGGGGAATGAATACTACCCTCTCATTGGGCTCTGGTGTGGGAATGATCTTCTTTTTGGCAAGGAGCCGATGGGTGATTTCCTTCGCTAAATACCCCGCCTCCCAGAGTTCTTTGATGTGCTCCTCCGTGACGGAGGAGGCCATCCACTTGCCGTGTGCTCCAGATCCGGACATGGTTGGAGCGCTTGTTGGGGATGGAAAGGGTTGAAGCTTGGGCGCTGGAGCTCGAGAGAAGATGGGCTGAGGAGGAAGAAGGCGTGGGGTAAAAAGGTGGATCCTTGTCTCCTTATAAAGGCAGTCAATATCAAGCGCCCCCCATGAGCCTTAAAAATTGCCTACTCCCCAGGAGTCGTGCGAGAGGCATGGTTGGATTACCCAAATCCTTATTGATGAGAATCCCGCAGTAAGGGGACACGATCTCTGCTTTGACAAGATGTGTCAATGAATATCGCATCTCGAAACGCGAAACGGGAGGATGGAAAATGGTTCGAAATAATAACAAGGCCGGATCACAATACCTCGCCGAAAAAGTTGTCAGAAGACATAACCTATTTCTGTTTAAAGTGTTTTGTCCTCATGGCCCAGGTTTGTAACTATTGTACAGAGCTGGATATAGTTCTTTTGATCAACTGCTTTGGATTATTCGGAGGAGGAACCCGCCTTGCAATGCCGAAGACAATCTGCGTTCCGAACACATCGTCATTGAAGCCTAGTTCAGGGGCTACTGAGGGAGTCATGGATTAGGGGGTCCCCGGGCGTCCGGGCTATGTGACGTGGGTCGGACTGGTGGGCCGTGAAGATACAAGATAGAAGGCTTCCCCCGTGTCCGGATGGGACTCTCCTTGGCGTGGAAGGCAAGCTCGGCGTTCATATGTGAAGATTCCTTTCTCTGTAAAACGACTCTGTACAAACCCTAGCCCCCTCCGGTATCTATATAAACCGGAGGGTTTAGTCCGTACAGGCAGTCATAATCATACAGGCTAGACATCTAGGGTTTAGCCATTATGAGCTTGTGGTAGATCAACTCTTGTAACTCCTATACTCATCAAAGTCAATCAAGCAGGACGTAGGGTTTTACCTCCATCAAGAGGGCCCGAACCTGGGTAAACATAGTGTCCCCTGCCTCCTGTTACCTTAGATCCTTAGATGCATAGTTCGGGACCCCCTACCCGAGATCTGCCGGTTTTGAAACTGACATCTACCCCCTGGGCCAGACGCCGTAGTCCGTGGCGTTTGCGTAAACACCAGGAACCGTGGCGTTTGCTCCTGGAGTCCGAGAAGGACTCTTCTTTGCGTTCCAAATCGACTTTGGGGAGGCCGTCTCCCCAAGTAATGACCCCATGGCTCAACATATAAATAGAGGAGCAGGGCTAGCCCTTAGAGCACAAGTTTATGAGCCTCCTCTAGTTTATCCAGTTCTAGTTCTAGTTGGTCCTAGTTGACTAATTAGAGGTAGCACTAGCTACCTCTAATCCTCATAATTAGAAGCCCAGTGTGGTTCTAATCTCCTTTGCTCTAAATCTGTTGTGCTTGGCGAAGCCCTGTGAAAATAGTTTCACCACCACCATCACCACGCCGTCATTCTGCCGGAACTCATCTACTACTTCACCCCTCTTGCTGGGTCAAGAAGGCGAGGACGTCATCAAGCTGAGCGTGTGCTGAACATGGAGGTGTCGTACATTCGGTGCTTGATCAGAATGGATCGTGAAGGTGTACGACTACATCAACCGCGTTGACAAACGCTTCCTCTAAGTTATCTACAAGGGTATCTAGATGATTTCCCCCTCTTGTAGCTATGCACTCCATGGATAGATCTTGCATGTGCATATAATTTTTTTGTTTTCCATGCAACGTTCCCCAACAATGGTATCAGACCCAGGTCTATGCGTAGATGACATGCATGAGAGAACACAAAGGATTTGTGGGCAGTGATGTTCATACTGCTTACTACCTATGTCTTATTTTGATTCGACGGTATCGTGAGATGAAGCGGCTCAGACGAACCTTACATGTCCACGTACATGACACCAGTTCCACCGATTAACATGCAACTTATTTTGCTTAAAGGTGGCTGGCTGGTGTCTATTTCTCCCACTTTAGTTGACTATAATTTGACTATGGTGGTACTTGTAGAAGGTAGCAACTTGATAATCACCATTGTGGTTTGGGGTAGGTAAGAACGGTTCTTGCTAGTTGCCATAGCAGCCACGTAAAACTTGCAACAACAAAGTAGAGGACGTCTAACTTGTTTTTGAAGGGTATGTTGTTGTAACACCCCAATAGTAAAACTTCCATTTTTGGCAATGTATCCATCTTGTTCTTCATCTATTTCAAGTGGTTTTCCTCTTTGTGGGTTTCATGTTGGGTATGTTTTGTTTCCCATTGCATTGTCTTGTTTTTGCTTTTCATATTTTCTTTGCCATTCTTTGTTGCATCATGGCCTCACCATAGTGTTGCATTTGTGCTTCTTGCCTTTGGACTTGTCATCATCATCATGTGCATCTTCTTGTGTAGCATATTGCATTAGGCATGGTACATTGTGACTCATGGCATCATCATATTCCCCCTCATCTACTCACCTCTTCCTTCCCTTATTTTATTTTGGCAAGCATTATTTTGGCCTCCATAAATGTTCATCCTCTCCCTATAAATCAGTCATCATGCCCTAAACCTCTCTGCCAATTTTCATCTATTTTGAAGTTGTTTTGGTTAGGTTTTAAAATGGCTCAAGTTTGAATTAAATTCAAACTTGAATTATTTTACTTCCTTTAAAAATCTCCAAACCAATTTTATTAAATAGGCATAATTCCAGGATCATGGAAATATTCTCATATTTCACAAACTCCTCTCCTATTCCACTATGCTTTTCTTTTTCTTTTTCTGCCTAAGGAAAAGGGAAAAGAAAAGCAGCAGCAACACCCCCCGAGCCTCGGCCTCCAGGCTAGCCCAGCAGCAGCAGCAGAGCAGGCCAGCCAGCCTAGCTAGCAGCAGCCCCGCAGCCTAGCTAGCCTCGTGGCCTTCTCCTCCCAACCTTTTCTCACCCGCGCACGCGTGCACCCCCGCTGCCCCATCGACACGTGGCCAAGGCGGACCCGCTCGTCAGCGAGTCCCTGTAGACTCCGACCCACCTTTTTGTCCTCCTCGCGCCACGCCATGGGGACCGCGAGCTCGAGCGCGTCGCCGCTCCGTCCCGTCATCCTAGCCCCCCTATTAAGCCTTCTCCTTGTCCCTCAAACCCTGTAGGGTTCCCTTTCTCTCTCCCTGCCGCCGCCAGGACACCTAACCCACTAGATTCGTCGTTTTGGCCGTGTCCCGAGCGCATCTAGGAGCACGGGCTCGTCGCCGGCGTGCTCCTCATCGTATTCTGCCTTGCCAACCTTGTCCATCATGTTACCCGATGTCGACTACGTCCCTGTCGTCGCCGTCTTCGTCCACCTCCTGACCAACGGAGCTCACCTCCGAGCTCCTGGTGAGCACGCGCGTCTCCCCGTCCCCTTTCCCCCCTTATTTGCATGCTCTGTCGCTGATCGCCATGTTCGCCCGAGCTCGCCGCCGTCAGACCTCGTCTCCGGTGAGTGCCTCGACCCCCTCTCGCTAGGTTTGCATGTCTGTCATCTTCTCCGCGTCGTGTAGGCCAGTTCCTCGCACGTAGTAGCTCG
Organism: Triticum dicoccoides; assembly: GCF_002162155.2. Classification (NCBI taxonomy): domain Eukaryota; kingdom Viridiplantae; phylum Streptophyta; class Magnoliopsida; order Poales; family Poaceae; genus Triticum; species Triticum dicoccoides. The sequence goes on along the minus strand of NC_041382.1, from coordinate 408,958,093 downwards.
TTAGGGTCGCCACCTCGCCGCGTTCATCTCCGGATCACCTCCTCTGTTCCTCATCGCCGGCGTCGACTCCGTCGTCACCCGGTGTCGTACGATGCACGTACGAGTGTCAGATCGCCAGACGGTTCCGTAGCACCCTTCTGCCACTCTGTTAGGTCCCCGGAGCTGCTCCGGCGAGGCCCCGCCATTGCCCTCCTCTGTTTTCCCCTGTTTGGGCGCGTCTGTGTCACCGCCATGTGGGTCCTTGCGGGACCCGTCAGCCTCTCGGGGGACCAGGACCCACATGTCATCCCCTCCCTCCTTTTTCTCTTTTCTTTTATTTATTCCAGCGCATATTGTGTTTCAGGCAGAAGGAATCTTTCCAAATCGGGCAGGTCCATATCTGGACATTTCCTATTAGGGAGACTTGCCATTTCTGTCCCTTCCCATTTAGGGCAGTTTTTCACTTATAGCTTTTGTGATGATTTTTCTACAGTAACCTAGACATATTATATATGTTTTTGGGATAGAAAAACCCCACCAATCCAGTGGTGCCATTAGTTTTTGCATTTGAGCAAGTTCATGAACATGTCATTTTGCATCATGATGCTGTTTTGTGTTTTATGTGTAATTTTATTCAAATATGCTATGGGTTAGTTTTGCTCATGAACATGCTCTTTAACATGCCTACTTCATGCTAGATTTTATTTCATGTCATTTAGTGCACTGTGATGAGTGCCACAAGCTTGCAAAGTTGCCATCATGAATCTGCTTATGCCATGCCATGATTTCCTCCAAGTCTGAAATCTGTTCATATCATTTGCCATGTTTGCATTGATGCTACCATCTTTTCTGTGGGTCTCTGAGAGAAGTTCAGTAAGGGAGTTTTATTAAGTGCATTTAGTACTATCATGCCATGATCTTGTGTAACGTAATATGTTCCTATAGAATATAGTTTGCTATGCATAAACTTTGCTACCTGATGTTGTTCCTGTCTTGATGCATGAATTTCTGCCAAGTCTGATAAGTTGTTAACTTTTGCATTTTTGCCATGCTATTTTAGACTTGTTCTAGGGCTTTCTAGCAGTAGCTCAGTGTTCATGATTTGTAGAGCTTCACCTGTACTTCACTGCCATGTATTGTGTTTTCATGTTTGGGTGCCGTAGTATATTTTAACCTTGCATCTAAGTGGTCATGTTGCTGTTTTAAGCAGCTTGCATCATATCTTGTTTTGCTTGTCATTTGCAAACCGTGCATCCGTTTTCGGTGATCTTCATATCGATTTCATTCGAAATCTCCCAACCTATCCAGTGGCATGCTTGGTTTGCCAAGTTGATGCCATGATCATCCTTTTCCTTTCGGAGTACCCATATGCATTGCACATCATATCTTGCATTCCATGCCATGTCTTGCATCATGTTGCTTGTGCATTGCATCGTGATTGATTGTTGTTCCATTGCTTGTGTTTTTTTCTTTGGGTAGAGCCGGGAGACAAGTTCATGAATGAGGATCCTATTGAGTACGTTTACGAGGAGCAAGCTTTCGACAACCCTGAGAACTTTCCAGGCAAGATGATCTTACCCTCGATATCACTTTTATCTTTGCTTGCTAGTTGTTTGTTTTATCGCTATGTCGCGCTACCTACCACTTGTTTATAATGCCTCCCATATTGCCATGTCAGCCTCTAATCCACCTTCCTAGCAAACCGTTATTGGCTATGTTACTCATACGTCTCCAACGTATCTATAATTTTTGATTGCTCCATGCTATATTATCTACTGTTTTGGACATTATTGGACTTTATTATCCACTTTTATAGTATTTTTGGGACTAACCTATTAACCGGAGGCCCAGCCTAGAATTGTTGTTTTTGCCTATTTTAGGGTTTCGAAGAGAAGGAATATCAAACGGAGTCCAAACGGAAGGAAACCTTCGGGAACGTGATTTTTGGAACAAACAAGATCCAGGAGACTTGGACCCTGCGTCAAGCAACCAACATGGAAGCCACGAGGTAGGGGGCGCGCCTACCCCCTAGGCGCGCCCTCCACCCTTCTGGGCCCCCTGTTGCTCCACCGACGTACTCCTTCCTCCTATATATACCTACGTACCCCCTAACGATCAGATACGGAGCCAAAAACCTAATTCCACTGCCGCAACCTTCTGTATCCACTAGATCCCATCTTGGGGCCTATTCCGGAGCTCCGCCGGAGGGGGCATCCATCACGGAGGGCTTCTACATCAACACCATAGCCTCTCCGATGAAGTGTGAGTAGTTTACCTCAGACCTTCGGGTCCATAGTTATCAGCTAGATGGCTTCTTCTCTCTTTTTGTATCTCAATACAATGTTCTCCCCCTCTCTTGTGGAGATCTATTCGATGTAATCTTCTTTTTGCGGTGTGTTTGTTGAGATCGATGAATTGTGGGTTTATTTTCAAGATTATCTATGAACAATATTTGAATCTTCTCTGAATTCTTTTATGTATGATTGGTTATCTTTGCAAGTCTCTTCGAATTATCAGTTTGGTTTGGCCTACTAGATTGATCTTTATTACAATGGGAGAAGTGCTTAGCTTTGGGTTCAATCTTGCGGTGTCCTTTCCTAGTGACAGTAGGGGCAGCAAGGCATGTATTGTATTGTTGCCATCGAGGATAACAAGATGGTTTTGTTATCATATTGCATGAATTTATCCCTCTACATCATGTCATCTTGCTTAAGGCGTTACTCTATTTTCATGAACTTAATACTCTAGATGCATGCTGGATAGCGATTGATGAGTGGAGTAATAGTAGAAGATGCATGCAGGAGTCGGTCTACTTGTCTCGGACGTGATGCCTATACACATGATCATACCTAGATATTCCCATAACTATGCTCAATTCTGTCAATTGCTCAACAGTAATTCGTTCACCCACCGTAAAATACTTATGCTCTTGAGAGAAGCCACTAGTGAAACCTATGGCCTCCGGGTCTATCTTCATCATATTAATCTTCCAATACTTAGTTATTTCCTTTTCTTTTTTACTTTGCTTTTGTTTTACTTTGCTTCTTTATCACAAAAATACCAAAAAATATTATTCTATCATATCTATCATATCTCACTCTCGTAAGTGACCGTGAAGGGATTGACAACCCCTTATCACATTGGTTGCGAGGAGTTATTTGTTTTGTGCAGGTACGAGGGCTCGCGCATAGCCTCCTACTGGATTGATACCTTGGTTCTCAAAAACTGAGGGAAATACTTACGCTACTTTGCTTCATCATCCTTTCCTATTCAAGGAAATCCAACACACTGCTCAAGAGGTAGCAAGAAGAATTTCTAGCGCCGTTGCCGGGGAGGTTCGCGCAAGTCAAGATTTCACTCCCGACAACAAGCCATTTCTGGTGCCGTTGCTGGGTAGTCTATGCAAAAGTCAACATACCAAGTACCCATCACAACCCTTATCTCCCGCATTACATTATTTGCCATTTGCCTCTCGTTTTCCTCTCCCCCTCTTCACCCTTGCTGTTTTATTCGCCCTCTCTCTCTCTATCCTCCCTCTCTTTCTCTATTTGCCTCTTTTTGCCCGCTTGCTTTTTGTTTGCTTGTGTGTTGGATTGCTTGCTTGTCACGATGGCTCAAGATAACACTAAATTGTGTGACTTTACCAATACCAACAATAATGGTTTTATTAGCACTCCGAGTGCTCCTCTTACCGATGCTGAATCTTGTGAAATTAATGCAGCTTTGCTGAATCTTGTCATGAAAGATTCGTTTTCCGGCCTTCCTAGTGAAGATGTCGCTACCCATCTAAATAGCTTCGTTGATTTGTGTGATATGCAAAAGAAGAAAGATGTGGACAACGATATTGTTAAGTTGAAGCTATTTTCTTTTTTGCTTAGAGATCGTGCTAAAGCTTTGTTTTCGTCTTTGCCTAAAAATAGTATTGATTCTTGGAACAAATGCAAAGATGCTTTTATCTCTAAGTATTTTCCTCCCGCTAACATCATCTCCCTTAGAAAAGATATTATGAATTTTAAGCAACTTGATCATGAACATGTTGCGCAAGCTTGGGAGAGGATGAAATTAATGATACGTAATTGCCCTACTCATGGTTTGAATTTGTGGATGATTATACAATTTTTTTATGCCGAATTGAATTTTGCTTCTAGAAATCTTTTGGATTCGGCCGCGGGAGGCACTTTTATGGAAATCACTTTAGGAGAAGCTACTAAACTCCTAGATAATATTATGGTTAATTATTCTCAATGGCATACTGAAAGATCTACTAATAAAAAGGTGCATGCGATAGAAGAAATTAATGTTTTGAGTGGAAAGATGGATGAACTTATGAAATTATTTGCTAGTAAGAGTGTTTCTTCTGATCCTAATGATATGCCCTTGTCTACTTTGATTGAGAATAATAATGAATCTATGGATGTGAATTTTGTTGGTAGGAACAATTTTGGTAACAACGCGTATAGAGGAAATTTTAATCCTAGGCCTTATCCTAGTAATCCCTCTAATAATTATGGTAATTCCTACAACAATTCTTATGGAAATTATAATAATATGCCCTCTGATTTTGAATCTAATATTAAAGGATTTATTACTTCGCAAAAGAATTTCAATGCTTTGATTGAAGAAAAATTGCTTAAGATTGATGAGTTGGCTAGGAACGTTGATAGAATTTCTCTTGATGTTGATTCTTTGAAACTTAGATCTATTCCTCCTAAGCATGACATCAATGAGTCCCTCAAAGCCATGAGAATTTCCATTGATGAGTGCTAGGATGTGTGCTAAGAAAGATGCCTTTATAAGAGCGTGTTCTTCTAGTTCCTATGAAAATAAAGATGAAGATCTAAAAGTTATTGATGTGTCCCCTATTAAATCTTTGTTTTTCAATATGAATCTTGATAATGATGGGAATGAATATGATCCACCTTTACCTAGAAGGCGTTCCAAAAATTCGGAGTTTTAGATCTTGATGCTAAATTTGATGAAAGTGGAATTGAAGAAATTAAAACCCTAGATGTTGCTAAACCCACTATTTTCGATTTCAAGGAATTTAATTATGAAAATTGCTCTTTGATTGATTGTATTTCCTTGTTGCAATCTGTGCTAAATTCTCCTCATGCTTATTGTCAAAATAAAGCGTTTACTAAACATATCATTGATGCCTTGATGCAATCGTATGAAGAAAAACTTGAGTTGGAAGTTTCTATCCCTAAAAAACTTTATGATGAGTGGGAACCAACTTTTAAAGTTAATATTAAAGATCATGAGTTCTATGCTTTATGCGATTTGGGAGCTAGTGTTTCCATGATTCCAAAGACTTTGTGTGATTTGTTAGGTTTCCGTGATTTTGATGATTGCTCTTTAAACTTGCACCTTGCGGATTCCACTATTAAGAAACCTATGGGAAGAGTTAATGTTGTTCTTATTGTTGCAAATAGGAATTATGTGCCCATAGATTTTATTGTTCTTGACATAGATTGTAATCCTTCATGTCCTATTATTGTTGGTAGACCTTTACTTAGAACGATTGGTGCAATTATTGATATGAAGGAAGGGAATATTAGATTCCAATTTCCGTTAAGGAAAGGCACGGAACACTTCCCTAAGAAATAAAATTAAATTACCTTATGAATCTATTATGAGAGCCACTGGATTGCCTACGAAAGATGGAAATACCTAGATCTACCCTTGTTTTTTATGCCTAGCTAGGGGCGTTAAACGATAGCGCTTGTTGGGAAGCAACCCAATTTTATTTTTATTCCTTAATTTTTGATCCTGTTTAGTAATAAATAATTTAACTAGCCTCTGTTTTGGTTGTGTTTTTTGTGTTTAATTAGTGTTTGTGCCAAATAGAACCATTGGGAAGACTTGGGGAAGTCTTGTTATCTTGCTATAAAAACCAGAAACTTTAGCGCTCACCAGAACTACTGCCATTTTTATTTTGAAAGTGATATTTAGTTAATTGTTTTTGAAGATGATTAATAGAAAAACCCTCACGTCCATAAATTTATTTTAGAATTTTTGGGGTTCCAGATTTTGCGCTAGCTATAGATTACTATAGACTGTTCTGTTTTTGACACATTCTGTTTTTCATGTGTTGTTTGCTTATTCTGATAAATCTATGGCTAGTAAAATAGTTTATAAACCATAGAGAAGTTGGAATACAGTAGGTTTGACACCAATATAAATAAATAATGAGTTCATTACAGTACCTTAAAGTGGTCTTTTGTTTTCTTTCGCTAATGGAGCTCACGAGATTTTCTACTTTAAGTTTTGTGTTGTGAAGTTTTCAAGTTTTGGGTAAAGATTTGATGGATTATGGAACAAGGAGTGACAAGAGCCTAAGATTGGGGATGCCCATGGAACCACCAAGATAATCTAAGGACACCTAAAAGCCAAAGCTTGGGGATGCCCCGGAAGGCATTCCCTCTTTCGTATACTTCTATCGGTAACTTTACTTGGAGCTATATTTTTATTCACCACACGATATTTGTTTTGCTTGGAGCGTCTTGTATGATTTGAGTATTTGATTTCTAGTTTACCACAATCATCCTTGCTGTACACACATTTTGAGAGAGCCATACATGATTTGGAATTTGTTAGAATACTCTATGTGGTTCGCTTATATTATTTGAGTTATATAGTTTTGCTCTAGTACTTCACTTATATTTTTTAGAGCACGGTGGTGGAATTGTTTTATAGAAGCTATTGATCTCTCATGCTTCACTTAGATTATTTTGAGAGTCTTAAATAGCATGGTGATTTTCTTAAATAATCCTAATACGCTTGGTATTCAAGAATAGTAAAAACTTTCTTATGATTGTGTTGAATGCTATGAGAAGTTTGATGCTTGATAATTGTTTTGAGATATGAAGATGGTGATATTAAAGTTGTGCTAGTTGAGTAGTTGTGAATTTGAGAAATACTTGTGTTAAAGTTTGTGATTCCCGTAGCATGCACGTATGGTGAACCGTTATGTGATGAAGTCAGAGCATGATTTATTTTTTGATTGTCTTCCTTATGAGTGGCGGTCGGGGACAAGCGATGGTATTTTCCTACCAATCTACCCCCCTAGGAGCATGCGCGTAATACTTTGCTTTGATAACTTGTAGATTTTTGCAATAAGTATATGAGTTCTTTATGACAAATGTTGAGACCATGGATTATACACACTTTTCTTCCTTCCACCATTGCTAGCCTCTCTAATACCGCGCACCTTTCGCCGGTATCATACACCCACCATATACCTTCCTCAAAACAGCCACCATACCTACCTATTATGGCATTTCCATAGCCATTCTGAGATATATTGCCATGCAACTTTCCACTGTTCCGTTTATTATGACACACTCCATTATTGTCATATTGCTTAGCATGATCATGTAGTTGACATCGTATTTGTGGCAAAGCCACCATTCATAATTCTTTCATACATGTCACTCTTGATTCATTGCATATCCCGGTACACCGCTGGAGGCATTCATATAGAGTCATATTTTTTCCTAAGTATCAAGTTGTAATTGTTGAGTTGTAAGAAAATAAAAGTGTGATGATCATCACTATTAGAGCATTGTCCCAGTGAGGAAAGGATGATGGAGACTATGATTCCCCCACAAGTAGGGATGAGACTCCGGACGAAAAAATAAAAAAATAAAAAAGGGAACGAAAAGAGGCCATAAAAAAGAGAAAAGGCCCAAATAAAAATGAGAGAAAAAGAGAGAAGGGACAATGTTACTATCCTTTACCACACTTGTGCTTCAAAGTAGCACCATGATATTCATGATAGAGAGTCTCTCATTTCGTCACTTTCATATACTAGTGGGAATTTTTCATTATAGAACTTGGCTTGTATATTCCGATGATGGGCTTCCTCAAAATGCCCTAGGTCTTCATGAGCAAGCAAGTTGGATGCACACCCACTTAGTTTTTTTTGTTGAGCTTTCATATACTTATAGCTCTAGTGCATCCGTTGCATGGCAATCCCTACTCACTCACATTGATATCTATTGATGGGCATCTCCATAGCCTGTTGATACGCCTAGTTGATGTGAGACTATCTTCTCCCTTTTTTGTCTTCTCCACAACCACCATTCTATTCCACATATAGTGATATATCCATGGCTCACGCTCATGTATTGCGTGAAGATTGAAAAAGTTTGAGAATGTCAAAAGTATGAAACAATTGCTTGGCTTGTCATCGGGGTTGTGCATGATTCAAATACTTTGTGTGGTGAAGATAGAGCATAGCCAGACTATATGATTTTGTGGGGATAAATTTCTTTGGCCATGTTATTTTGAGAAGACATGATTGCTTTGTTAGTATGCTTGAATTATTATAATTTTTATATCAATATTAAACTTTTATCTTGAATCTTTCGTATCTGAATATTCATACCACAATTAAGAAGAATTACATTAAAATTATGCCAAGTAGCACTTCGCATGAAAAATTATCTTTTTATCATTTACCTACTCGAGGACGAACAGGAATTAAGCTTGGGGATGCTTGATACGTCTCCAACGTATCTATAATTTTTGATTGCTCCATGCTATATTATCTACTGTTTTGGACATTATTGGGCTTTATTATCCACTTTTATATTATTTTTGGGACTAACCTATTAACTGGAAGCCCAGCACAGAATTGCTGTTTTTGCCTATTTTAGGGTTTCGAAGAAAAGGAATATCAAACGGAGTCCAAACGGAATGAAACCTTCGGGAACGTGATTTTTGGAACAAACAAGATCCAGGAGACTTGGACCCTACGTCAAGCAACCAACAAGGAAGCCATGAGGTAGGGGGCGCGCCTACCCCGCCCCCCCCCAGGCGCGCCCTCCACCCTCGTGGGCCCCCTGTTGCTCCACCGACGTACTCATTCCTCCTATATATACCTACGTACCCCCAAACGATCAGATACGGAGCCAAAAACCTAATTCCACCGCCGCAACCTTCTGTATCCACGAGAACCCATCTTGGGGCCTGTTCCGGAGCTCCACCGGAGGGAGCATCCATCACAAAGTGCTTCTACATCAACACCATAGCCTCTCCGATGAAGTGTGAGTAGTTTACCTCAGACCTTCGGGTCCATAGTTATTAGCTAGGTGGCTTCTTCTCTCTTTTTGGATCTCAATACAATGTTCTCCCCCTCTCTTGTGGAGATCTATTCGATGTAATCTTCTTTTTGGGGTGTGTTTGTTGAGACCGATGAATTGTGCGTTTATGATCTAGATTATCTATGAACAATATTTGAATCTTCTCTGAATTCTTTCATGTATGATTGGTTATCTTTGCAAGTCTCTTCGAATTATCAGTTTGGTTTGGCCTACTAGATTGATCCTTCTTGCAATGGGAGAAGTGCTTGGCTTTGGGTTCAATCTTGCAGTGTCCTTTCCCAGTGATAGTAGGGGCAGCAAGGCACGTACTGTATTGTTGCCATAGAGGATAACAAGATGGTTTTTTTATCATATTGCATGAATTTATCCCTCTACATCATGTCATCTTGCTTAAGGCGTTACTCTATTTTCATGAACTTAATACTCTAGATGCATGCTGGATAGCGGTCGATGAGTGGAGTAATAGTAGTAGATGCAGGCAGGAGTCGGTCTACTTGTCTCGGCCGTGATGCCTATACACATGATCATACCTAGATATTCTCATAACTATGCTCAATTCTGTCAATTGCTCAACACTAATTCGTTCACCCACCGTAAAATACTTATGCTCTTGAGAGAAGCCACTAGTGAAACCTATGGCCTCCGCGTCTATCTTCATCATATTAATCTTCCAATACTTAGTTATTTCCTTTGCTTTTATTTTACTTTACATCTTTATCACAAAAATACCAAAAAATTATCATTCTATCATATCTATCATATCTCACTCTCGTATGTGACCGTGAAGGGATTGACAACCCCTTATCGTGTTGGTTGCAAGGAGTTATTTGTTTTGTGCAGGTACGAGGGACTCGCGCATAGCCTCCTACTGGATTGATACCTTGGTTCTCAAAAACTGAGGGAAATACTTACGCTACTTTGCTGCATCATCCTTTCCTCTTCAAGGAAATCTAACGCAATGCTCAAGAGGTAGCAGTTACCGCTTTTCCTCGGCCCTCTTATAGCGTTGCTAGTTGCAGGTGCCTTGCAGGTTGTTCCATGTTGGAACATGGATATGTTGGGATATCACAATATCTCTTATTTAATTAATGCATGTATATACTTGGCAAAGGGTGGAGGGCTTGGCCGTTTGCTCGGTCTTTTGTTCCACTCTTTCCGCCCTAGTTTCCGTCATACCGGTGTTATGTTCCTTGATTTTTGTGTCCCTAACATGGTGAGGGTTTATGGGCCCCTCTTGATAGTTCACCTTGAATAAAACTCCTCCAACAAGGCCCAACCTTGGTTTTACCATTTGCCTAATAACAACTTAAAACTTGCATAGGGACTTTTCGGACCCCGTGGACTTAATCAACCCGCCCGGGACCAGTGCTCCTCATGAGTGTTGGTCCATACTGGCAGTAGCCGGGGCCACCAACAGGTGTGCCAGCAGGAAACTTAGCCAAACCGATGATGGCCTGAGACGAGATACGCGCGGATCCTATCGGGGTGTCGGCACGTCGGGATGTCTTGCTGCACTAGTTTTACCATTGTCGAAATATCTTGTGCACCAGGATTCGAGTCTGATCGGAGGGTCCAGCAATGGAGGATTGTCTCCGTGGATCGTGAGCTTGTCATGGGCTAAGTTGGGACACCCATGCAGGGTTTAAACTTTCGAGAGCCGTGCCCGCGGCTATGTGGCAGATGGGAATTTGTTAATATCCGGTTGTAGAGAACTTGACACTTGACTTAATTAAAAGACACCAACCGCGTGTGTAACCGTGATGGTCTCTTTTCAATGAGGTTCGGGAAGAGAACATGGTGGGGTTATGTTTGAACGTAAGTAGTTCAGGATCACTTCTAATTTATGACCGTTGCATAGTTTCTCATTTTACTCTTGTACTCGTATGTTAGCCACCATATTAGCTTAGCGCTTGCTGCAGCTCCACCTCATAACCTCATCCTACCTATAATCTTAAATAGTCTTGATCTCGTGGGTTTTGAGATTGCTGAGTCCTCGTGACTCACAGATACTACCAAAACAGTTGCAGGTGCCGATGATACCGATGCAGGTGATGCAACCAAATTCAAGTGGGAGTTCGACGAGGACCTTGGTCATTACTATGTTTCATTTCCGGATAATCAGTAGTGGTGCCCAGTTGGGACGATCGGGATTTAGCATTTGGGTTGTCTTCTTTTATTTGGATTCATTTGTAGTCGGACTATGTGTGTACTTTGAATGATGTATGATTTATTTAAGCATTGTGTGACATGGCGATTGTAAGCCAACTATTTATTTATCCTTGTTCTTGTACATCGGATTGTGTGAAGATGACCCTGCTTGCGACAATACCCAAAATGCGGTTATGCCTCTAAGTTGTGCCTCGACATGTGGGAGATATAGCCGCATCTTGGGCGTTACAAGTTGGTATGAGAGCCGTACTCCTCTCAATTGGTCCGAGACTGGTGAACGCCAACTTCTTGAAAATGACTTGATCACAGAAGCTGAAGTAATGTGTAAAGTTATCCGTGAAACTCTCAAAGCCACGCAATCGCGCCAGAAGGGTTACTATGATAGCAAGCACCATGACTTGTCTTTCGAGATCAGAGAGCATGTCTATCTCCGCGTCTCTCCCATGAAAGGCACTCAACGCTTCGGTATCAAAGGGAAGCTTGCCCCAAGATACGTGGGCACTTTCAAGATCATTGGCAAAAGAGGCGACCTCGCCTATCAACTCGAGCATCCACCCAACTTCTCAAATGCGCATGATGTGTTTCACGTGTCACAGCTTCGCAAGTGCTTCAAGACGCCCGAATGCACTATCAACTTTGAAGAGATTGACCTCCAAGAAGACTTGTCTTATCATGAGCATCCCATTGCCATTCTTGAAGAAACCGAGCGCAAAACTCTCAACAAGTTGATCAAATTCCTGAAAGTTAAGTGGTCTCACCATTCCAACCGAGAAGCGACTTGGGAGCGCAAGGATCACCTCCGTTCCGAATATCCGGAGTTCTTTCAGTCCTAGATCTCGGGACGAGATCCTCTTGTAGTGGAGGAGAGTTGTAAAAATCCAGTAGTAAAACTTCCATTTTGGCAATGTATCCATCTTGTTCTTCATCTATTTCAAGTGGTTTTCCTCTTTGTGGGTTTCATGTTGGGTTCGTTTTGTTTCCCATTGCATTGTCTTGTTTTTACTTGTCATATTTTCTTTACCATTCTTTGTTGCATCATGGCCTAACCATAGTGTTGCATTTGTGCTTCTTGCCTTTGGACTTGTCATCATCATCATCATGTGCATCTTCTTGTGTAGCATATTGCATTGTGCCATGGTGGATTGTGAGTCATGGCATCATCGTATTCCCCCTCATCTACTCACCTCTTCCTTCCCTTATTTTATTTTGGCAAGCATTATTTTGGCCTCCATAAATGTTCATTCTCTCCCTATAAATCAGTCATCATGCCCTAAACCTCTCTACCAATTTTCATCTATTTTGAAGTTGTTTTGGTTAGGTTTTAAAATGGCTCAAGTTTGAATTAAATTCAAACTTGAATTATTTTACTTCCTTTAAAAATCTCCAAACAAATTTTATTAAATAGGGCATAATTCCAGGATCATGGAAATATTCTCATATTTCTCAAACTCCTCTCCTATTCCACTATGCTTTTGTTTTTCTTTTTCTGCCTGAGGAAAAGAGAAAAGAAAAGCAGCAGCAGCACCCCCCCGGGCCTCGGCCTCCAGGACAGCCCAGCAGCAGCAGAGCAGGCCAGCCGGCCCAGCTAGCAGTAGCCCCACAGCCCAGCTAGCCCTGCGGCCTTCTCCTCCCTGCCTTTTCTCACCCACGCATGCGTGCACCCCCGCTGCCCCGCCGACATGTGGACAAGGCGGACCCGCTTGTCTGCGAGTCCCTATAGACTCCGACCCACCTTTTCGTCCTCCTCGCGCCATGCCATGGGGACCACGAGCTCGAGCAAGTCGCCGCTCCATCCCATCGTCCTAGCCCACTTTTAAGCCTTCTCCTTGTCCCTCAAACCCTCTAGGGTTCGCTCTCTCTCTCCATGCCGCAGCCAGGGCACCTAACCCACCAGATCCGTCGTTTTGGCCGCGTCCCGAGCGCATCTGGGAGCATGGGCTCGTCACCGGCGTGCTCCTTGTCATGTTCCGCCTCGCCAACCTTGTCCATCGTCTTCCCTGACGTCGACTACGTCCCCATGTAACGACCTGACCTCAGACGGTCAAGTTTCTGTGCTTAAGTGTCATCCTTGGATCGGTAAGCTGACACACACGGTACTCGAGGATTTATAACAGAGGTAAGTCACATGTATAAAGTAACATAAATACTATTACCTCAATACAAATAGCAGAAGTAAGAACAAGGTTGTGGATTCCCATCGACACCAATGGTAAAGTTGAGTGTAGAAATCGTAACCCTAACGTATCACTTACTCGTCGTAAGGAAATCCTGCAATATGAGACGTTGCAGCCACAAAGGGTCAGTATATTGAATGTACTAGCAAATTCACACCATAGGATAATGATGTATAATAACTATCACTACATGCATATATCGCTGGTGGAGGCTCAATGGTTATAATGTTTTTGCAAAAAGCCAATTTTTCCCTACTGCAAAGGAATATATTTTATTTAACTACAAAGTTGGTTTGATAAAATATTGAGAAGGTTCCTCCAACTCAATCCCAAAATAATAATCATTAACCCAATCAAATTAATTAAATAAAGTGTTGAGATCAACATGATAATTCAAGAACCAGATACTCAAGATGTCCATAACCGAGGACACGGCTAACCATGATTAGTTTGTACACTCTGCAGAGGTTTGTGCACTTTTCCCCACAAGACTCGATCTCCTCCGTTGTATTTCTCGCACTGCATGGTGTTTGAGAAATGGATGACCGAGACACAGTCTTTCAGAAGCATTAACCCCTTACTCTGGGTGGACCGTTACACCTACTTTCCCCTACATATGCTAGCCCACCACTGAAAGAGGTCACACAACATACTCAACTATGCCAGAGCACATAATGGCTTGTGGCTGCACACGGAAATTTCTAGCATGAATAATCTTATGATCCCTTTGAGCCTGGGTGGCATTCCATAGGGTGATCACATGGGTCCTCCAGGATCCCCTTGGGCAAGCACTAGGTTCTCCAAGTGCCCGGGCAAACCAGTGGGTGCTCCAGGGTGCCCCTACTATTCCACCCAGATGTGTATTAAAGTAGCCACCTTAAGTTAACCATTAAACAATAACTCTCACATCTGTCATGAATTCTCTCAAAGCCAAACCACGTCTACGAGCATATCATAGCAGTAAGCATAACATAGTAACACCCTGGGTTTGAATGCAAGACATTAGGTTCCTACCTCATCAACAACTTCCCAATAACCACATGTTATCGAGTCCTAACCATGCAGTGTTCGAAGGTTGAAACTAATGCATAAAAACTAGGTATGAAAGGAATATGATCAAAGTGTGAACTTTCCTTGTACTGTTGATGAAGGTGATTCACACTCATAACTCCTGATAGTTCTACTCGTCACACTCCGGTCAGTCTATCGTAAGCAGGGAATAGTAACCACATATAAGCAATCACTCAAAAGATCGGGAAGAACGAAGAAGACAAATCGGAAAACATCAATACCAAGCAAATAACTGTTGCAACATAAAACAATTTCTAACAGTACCAAAATTATGTGTATTTGGCCTTATCAGAAAGTTTAGGTCAAAAGCTTCGATTTGCAAAAAGAATCAACTAAATCGGAGTTATAAAACTCAAGTTACGATCAAATGAAGTTCAAATACAAATCTGTTTGAATTCAAATTTTTAAACTTTCAAAAACATGTTTAAGTTGTTTTACTGGATACAGGGGATCATAACGAAGAAGTGGGCACTAGTTTCGTATAATTCCAACTAACGAGCAAAAAGTAGTGATCGGTGGAAGTACATAGACTAATCTGTAAATATAATATTCATGGATGGGTCCCTAACAGAAATTAAAAAGAAAAAGACTAAATAACGAATGTTCGCTACCGAACGCTAACGAACAAAAATGTTCGCTGATACTATCTAAACAGGGAACGTTCGCTATTTAAATGATCTAATAATAAAAAACTGATCTATATGAATAAACCGAGAAGACCAAAAAAACCGGGGTTGGTTTGGTTTTTATACCGGTTCGGCAAAGGTGGCGAGGCAGGGACAATGGCGGCGAGGCGAGGCGTCGGTGGCGACTCCGGCGAGCGGCGGCAGAAGGCGCGACGGCGGCGGCATGGGCGAAGTGCGGCGGCAGCGGCGCGGCGATGCGGCGAAGTGCGGCGGCAGCGTGGAGTGGCGTCGTGTCACATCCCTAGTTCTGGCCTGTCCTATGCTTGCTTCCATCTGTGCATCATGTTTAAATTTTTGAAACTTTAACTGAGGAATTCAGAAGCCTCAAAACCCTAAATAAAAGAAGGGCAAAAACCCTAAAATCTCATTCATTGTTCCAAAATGCTCTTCTTAGATGTTTAATATTTTTGGCAAGGGTTTTGATCCAAACCAAAAATAATGAACATTTTAAAAGGATTTATTTTTGGGACCTTGAATTTAAATCATTAGCTATTTGAATTTGAATTATATTCATATAACGAGAATATAATTTCAAATACCCCTGAAATATTTTATGAGCTTTTGGAAAAGTCCATCTAGCCAAATAAAAATATTCAGAGGAGTTTTTGGCATTGTTTGAATTATTTTAAATTCAAAACAGTGGCAAAAGATTAAATAAAAATAAAACAGAACAGAAAATTTAAAAAAAGAGCAGAAGGACTTACCTGGCGCCCACTTACCTGGCCCAGCTCCTCCAGCGGCCCAGCCCACCTCCTCCTCTCTGTCGTCTTCCTCCCCCTCGCCCCGAAGCTGCTCTGTGGCGAGCGCTGGCGATGCCTCGGCCACCTCCTG
The DNA here is from genome assembly GCF_002162155.2 of Triticum dicoccoides. Taxonomy (NCBI): domain Eukaryota; kingdom Viridiplantae; phylum Streptophyta; class Magnoliopsida; order Poales; family Poaceae; genus Triticum; species Triticum dicoccoides. Next base: position 408,942,076 of record NC_041382.1, on the reverse strand, counting down.
CCTCCCTGCTTGCCTCCGCTACTCCCTGGAGACGCCACGCGGCCCCCTCGACCCTCTCTCACTCTCCCGTATCTCTCCCTCTGTCCCTATCCCCCTCTGCTCTCTCTCTCTCGCGATTAACCACGAGCACCCGAGAGCACCGACGAGCTCCACCGCGGCCAGTGTCCACCCCTCGCCTCGCCGATGCTTCCAGAAGAACCGCCGCGCCTTCCTCTTCGTCTCCACCAACTCACGTGACGCCGGGTGCACCGCAGCGTCGTCCCTGCCGCCTTCATCGCCGCATCTGTCCGGCGATCGCCGCGGTCGATTCGCCGCCTCTGACGCCTCCCCGAGACCACCGAGCTGCTCATCGACCTCGCTGTGAGCCTCTGTGCAGAACCCCTCTCTTTCCCCTCGCGCTTGCGAGCTCTAGGCCATAGCTCCATCGCGGCCGAACTCCGGCCGCCGCTGACCTCGTCGCCGCCGTCACTGCAGCCGCTTGAGCTCGTTTCGGAGCGTGTCACCGCACTCAGGAAGCCACCAGGAGCCTAACGCATATCCTAACTCGCCCTCCCGTGCACCACAGCGCCAACCCCGCACTCACCGAACTCCGGCGCCGCCGCGAGCTCGGTTCCGGCGAGCCCCGACGTTCCCGTAGCCTCCCACCTACCCCATCAGATGCGGGAGAGCCCGGGCTACGCCCCGGTGCCCTCAGCCGCCGCCTCCGTCGCCTTTAGCGCAAGTCCGGCGTGCCCCCGCCGTGCTCTGTGGTCATCGCCGGCTAATCTCCGGCCAGCTGACGTGGCTGGCTTAATTAGCCACTAACCACCGCATCGTGTCACAGACAGCCGGGCCCCACCGCCTAACTAACCGGCTAACTAAAATAGATTAGGTTTAATCTAATTGCAGTGGCCCCACGCGTCAGCTTTGACCGCGCTGACGTGGCTTTTGACCCGGCCCCACCTGTCATTGACACTAACTAGCCCTGTGTCACTGACGTGTGGCCCCCACACGTCAGGTTTGACCTGGACCCGCCCTGTTGACCTGATGACGTCAGGATGAGGTCATGCTGACGCAATAATTCCTTTCTGGAATTAAAATAAATTAGGAAATGATTTATAAATTCCAGAAAATTGTATAAACTTCTAAAATTCATAGAAATTCAACCGTAACTCCAAATGAAATAAATTATATATGAAAAATTATCAGAAAAATTCAAGGAATCCATCTGTACCATTTCCATGCATGTTAGAACAACTTATCACTATTGTTTAGGACAAATGAAGTGAATGGCATTTAAATAATCACATATGGGGTTTGAATTTGAATCTTGTATTCAAACCAACCCCATTTAACTTGTTGCTAGATGCATTAGCCCAAAACACATTCATTTTGCCATGTCATGATCATGCATCATATTGTGCATTGCATTGATTGTGTTTCTTCTGTGTTTGCCGGTGTTGTTCCCCCTCGGTAGACGTTGTACCGACGATGTGATCGTTGACACTGATGAATAATCAATGTTATCTTCAGAAGTGCCAGGCAAGCAAAACCCCCTTGTTCATTCCGATAAAATCCCACTCTCTCGCTCCTGCTCTCTTTTACTGCATTAGGACAACAACGACATATTTGTTACTTGCTGCGGTAGCTGAACCCCTTTATCCTTTGCATGACCTGTCATTGCCACAGTAAATAGATGAAACCCACTAGCATGAGTAGGAGTTGTTTGAGCCCTGATGTGCCTACTCATTTATGCTTGTTTGTCATGCCTGCTACTGCTTAGAGTTGAGTCAAGTCTGATTCATCGGGGATGAATCAGAGGCGTGTGAACATGTCCTACTATGTGTGAACTAAGTGTGTGAACACGATTTGGTAAAGGTAGCGGTGAGAGGCCATGTAGGAGTACATGGTGGGTTGTCTCATTGCAGCCGTCCTCAGGAACTGAGTTCTGTGTTTGTGATCCATGAACAGCTACTACCACACATTGGGATCCTTAATTGACTCTCTCGACTTATTAATCAACATGATCTCTGTCCAGGAGTTGCAACTAGTTTCTGGTGTTTGTAGGTAGTGTTAGTAGTCTACCAAGTGGCACCCGGTACAGGTGGGCTTGGGACAGACTAGGCACAGTGGCACGGTGTACCAAGTGGCACCCGGATGGTGGGCTTGGGAACCCTGCTCACATCGTTTGGGGCCGTGAGCGACACCCCGGCCGGATCTCCTTGCGGATGGAACCCGAATAGGCGATAAACCTGGACTAGAGACTTGTTCGGTTAGTCAGGTCGTGGCCGACTCCCTCGCCCGGCTTCCGCTTGAAGGTTGCCGAGGTACATGACGTGTATAGGGCGATAAGTGGCGGGAGCATGTGTGAAGAAGTACACCCCTGCAGGGTTATCATTATCTATTCGAATAGCCGGATTCCTCGGATATGGAAGCTTGGACCCCTTGCATAGTTCATAGACAAGTGAAAGTGGATACTCTAAAATACACAAGATAAGCGTGAGTGCTATGGATGGCGTTCTCGTAGGGAGACGGGAGTGGATCCATAGTGGTGTATTGATATGGTGAATATGTGGACTCGTGTGCGCCACCTCAAAAGAGTTACATTGCAGTCGTAGTCCAGGATAGCCACCGAGTCAAAGCTGGCTTGCTGCAGTCAAACTCCACCATCCCCTTTGTTGATAATGATGCATTTGTAGTTAGTTCTGATGTAAGTCTTGCTGGGTACATTTGTACTCACGTTGCTTAATTTATGTTTTTGCAGAGAGACTTCAGTCTCACTAGTAGTTCCACGTGGACTTCGACGTTTAGCTTGTTACCTCAGCTACGATCTTGTGCCCTCGGCAGGATCTGGTAGATAGTCAGGCTTCTCAGCCTCTTTCATTTATAGTTGTCTGTACTCAGACATGATGGCTTCCGTTTGTGTTTTGACTTGTATGCTCTGATTGTTGGGTCATGAGACCCATGTTTGTAATATCTCGCTCCTCGGAGCCTAATAAATACTTGAGTCGTAGAGTCATGTTGTGATGCCATGTTGTATTTGCACATATCGAGCATATTGTGTGTATGATTGAAATGCTTGGTATGTGTGGGATCTGACTATCTAGTTGTTTATCCTTAGTAGCCTCTCTTACCGGGAAATGTCTCCTAGTGTTTCCATCGAGCCATGGTAGCTTGCTACTGCTCCGGAACACTTAGACTGGCCGGCATGTGTCCTTCTTCGTTCCTGTGTCTGTCCCTTCGGGGAAATGTCACGCGATGAATACCGGAGTCCTGTTAGCCCGCTACAGCCCGGTTCACCGGAGTCCTGCTAGCCCAGTGCTACAGCCTGGATTCACTCGCTGATGACCGACACGTTCGATGCTGGGTCATGGATGCCTGTCCCTGTAAGTTAGTGCCACTTTGGGTTCACGACTAGCCATGTCAGCCCGGGTTCTTTGTCATATGGATGCTAGCGACACTATCATATACGTGAGCCAAAAGGCGCAAACGGTCCCGGGCCAGGTAAGGTGGCACCCGTGGGAATACCGTGCGTGAGGCCGCAAAGTGATATGATGTGTTACATACTAGATCGGTGTGACTTAGGATCGGGGTCCTGACAGTGTTGGTATCAGAGCTTGACTGCCTGTAGGATTACCAAGCCAAACTGGTCGAAGTTGAGTCTAGAAATTCTTTAGTTATATAAGGGAATTGATTGTGGGATGGAACGTAAGGCTCTTTTTACTCCTTATATCTCATGCCTTCTGATCTGAGTCATCTTATCTTTCCTGCGGGGTTAAGGAACTAGGCTTTCTCTTCTTTCTATCAGGATCACGTGTTACTAATCCGTAGACTTATAGAATTGTTGGACTTAAGCCTCTGTTCAGTTTCTACTACTCCCGTATGTTAATTGTTGATCTCGAAACCTTGATATTGTGCTTCTGAGTGGTTATGCCACCATTTTTGTGAATGTCTCAAATCTTTTTGAGCATTTACAGCCGTTATGCTGTCCGAGTCATCCTAGGTTTCTAAATAGTCTGATGCATTTGCAAATTCCTTGCTCCTGTTTCCGATGTGCCTTTGGTCAGATTAATCACACAAATCAGTGAGTTGAGGTACTTTATTGCCTTGACATATATGCTGGAGCTAGTATTATGACCCTAGGTGTCTTAGGGGATCATCTAGTAATTTAGCCATGATTTGTGTCCCAGTGTGATGATTCTGGCCATCATTCTTGTAAGCATCCCGTGATGCCCCTTAGTTAGTAGGCATTCCACTTCTGGGTTTTGAACCCGAGATTCACCCTACTTACTTCATGTTGATAGTAATTGCTAGCTCCCTTAGGTTATTAGTAACCTTGTGATAGTCCTCGAAGTTCGTGGTATTTCCTTCTTCCAAATACTATGAACCACTTTATGGCAGATATTTATTGGATCAAAAGATCACAATTAGAGTACTCTTGAGGAGTTCTCCATTCATAAATCGTGACTCTGCCAGTCCTACCTCTCTGCATGGGTTATCCGGAAGAAACATGTTGAACTTGGTTCGGCATACTAATCTATGCATCCACAACTCAGAAAAACATATGTTCCTTTGGGTTGTCCCTCTTTAGTTGTCTTCTGACCCTCGTCTATCAATTGATAGTCAAGATTATGTGTGCATTCGTTCATCGATGCCTATTACTCTTGTGGTCTGTCAAGCCATTCTATTCCGAAATGACTAGGAGAAACAAACTCCAGTACCTCATCCATATCTAGGATTGGGTCAAAGCAATTGTGCTCCGCAGATCAAAATGCCAGCCCAGCTTTTGATTCTGTTCTACCCTGAAGTATTACCGTCTTTATGTCAGGATATTCATGAAGACTGCACCAACTCTCATGAATTTTGACGTAGTGATACTTCTCACCATCATTAGTCATTCCTCGGTCTTCGTGTTGATGCAACCGGAATACCGACAAATGAATTGTGATGTGTGAAATCAATACTCCTAGCAACCTTGTTGCTTGGTAGTTAAAGGACAATAATTTCATTCTTAGCGTGTTGGTTTTTGAATCATCCTTCTAAGACTGATCGTGCTACCTAGTCCTTATTTCGGTGCACCCTTCAATTGATGAGTTAGGATCTTGTCAAGTCCTCACTCATTTGATCATATCGTCTTGCCCTCAAAAGCGAGATTGTTCTCGAGCTTAGTAACATATCGGTGGTTCGTGATTTTTCGAAGATCTTCTCGGTAGTATTACCAGGTTGTCACCTGACTGTCATGTTGAGCTCGTGATCAAGTTGGTTTATCCTGTAAACCACCCTTTCTCCAAGAATCCGTGTTGGATACCCCTGAGCTAGTTGGTTAAGCTAGACAACAACTTGGAGAGTTGGAAGATAAACGCTTGCCTAACTTAGTTCGTTCCAAAGGGATATTCTTGTGTAGTGTGTGCTGAAGAAAGATGATATCTTCATCGATTGGTCCCTGTGATCAGTTGCTGGAACTATTGTCTTATCAATCCTTGATTTGAGTGTGGGCTATCATCAAATCAAATCAGTACCAACGATGTTCGTAATGTTGTCTTACTCGTGGTTGATCCCTCGAGCATATACCATTACATCCTTTGGTATGACCAATACTATCACCGTGTTCACATGGTGGTGGAAGTCCAGTGATATGGAAATTCTGATGAATTGTTGTTGAGCCCATTGACAACATCCTTATCTCCTCCATGATTTTGTTGAACATTAAGCTAGTGTTGGAAACTTTTGAAAGCATTTCTTCATGCTAGTTCATGAAGCATATGCTGGATGAAAGAAGTGACTTCCTTTGATTCACGTGCATTTGATGTAAGTTGCCGTCGTGAATTCGAGAAAGTTTGTTTTGCTCCTCTGGAATCATCCCAAGTCAGTCATGCACGTGCAGAGTATTCTATGGCCTGATAGACTGATCATCTTCATTCCATATGTATTCCCTAGCACACCAAGCCACTGATTGACTTGTTCTAGGCAAAGAAGTCTAATTTAAGTGCACAAGACTTCAATATCCTCGATGATGGTTTCCCCCCTGAACTCGGTAGTGTTTTATTATAAGACTACCATGTGTTCATGTTTGTCTGTGACAGCGTGTTCACACGTGTGTAGCAGAACCAGCTCATGTTTTGGAGCTTGCTATGTAGTTCATTTCCCGAGAATATCGCAACGTCATCTCGTCGATTGGTGTTGCAAACTTTCATTTTTCTTTCTAGGCTCGATGAGTCTGGATTATTCTGACACCAACCAGATCTGAATCTCAGGCAGATATGATGGTTGGAACATTTCCCAAGAACTATAATAATGGTCTCTCTCTAACCGGTAAAGTGGATGTCATGGCCAACACACCCAGCCGGAAGACCTATTATTGTAGTATCTTGATTGAAGAAATTGGCCACATCCCCATAAGGATTTCGCAGGATTTACCTCCGTAGTTGATCTTTATGGATTTTGTGTTCCCGAAGTCCGACCTTTTACTTGATGTCTAGTTACCAAACCATTTCAATGAATGGGATATGCTAGCACATCAAGGAGAACATTAGGAGTGGAGTGCTAAATGTCTCTCGGTCGATCATCCAGATTTTGTTTCCTTGGCCTCGCTAAGGTGAAATCTGAGAAAGTGTTATCTTCCTTTGCATCTGCATCGTCCATCGTTGTTCATCATGGTGGTATGTTGTGTTGCCAGGATCCTTGACACGGATGTTGGTAAAACCTTGATGAATATGGAAATGCTCAAGTTCTTGAGAGCACGCACAAGCGCCAGGTGTTATCATCGGCACTAACTGGGTTTGCTCTCAGCTTCCTCGGTTATAGTATAACTTCTCAAACAGTGGATTCACTCTCTATTGTTGGGTTCTTCCCCAGTTACCAGAATCATTCCCAGCATTTGCATTTTGTTCCCAGCCTGCACCGCCAATGTGCCATTCTACCATGGGTCTCTTCCATTTCCGGTGGTAAGCAAATTCATCCATTACGTTGTCTTCAACAAGGTAATCCACATCATCCAAGTCCGAGTATGCCATTCTACCGACCCCCTCCAAACGATCGCTCGAGAATTGCCTTAGGCTGGTTTAAAGAGTTTCAATGATCTCTGAATCAAAGGTAATTCTTTTTGCCACTTAAGGGGATATATCTACGAGTCACCATCCCTAAGATGCCTCGTTGTGGTATCATGGCAACTCAACTCCTCGCTACGTTGACAATCAATTACCACCTTCTTAAGCGTGAAATTGTTGTCTACCTAGTGAACCTTCGTCATCTGCTTCACTCCATTCCCATGGATGTATGTTTAGTGTCTCAGCTCGAGAGAGGTTGCTATGTCTCATTCCGTGAGTTAATCCTGAGTTGTTCGATCTTCGAGAAGATCGACCCTTCTAGAGTCTCCTTCTTCTCTCCATGTCATGTTGGCAGGATTTCTCAGAGCAAGACTTCGAGACAATGATGGTGATCGAATCAACGTTCATTCAAAGTGCAACCTGGATCATGAAGATTATACTAGTTTGCGTTTTCCCTTCATCTTACCCTACGCTTGAATCTCGAGACGAGATTCTTGTTTAGTGGGGGTGAGTTGTCACATCCCTAGTTCTGGCCTGTCCTATGCTTGCTTCCATCTGTGCATCATGTTTAAATTTTTGAAACTTGAACTGAGGAATTTAGAAGCCTCAAAACCCTAAATAAAAGAAGGGCAAAAACCCTAAAATCTCATTCATTGTTCCAAAATGCTCTTCTTAGATGTTTAATATTTTTGGCAAGGGTTTTGATCCAAACCAAAAATAATGGACATTTTAAAAGGATTTATTTTTGGGACCTTGAATTTAAATCATTAGCTATTTGAATTTGAATTATATTCATATAACTAGAATATAATTTCAAATACCCCTGAAATATTTTATGAGCTTTTGGAAAAGTCCATCTAGCCAAATAAAAATATTCAGAGGAGTTCTTGGCATTGTTTGAATTATTTTAAATTCAAAACAGTGGCAAAAGATTAAATAAAAATAAAACAGAACAGAAAATTTAAAAAAAGAGCAGAAGGACTTACCTGGCGCCCACTTACCTGGCCCAGCTCCTCCAGCGGCCCAGCCCACCTCCTCCTCTCTGTCGTCTTCCTCCCCCTCGCCCCGAAGCTGCTCTGTGGCGAGCGCTGGCGATGCCTCGGCCACCTCCTGCCTCCCTGCTTGCCTCCGCTACTCCCTGGAGACGCCACGCGGCCCCCTCGACCCTCTCTCACTCTCCCGTATCTCTCCCTCCGTCCCTATCCCCCTCTGCTCTCTCTCTCTCTCGCGATCGACCACGAGCACCCGAGAGCACCGACGAGCTCCACCGCGGCCAGTGTCCACCCCTCGCCTCGCCGATGCTTCCAGAAGAACCACCGCCGCGCCTTCCTCTTCGTCTCCACCAACTCATGTGACGCCGGGTGCACCGCAGCGTCGTCCCTGCCGCCTTCATCACCGCATCTGTCCGGCGATCGCCGCGGTCGATTCGCCGCCTCCGACGCCTCCCCGAGACCACCGAGCTGCTCATCGACCTCGCTGTGAGCCTCCGTGCAGAACCCCTCTCTTTCCCCTCGCGCTTGCGAGCTCTAGGCCATAGCTCCATCGCGGCCGAACTCCGGCCGCCGCTGACCTCGTCGCCGCCGTCACTGCAGCCGCTTGAGCTCGTTTCGGAGCGTGTCACCGCACTCAGGAAGCCACCAGGAGCCTAACGCATATCCTAACTCGCCCTCCCGTGCACCACAGCGCCAACCCCGCACTCACCGAACTCCGGCGCCGCCGCGAGCTCCGTTCCGGCGAGCCCCGACGTTCCCGTAGCCTCCCACCTACCCCATCAGATGCGGGAGAGCCCGGGCTACGCCCCGGTGCCCTCAGCCGCTGCCTCCGTCGCCTTTAGCGCAAGTCCGGCGTGCCCCCGCCATGCTCTGTGGTCGTCGCCGACTAATCTCCGGCCAGCTGACGTGGCTGGCTTAATTAGCCACTAACCACCGCATCGTGTCACAGACAGCCGGGCCCCACCGCCTAACTAACCGGCTAACTAAAATAGATTAGGTTTAATCTAATTGCAGTGGCCCCACGCGTCAGCTTTGACCGCGCTGACGTGGCTTTTGACCCGGCCCCACCTGTCATTGACACTAACTAGCCCTGTGTCACTGACGTGTGGCCCCCACACGTCAGGTTTGACCTGGACCCGCCCTGTTGACCTGATGACGTCAGGATGAGGTCATGCTGACGCAATAATTCCTTTCTGGAATTAAAATAAATTAGGAAATGATTTATAAATTCCAGAAAATTGTATAAACTTCTAAAATTCATAGAAATTCAACCGTAACTCCAAATGAAATAAATTATATATGAAAAATTATCAAAAAAATTCAAGGAATCCATCTGTACCATTTCCATGCATGTTAGAACAACTTATCACTACTGTTTAGGACAAATGAAGTGAATGGCATTTAAATAATCACATATGGGGTTTGAATTTGAATCTTGTATTCAAACCAACCCCATTTAACTTGTTGCTAGATGCATTAGCCCAAAACACATTCATTTTGCCATGTCATGATCATGCATCATATTGTGCATTGCATTGATTGTGTTTCTTCTGTGTTTGCCGGTGTTGTTCCCCCTCGGTAGACGTTGTACCGACAATGTGATCGTTGACACTGATGAAGAATCAATGTTATCTTCAGAAGTGCCAGGCAAGCAAAACCCCCTTGTTCATTCCGATAAAATCCCACTCTCTCGCTCCTGCTCTCTTTTACTGCATTAGGACAACAACGACATATTTGTTACTTGCTGCGGTAGCTGAACCCCTTTATCCTTTGCATGACCTGTCATTGCCACAGTAAATAGATGAAACCCACTAGCATGAGTAGGAGTTGTTTGAGCCCTGATGTGCCTGCTCATTTATGCTTGTTTGTCATGCCTGCTACTGCTTAGAGTTGAGTCAAGTCTGATTCATCGGGGATGAATCAGAGGCGTGTGAACATGTCCTACTATGTGTGAACTAAGTGTGTGAACACGATTTGGTAAAGGTAGCGGTGAGAGGCCATGTAGGAGTACATGGTGGGTTGTCTCATTGCAGCCGTCCTCAGGAACTGAGTTCTGTGTTTGTGATCCATGAACAGCTACTACCACACATTGGGATCCTTAATTGACTCTCTCGACTTATTAATCAACATGATCTCTGTCCAGGAGTTGCAACTAGTTTCTGGTGTTTGTAGGTAGTGTTAGTAGTCTACCAAGTGGCACCCGGTACAGGTGGGCTTGGGACAGACTAGGCACAGTGGCACGGTGTACCAAGTGGCACCCGGATGGTGGGCTTGGGAACCCTGCTCACATCGTTTGGGGCCGTGAGCGACACCTTGGCCGGATCTCCTTGCGGATGGAACCCGAATAGGCGATAAACCTGGACTAGAGACTTGTTCGGTTAGTCAGGTCGTGGCCAACTCCCTCACCCGGCTTCCGCTTGAAGGTTGCCGAGGTACATGACGTGTACAGGGCGATAAGTGGCGGGAGCGTGTGTGAAGAAGTACACCCCTGCAGGGTTATCATTATCTATTCGAATAGCCGGATTCCTCGGATATGGAAACTTGGACCCCTTGCATAGTTCATAGACAAGTGAAAGTGGATACTCTAAAATACGCAAGATAAGCGTGAGTGCTATGGATGGAGTTCTCGTAGGGGGACGGGAGTGGATCCATAGTGGTGTATTGATATGGTGAATATGTGGACTCGTGTGCGCTACCTCAAAAGAGTTACATTGCAGTCGTAGTCCAGGATAGCCACCGAGTCAAAGCTGGCTTGCTGCAGTCAAACTCCACCATCCCCTTTGTTGATAATGATGCATTTGTAGTTAGTTCTGATGTAAGTCTTGCTGGGTACATTTGTACTCACGTTGCTTAATTTATGTTTTTGCAGAGAGACTTCAGTCTCACTAGTAGTTCCACGTGGACTTCGACGTTTAGCTTGTTACCTCAGCTACGATCTTGTGCCCTCGGCAGGATCTGGTAGATAGTCAGGCTTCTCAGCCTCTTTCATTTATAGTTGTCTGTACTCAGACATGATGGCTTCCGTTTGTGTTTTGACTTGTATGCTCTGATTGTTGGGTCATGAGACCCATGTTTGTAATATCTCGCTCCTCGGAGCCTAATAAATACTTGAGTCGTAGAGTCATGTTGTGATGCCATGTTGTATTTGCACATATCGAGCATATTGTGTGTATGATTGAAATTCTTGGTATGTGTGGGATCTGACTATCTAGTTGTTTATCCTTAGTAGCCTCTCTTACCGGGAAATGTCTCCTAGTGTTTCCATCGAGCCATGGTAGCTTGCTACTGCTCCGGAACACTTAGACTGGCGGCATGTGTCCTTCTTCGTTCCTGTGTCTGTCCCTTCGGGGAAATGTCACGCGATGAATACCGGAGTCCTATTAGCCCGTTACAGCCCGGTTCACCGGAGTCCTGCTAGCCCAGTGCTACAGCCTGGATTCACTCGCTGATGACCGACACGTTCGATGCTGGGTCATGGATGCCTGTCCCTGTAAGTTAGTGCCACTTTGGGTTCACGACTAGCCATGTCAGCCCGGGTTCTTTGTCATATGGATGCTAGCGACACTATCATATACGTGAGCCAAAAGGCGCAAACGGTCCCGGGCCAGGTAAGGTGGCACCCGTGGGAATACCGTGCGTGAGGCCGCAAAGTGATATGATGTGTTACATGCTAGATCGGTGTGACTTAGGATCGGGGTCCTGACACGTCGGCGGCGGAAGGCGGCTGCGGCGAAGTGCGGCGGCGCGGCACGGATGCGGCTCCGACGGGCGAGGAGGAGAAGGGGCGACAGGGTGCTGGGCTGGCTCAGCCCGGTTGGTTGGGCCGACCCAGTTCGACGGAGATTTTTTTTACACACAACAAAGATATGAATAAACAACAAATAAAATAAGATAAACTATAGGCATATTATATATCAAATTTTTGAAAAAAAGATTTCCTACAACCTGAACATTATTCTGGCCTCAAATAAAATCTACAAAAATTCAAATAAATCAAACAGTGCTACTGCTCGAATAAAATCCAGTAAAACCATTTAAAAAAATACCAAAATGATTTCAAATTTATTATTCTCCAATTGTCTATTGTAGGGAATCATTTTACCCTATTTTCCATATATTTTATTTTTAGAGAAAACTAATTTTAATAAAAACCAAATAACCCCAAATTGAAAATAATTCCAATGGGATTTTGAATTTAATTCCTTTAAAACTTCCAACTCATATTTCATACATTTTGAAGAAGTCATTTTATCTTCTCCCATGAAAATCATTGAGTTGCTTAAAGTTTTGAATTTGAAATATTTCCAAATGAAATTCAAATCTTTTCAACAACCCTTTTCATTTATTTAAGTGAAGAAGTCATATCATCTTCACTCAAGGTTTTTGTGATGAAAAGAATTTGAATTCATGGAGATCATAAATGCAAAAACGAAAGTTTGGGAAAGTCCTTTTATTCCCTCTCATTTAACTTTCAAAAAGTTTCGAATTTCACTCAATTTCACACAAGCAACCACACCACAATCAAACAATCAACCAAAACTATTTATTTAATATAACATTCCAAAATTTAGAATTTTGGGATATTACAAACCTACCACCCTTAAAATGAATCTCGTCCTCGAGATTCAGAGAGGCTAGCAAGAAATAGGTTAGGTTTGGGGTCTTCTCAAAATCCCTCAATCATCTCTGGGGTCTCGAGTGCTACAACCCTTAGAAGCATTGTTACGGTTCCATCAAAACTCATATACTCCGTCCGCATTGTTGGCAGTGTCGATCTTCTTAGATCTTTAGGATAATTCCTTCTTGGGGCTCTTCCGGTAGTGGCTTAACGTTTTTTCCTCAATTCTTGTGTCCTTTCATCTTGGTAAGGTTCTTACGAGACTGGGTCTTCTTAGCTGACGGGTCTGGCGCCAATACTAAACAACTATCGATATCTCATGGTGGTCATCAAACAATTTGACTGGGTCCCTACAGAAAATGGGTTTGGGCTTGAACCTCACCGTATGACCTACGGTTGGCAACAGCTGCCTTGTACAAGGGGAAAATTTGTCATACCATTCTAAGGTTCAAACAAGGTTTTGATCGTTGTCGCTCTACTATGGATAAGTCACTCAGATTTACCATCCCATATAGCAAGGCAAATAATAAGAGTAAGTCAGTATGGTGATCAATCCATCCCGCACCCAAATCATTACCTGGTATATGGTTTAGCGAATTGTAACACCCCAAAAATTTAACCAGGTTTTAGTTATTAAAATTTTGCCAAGAGTTTAAAATTTTTGCATGCAAGTATATCTCTGTTGATTTCAAAACTTTTCTTTTAATATTAAGAAATTTTTCCCAAGTGGATCCTTCCAAAATATATTGGACTTATTTTCCCGCTCATTTAAAAAAAACATCTCTCAATCAGGAGATTTATTTATAAAATTATGTCACCCTGAGCTTTATTCATTAAATGACTTGTTTTAAAATTTGGAGCTCTTTTTGAACTACAACCATTTGATATATTTAACTAAAAATTTCACCAAAATTTGGAGATATCATGTGATGTCTCTAAATCACTTTTTGCGCAATAATATATTTCATTCATTGGATATTTTGAGTTCTACACCAAGTTTTCAAATCTGGTCCAGTGGGCAATTTTACACTACAACCTATTTAAATATTTCTTTAAAACTTCTACCAAAATTAGGGGAGGTCAGTAGGAGCATATTATTCCACTTTGTGCAAAAACCTATTTATGTTCTTTGAAAAAATTCAGTGAATCATCCTCCTTTTCATTCTGGTCCAGCCTTGTGATTTCTACTGCAACCCTATTTAATTTTGCTCCAAAGATCTCGTGTTTTCTCCTACTTGTAGACAGCCCTACCAAACCCCTAAATCCAGGAGCATGCACCCATTGGATTAATTTTGGTTCATGAAATGGTGCCATTTATTTCCTGTCCAGAATTGAAGTTTTGTAAAACTTGCACAAACAAGTTTCTCCTTTTGCCAAAATAACCACACCACTCCCTCTTGCATCCAAAGAGACTTCAATCTGGAAGATTTGGCCCCTCCAAGACCTGCCTAGATGCCTCTGGCATTTTATCAAACACTCTGTGGGCATGAACAGTTTTGGCATGATTATAGGTTTGTGTGATGAACTTGTCCATCTGTCCAAACCATGTTCTCTAGTAGCCTACTAATGGTCTCCAACCCAGACCTGTGGATTTGCACTTGATCCCTAGCAGTTTTGGCCACCCTGGCATTTCATCAAACACCCTCTGTGCGTGCACTGGACGCGCCCAGAGCGCGCCAATTGCAGCCGCGCGCCCGAGCCGACACGCTGGTCCCCCTGGATTTTGGCCCGCTCTGCAGCACCTCGCCACGCACTACCCTCCTCACAGCAACACGCCAAGCCACCCTGGCAGCCTACAGCGCCGCCGACAGAGCTTTTGGCGGCACACCGGCGGCCGCAGCGCGCCTCTGCCGCGGTCAGCGCCGCCAAAGCCACCCGGGCTCGCCACCTGCCCCAAGGAACAGCGCAAGCTTATCCCCCGCTCGTCGGCTAGCTCCCGTCGTCGCCACGACGCCCTGACGCTACAGGGAGGCGGTTCGCCGTCGTCCTTATCGCCTTGCCTCGCCTATATAAGGACCCCCGAACTCATCCGAGCACGCATGCAACCTCAGTCCACCTCCCTAGTTTCCCCATGGCAGCCAATCGACCTGAGGAGGTCGTCTTCTTCATCTCCGGCAACTCCTGCCGCCGCCACTGTCCCGTCCATTCCAGCGCCACCAGGGCCTCTCCCTCCCATTTCTCTTCACCAAGAACACCTCCTTCCTTCCAGGAACCCAACCCCCTACTTGATTTTGATCGGGAGCCATCGCCGCCACAAAATCACTTTGTCACCGAAGCCCCCTCCGCCACGGAGCTCACCGCCGGCGACTCCCTCCACCCCCGGCGACCCTGCGACCACCGGAAGGACCGCCTAGGAGTGGCGGATCCATCCCTGCGCTCAGATGCCCGCGAAGAAACACCATTCACCGGCGACGATCGCCGGACGCCCCGCCTCGGCTCGGGACAGAGGAAGAGGAGGGAGAAGACTAGTCAAACCTAACTAGTGGGCCCCCTGGACCCACTGTCAGCGACCCCGCACCTGTCCACGTGGGATTAAGTGGAAGCGTAAACTCCCCAGTATGTTTTCCCTGCACCGAAAGCGTGTTCTGTCTGAAACGATTTCTTTTTCTATTTTATTTTTAAAAACAGATTTTGACCAAATCTTTGACTGCCTATAACTTTTTAAATACAACTCCAAATGAAATGATTCTTTTTCCTACCTCTCTCAAATTTCACCTAGTTTATTTTAAGATTTATTTGAAAAAAATTCAGAACAACTTTTGGTGCTGTTTTTATTTTGTGTGTTAATTCTTTTACATTGCTAAAATAGGATTTTTGAAGAGAGGAGAAATGTTTCAAGTTTTGGAGTGCACCCTGCCTTTCCACACATTGAAGGCAAGCATTCTGAACCCCGGCATAATATTTTTGTGTGTTCGTTGACACGTTCATAACATCACCTCACTTTGGAGAAAACTTGTTATTTCATGTGATATGATCATATGCATGGGTGCATGTTATTGATTTCCATGCTGTTGGAAATGGACACACTTGTGATGATAATCACCCTCATGTGCCTTGCATGCATACCGGCAGGAACCCGGGAAAACCTCTGCCTTGGGTAGGCATGAGTTTGTCGCCGGTCTCCGTCGGGACGGTTATGTCTGGTATGGCATGGCAAGGTGATATGAGCGGTGACTCTGCTGGTTGAAATATATTCGTCATGCTAATCATGCAGGGAATACTTAAACCTCCTGAGTCGACCGTAGATCGAGTCTTGTGCCAGTAACCCCCATACTTGTTTCGTACTACCACTCGTCTCTACAGCAAGTAGAGTACGGTTCAGTAAGTTGTCAACCTCTTTCTAGCACACACCGTACAGAGAGGCCATGGTGGAAGATACCGGTTGTAGCTGGTAGGCAGGCCACCTGGTCCGGGGGCATGGGTGTTTCCGGTTGGGACCGAGAGGGGAGGCCACCCCTTAGAGCGCGATATAAATTTGATCCCATGCTACGCGAGGTTGTAGCCTCCCCACTTAGAGTTTGCTTGACAGGTGTCGTGGGTGATTCCAGACACGTGTGAGTTAAGCTGGTGTGTGCAAGTTAGGTGTGTTTTCAACAAAAAGACCGTAGACGGAATTAGTCCCGATGGACTAAAGAAATCCGTTACTCATGGGTAAAGAGTACACCCTCTGCAGAGAATAAACCTATTCGAATAGCCATGTCCATGATTAAGGATTACAGTCTGGGATGGGTCAGGTGTCGGTCTTAGTGTCGGTCTTTGGAGGTGAAACTGTTAACCAGAAATGGAATTACTACTTGTGACTTGTGATAAATCTGATTATTATTATTGTTGACTAACCCATGATATTATTGTTATTATCGAGTATCTCTGGGATGGTTCTACCTCCGGGATATTCACTATGATTGTTTATTTTAAAGAACTTTATGTGGTGTCGCTCAGACGCCTGACTGTGGCATTTCTTTTAAAGCCCTTTATGTGGTGTCGCTCAGACGCCCGACTGTGGCATTTCCGTTAAAGCCCTTTATGTGGTGTCGCTCAGACACCCGACTGTGGCATTTCTTTTAAAGCCCTTTATGTGGTGTCGCTCAGACGCTTGACTGTGGCATTTCTTTTAAAGCCCTTTATGTGGTGTCGCTCAGACGCCCGACTGTGGCATTTCTTTTAAAGCCCTTTATGTGGTGTCGCTCAGACGCCCGACTGTGGCATTTCTTTTAAAGCCCTTTATGTGGTGTCGCTAAGACGCCCGATGGTGGCATTGCTTGTTATTTATTTCATAAATTTTAATACTACTATGTTATTGTATTTTTATAAATAACCGCCTGCACGCATCAGAATTTTATTTACTATTTTTAACTGACGTCATGAGCATAAAATATTTTCAGCACATCATTGTTATATTATACCTGTGTTCATAATGTTTGCGAGTACATTCAAAGTACTCACTGGCTTGTCCCTGGCTATTGTCTTAGCCAGATTTTCTTGCACGGAGAGGAGCGACGCGATGCCAGCCCCGGAACCCACACAATGGAGATAGCAGCCTCGCGAAGATAGGAGTTAACCTGGTCAGCTGTTCCTGTTGGGAAATGGAGTCCCATAGACACTGATGTTTCACAACCCGCTTCCGCCATCAACCACTAGAAACCATTTGTTGTACTCACAGGCCAGAATGGCCTTGTACTACATATTTTGTTTTCTGCTTGGAATTTTTGTATCAAGTTGGAGCCTCATCAGCTAACAGTAATCCTGGGGCTGATGAGCACGACGGTCTTTTCTAGAAATTTATTACCCGGAAAACCGGTCGTGACACGAATCTCGCATTCTAACACTCGGTCATCCTCACAAGCATTGCAGAATTTCTCTTTTCGACGAACCAAGTTCAGATAAATCCATTGATTATGCAAGCCAAAACAAACATCTATCGTTTCTTCACAACTCTCAGGTTTTGCGTAAGCTCCTATAAGATCGTCTGTTGATAAAATCGTAACTTCTTCCAGGGTTTTTTCCTTCAGCAAGAGTGTGCTTGCTTCTTGGCAGGTCCTGGGGCATGTGGGTTATGGCCCATCTCATCACTTGCAATCCTTGAATTCATCATCAGGGGCAACTCATCGTTATTCCAACATCCAGCTTCCTAACATTCTTAATTCCATCCAATTGTACTGTCTCCCTTCCTTCTATTGGCACCAAACTAAGACGTGATTACTCAAACTCATCACAGGGTTACTATTGCTCCATATTACCAACATTCAACCTCCTTAATATCCAATAGTACTTCATCCCTTCATACTCTTGGGGTATCCCACATAAAGAGTTAAAACTTATACTTATGAAGTCCACTCTGTGGAACATCATTATCCTTTCCAGGGGTCAAGGGTCCTCACAGTTACTACCACCCTTGAAATGCACAAACTCATCCATAGACCATATTTCTCATAGCCTCGAAATGGTCAAAATCTTTCTTTATAGAGTAACAACTCATAAAATCCAATTCAGTGCCAACAAAGCTAACTTTATTGATTCTCCAATGACTACAATCTCTTGCATTTCCATTACACGCCTTAACTCGCCGCCTCAATATAAAGGAAAATGTTCTCACTACTACTACTATACTTCTCACAAACACAACTGATTATCACAAGTCTCCTTCTCCTTGGGACAATATCTGGCAAAGTGCTCTACTTCATTACAACAAAAACATATTACTTCTGACAAGTCTCGAGGTTTCCTTTTTGGGCAACTGCAGAAGTAGTGCCCTGACTCCTTGCACCTAAAACAGGTGATATGACTCAGGTCCTTCCTGGTATCCAATCTACTTCTCTTCCTGGACTTTTCCGTTCCAATCAGGGCTTCTATTTCCCATGGGTCATACTCTACTTCCTCTGTCGGGAATTCTACTAGGTCTCCATTCAGACAATTTTGGGAGATGTGTCCTTCTTCTCCACATGAACAGCACGACTTGGTGCATGGTTTAAATGGGCCTTATTTGGGTGTGTCCTTCACCTCTTCCTTCATCACAGGTTCTTCTAAAATTTTCATGAGGGATCCTTTCATTGCTTCTTTCTTCTGTTGGATGGTTCTTTGAACCACGGGGTAAATGTGACACTGAGCAGGGTAGTGGGTAGTCCCTTCACACAAGAAACAAGTATTCTGCCAAGTTGTGCATTCTTCAGCTGGGTGACTTCCTTCACAATTAGGGCATTCATCCCTTATGTTCTCTATGGTTGTGTCCTATTTCTCCATAGAGCTTGCATGCACAAGGTTTCTTCATATCACTTACATCAGGCTTCAATTTCTGGGACACAAACCGAGACTTTGGCAAAGTCAACTTAAATTCTTTCCAAGTGGTTACTCCTTGCCATCCATTGATGGTTTGGTACATCCTCCACCAAGTAGCAGCACCTCTTTCAAAGCACTGAAAAGCATGCTAGGCCATATCCTTTCCGGCTATAGTGTTATTCTTTATGCGACCCTCCATGTTCTGAACCCATGGGTCTGCCTCCAATTGACTTGTCGGTCAAGAAAATATGAGTTCATCTCCATGCATCCTCTATTGGGTCCATGTGTTTTGGGGTGAGATAAGAGAGATAGAGAGGGATACACACAATACAAACAATAGTTTTGAAAAGATAGATTTTATTTGTGGCTGTCGAAAAAACATCAAACAAATGATAGCTCACAATCATCGCATTTAACGTAGGTATATAACAGGGGTTTTGTCTTCTAAAGGTCAATAAATCTTCAAAGTTGCCAAACTCTTCAAGCCTTGTTCATGTCTCCGATGGCTTCTTCCGATCGTGCTTGTCCTTCCCAAGTTCTTTTGCTAGATCAACTCTGTTGACGCGAAGTTTCTCGTGGTGTCCGTTAATATTTCTGGAGTTGTGTTCCAAAGTTCTGGGTTTCAACTTCCTTGTCATGAACCATGGTCCTATCGTCCTTCAGTTCCTGACGAATCTCCGGTATCTCGAGGTTTTGCTCCTCCAGCTTGGCTACTTTTAGCTTTTGGGTCCTGAGTTCTTCACGAAATGCTTCCTTGTCTAATACGGCTTCCTGGAGCTCCATCTTAAAATTCTTGATGTACTACTCCAGATCCTGGTGATACACCAGCTAAGGTTAAAACTTCATCTTTTGCTGATAGGTGCTCCATTAGCCCTTTTGTCATCCAATCCTTCTGAAGAAATGCATGCTTAACTCAGCACGATGACAAATAGCATAAGCGGGCGATAACATCAATGGATAGCCATGTCTATGCCCATGTCTCTGCCATGAGCTATCAGTCCATAGTTGATATCTCCTGCCCTGGTGTTTTCTTGACAAAACTTTGACTTTTAATGCTCCATGTTCTGGTCTTTGTCCGACACACCTTGATCTCGGGTATTGACAGCTTCCATAGTCTGCCAGGTTCCATAAGGGTAGCCTTCCTAGGTCATAAAAATTTGGGAATTCTTTAGAGCCTTCAAATTCTCCTAGTCTTCGAAGTCTTCAACCGTTGTAATTTCCATTATTATAATGCACGATAAATCATCTTCATTCTGAAGTGGTCTTAGTTGTCCGATATCTTGTACTTCTTGGAGTGGTCTCATCAGTCGAGTCTTCGTGGTCAAAAGAGGAAAAGGGGGTATGGTCTCACTAAAAGGAATATTTGAATAAGCTCAGAAGAGAAGAGAGGTAAAAGATCTTTTTTTGAAAATGAAGTTGTAGAGAAAATCTTTCCTATGGGCTTGCCAGTTTCTAGGGGTCACGTCCTACAGTCAACATGTGCTCTGATACCATCTTGTAGCGACCGGACCTCAGACGGTCAAGTCTCCGTGCTTAAGTGTCATCCCTGGATCGATATACTGACACACACATTACTTGAGGATTTATAACAAAGGTAAATCACATGTATAAAGTAACGTAAATACTATTACCTCAATCCAAATAGCGGAAGTAAAAACAAGGTTGTGGATTCCCATCAACACCAATGACAAAGTTGAGTGTAGAAATCGTAACCCTAACATATCAATTACTCGTCGTAAGGAAATCCTGCAACATGAGACGTTGCAGCCATAAAGGGTCAGTACATTGAATGTACTGGCAAATTCACACCATAGGATAATGATGAATAATAACTATCATACATTCATATATGGCTGGTGGAGGCTCAATGGTTATAATGTTTTTGCGAAAAGCCAATTTTTCCCTACTGCAAAGGAATATATTTTATTTAACTACAAAGTTGGTTTGATAAATATTGAGAAGGTTCCTCCAACTCAATCCCAAAATAATAATCATTAACCCAATCAAATTAATTAAATAAAGTGTTGAGATCAACATGATAATTCAAGAACCAGATACTCAAGATGTCCATAACCGGGGACACGGCTAACCATGATTAGTTTGTACACTCTGCAGAGGTTTGTGCACTTTTCCCCACAAGACTCGATCTCCTCCGTTGTATTTCTCGCACTGCATGGTGTTTGAGAAACGGATGACCAAGACATAGTCTTTCAGAAGCATTAACCCCTTACTCTGGGTGGACCGTTACACCTACTTTACCCTACATCTGCTAGCCCACCACTGAAAGAGGTCACACAACATACTCAACTATGCCAGAGCCCATAATGGCTTGTGGCTGTACACGGAAGTTTCTAGCATGAATTATCTTATGATCCCTTTGAGCCTGCGTGACATTCCATAGGGTGATCACACGGGTCCTCCGGATCCCCATGGGCAAGCACTAGGTTCTCCAAGGTGCTCCAGGGTGCCCCTACCATTCCACCTAGATGTGTATTAAAGTAGCCACCTTAAGTTAACCATTAAACAATAACTCTCACATCTATCATGAATTCTCTCAAAGCCAAACCACGTCTACGAGCATAGCATAGCAGTAAGCATCACGTAGTAACACCCTGGGTTTGAATGCAAGACATTAGGTTCCTACCTCATCAACTACTTCCCAATACCCACATGTTATCAAGTCCTAACCATGTAGTGTTCGAGGGTTGAAACTAATGCATAAAACCTGGGTATGAAAGGGATATGATCAAAGTGTGAACTTTCCTTGTACTATTGATGAAGGTGATTTGCACTCATAACTCCTGATAGTTCTACTCGCCACACTCTGGTCAATCTATCGTAAGCAGGCAATTGTAACCACACATAAGCAATCACTCAAAAGATCGGGAAGAACGAAGAAGACAAATCGGAAAACATCAAAACCAGGCAAATAACTCTTGCAACATAAAACAATTTCTAACAGTACCAAAATTATGTATATTTGGCATTATCAGAAAGTTTAGGTCAAGAGCTTCGATATGCAAAAAGAATCAACTAAATCGGAGTTATAAAACTCAAGTTACGATCAAACGAAGTTCAAATACAAATCTGTTTGAATTCAAATTTTTAAACTTTCAAAAACATCTTTAAGTTGTTTTACTAGATAGAGGGTATCGTAACGAAGAAGTGGGCGCTGGTTTCGTGTAATTCTGACTAACGAGCAAAAAGTAGTGATCAGTTGAAGTACAGGGACTAATCTATAAATATAAATTCATGGATAGGTCCCTGACCAAGATTAAAAAGAAAAAGAAAAAGACTAAACAACGAACGTTCGCTACTGAATGCTAACGAACGAAAATGTTCGCTCATACTATCTAAACAGGGAACATTTACTATTTAAACGATCTAATAATAAAAAAACCGATCTATATGAATAAACCGAGAAGACTAAAAAAACCGGGGTTGGTTCGGTTTTTATACCGGTTCGGCAAAGGCGGCGATGCAGGGTCAACGGCGGTGAGGTGGGGCAAGTTTAGTAAGGGAGTTTTATTAAGTGCATTTAGTACTATCATGCCATGATCTTGTGTAATGTAATATGTTCATGTAGCATATAGTTTGCTATGCATAAACTTTGCTACCTGATGATGTTTCTGTCTTGATGCATGAATTTCTGCCAAGTCTGATAAGCTGTTAACTTTTCCATTTTTGCCATGCTATTTTAGACTTGTTCTAGGGATTTCTAGCAGTAGCTTAGTGTTCAGCTTCACCTGTACTTCACTTCCATGTATTCTGTTTTCATGTTTGGGTGTTGTAGGATATTTTAACCTTGCATCTAAGTGGTCATGTTGCTTTTTAAGCAGTTTGCATCATATCTTGTTTTGCTTGTCATTTGCAAACCGTGCATCCGTTTCCGGTGATCTTCATATCAATTTCATTCAAAGTCTCCCAACCTATAAAGTGGCATACTTGGTTTGCCAAGTTGATGCCATGATCATCCTTTTCCTTCCAGAGTACCCATATGCATTGCACATCATATCTTGCATTACATGCCATGTCTTGCATCATGTTGCTTATGCATTGCACTATGATTCATTGTTGTTCCGTTGCTTGTGTTTTTTATTTGGGTAGAGCCGGGAGACGATTTCGTGAATGAGGATCCTGTTGAGTATGTTTACGACGAGCAAGCTTTTGACAACCCCTGAGAACTTTGCAGGCAAGACGATCATTACCCCCGATATCACTTCTATCTTTGCTTGCTAGTTTTTCATACTATCGCTATGTCGCGCTACCTAACACTTGTCTATCATGCCTCCCACATTGCCATGTCAAGCCTCGAACCCACCTTCCTAGCAAACCGTTGTTTGGCCATGTTACCACTTTTGCTCAGCCCTCTAATAGCGTTGCTAGTTGTAGGTGCCTTGCAGGTTGTTCCATATTGGAACATGGATATGTTGGGACATCAAAATATCTCTTATTTAATTAATGCATCTATATACTTGGAATAGGGTGGAAGGCTTGGCCTTTTTCTCGGTGTTTTGTTCCACTCTTGCTGCCCCTAGTTTCTGTCATACCGGTGTTATGTTCCTTGATTTTTGTGTCGCTAACACGGTGAGGGTTTATGGGCCCCTGTTGATAGTTCGCCTTGAATAAAACTCCTCCATCAAGGCCCAACCTTGGTTTTACCATTTTCCAAATAACAACTTAAAACTTGCATAGGGATTGTCCGGACCCCTTGGACTTAATCAACCCCCCGGACCAGTGCTCCTCATGAGTGTTGGTCCAAACAGGTAGTAGTCGGGGCCACCAAAGGGTGTGCGATAACCCACAAGTATAGGGGATCAATTGTAGCCTCTTTCAATAAGTAAGAGTGTAGAACCCAATGATGAGCTAAAGGTAGAACAAATATTCCCTCAAGTTCTATCGACCATTGATACAACTCTACGCACGCTTGACGTTCGCTTTACCTAAAACAAGTATGAAACTAGAAGTACTTTGTAGGTGTTTTTGGATAGGTTTGCAAGAATATAAAGTGCACGTAAATAAAAAGTAGGGGCTGTTTAAGTAAAGAAGCAATATATTTAGTATAGGGAGTGTGGAGAAGTGGTGGTAGGACTTGCGAAATTGTCCCTAAGCAATTGACTACTTTACTAGACCGATAGCAAGTTTTATGTGGGAGAGGCCACAGCT
Organism: Triticum dicoccoides; assembly: GCF_002162155.2. Classification (NCBI taxonomy): domain Eukaryota; kingdom Viridiplantae; phylum Streptophyta; class Magnoliopsida; order Poales; family Poaceae; genus Triticum; species Triticum dicoccoides. The sequence continues at coordinate 408,918,002 of NC_041382.1, read as the reverse complement.
AGCATGTCATCCCTGACTTGGAATTCTATGCACTTATGATTGGAACTATTAGCAAGCATCCGCAACTACTAACATTCATTAAGGTAAAACCCAACCATAGCATTAAGATATAGTGGTCCCCCTTCAATCCCGTCTGCATCAATTTCTATGCTAGGTTGAAGTTTCTGTCACTCTTGCCCTCCAATACATAGTCCTATCAACATACAACTAACCCTATGGTGTGATCCATGCGCGCGCTCATATGATGGGCACCAAAGGACAGCAACATAACCACAAGCAAATTAAATCAATCATAGCAATTCATCAACCACCGATAGGACAACGAAAATCTACTCAAACATCATAGGATGGCAACACATCATAGGATAATAATATGAAGCATAAAGCACCATGTTCAAGTAGAGGGTACAGCGGGTTGCGGGAGAGTGGACCGCTGTAGATAGAAGGGGGAAGGTGATGGAGATGTTGGTAGAGATGGCGTAGGTGTTGGGGAAGATCGCGGTGATGATGATGGCCCCTGCGGTGTTCCGGAGCCACCGGGAGAGAGAGGGAGAGATCCCCCCTTCTTCTTCTTCTTCCTTGACCTTCTCCCTAGATGGGAGAAGGGTTTCCCCTCTGGTCCATGGCCTCCATGGCATGGGAGGGGAGAGAGCCCCTTCGAGATTGGATCCGTCTCCCAGTCTCTCTCTGTTTCTGCGTTCTGGGATTCTGCCCTTTCACCGTTTCTTATATATCCGGAGATCCGTAACTCCGATTGGATTGAAACCTTCGCCCTGATTTTTTCCCAAAAATTAGCTTTCTTGCGGGCGAAGAAGAGCAGTAACTGCCTTATGGGGGGCCCATGAGGGTCAGGGGCACGCCCAGGGGGCAGGCGCGCCCCCTGCCTCGTGGCTCCCTCGGGCACCGTCTCGCATTGATTTTCTTCCCATATCTCACAAATATTCCAAAAATATTCTCCATCCGTTTTTATTCCGTTTGGACTCCGTTTGATATGGATTTTCTGCGAACCAATAAACATGCAACAAACAGGAACTGGCACTGGGCACTAGATCAATATGTTAGTCCCAAAAATAGTATAAAAAGTTGCCAAAAGTATATGAAAGTTGTAGAATATTGGCATGGAATAATAAAAAATTATAGATACCATGGAGACGTATCATCATCCCCAAGCTTAATTACTGCTCGTCCTCGAGTAGCTAAATCATAAAAAAGATAATTTTTGATATGGAATTCTACCTAGCATAATCTTGACCATGTAATCTAATCATGGCATGAACATTAAGACACGAGTGATTCAAAGCAATAGTCTATCATTTGACATTAAGACAATAATACTTCAAGCATACTAACCAAGCAATTATGTCTTATGAAAATAACATAGCCAGAGAAAGGTCATCCCTACAAAATCATATAGTCTGGCTATGCTCCATCTTCACCACACAAAGCATTCAAATCATGCACAACCCATATGACAAGCCGAGCAATTGGTTCATACTTTTAACGCGCTTCAGCCTTTTCAACCCTCATGCAATACGTGAGCGCAAGCCATGGACATAGCACTATGGGTGGAATAGAATATGATGATGGAGGTTTGTGTGAAGAAGACAAAAAATGAGAAAGTCTCACATCGACGCGGCTAATCAACGGGCTATGGAGATGCCCATCAATTGATGGCAATGTGAGGAGTAGGGATTTCCATGCAACGGATGCACTAAGAGCTATAAGTGTATGAAAGCTCAAACTGAAACTAAGTGGGTGTGCATCCAACTTGCTTGCTCATGAAGACCTCGGGCATTTGAGGAAGCCCATCATCGGAATATACAAGCCAAGTTCTATAATGAAAATTCCCACTAGTATATGAAAGTGATAACTCAAGAGACTCTCTATATGAAGAACATGGTGCTACACTGAAGCACAAGTATGGTAAAAGGATAGTAACATTACCCCTTCTCTCTTTTCTCTCTCTCTTTTTTGGGCCTCCTCTTTTTTGGCCTTTCTCTTTTTTTCGTCCAGAGTCTCATCCCGACTTGTGGGGGAATCATATTCTACATCATACTTTCCTCACTGGGACAATGCTCTAATAATGATGATCGTCACACTTTTATTTACTTACAACTCAATATAACAACTCGATATCTAGAACAAAGATATGACTCTATATGAATGCCTCCGACTGTGTACCGAGATGTGCAATGATCTAGCGTAGCAATGACATCAAAAAACGGACAAGCCATGAAAACATCATGCTAGCTATCTTACGATCATGCAAAGCAATATGACAATAAATTCTCAAGTCATGTATATGTTGATGATGGAAGTTGCATGGCAATATATCTCGGAATGGCTATGGAAATGCCATGATAGGTAGGTATGGTGGCTGTTTTGAGGAAGATATAAGGAGGTTTATGTGTGATAGAGCGTATCGTATCATGGGGTTTGGATGCACCGGCGAAGTTTGCACCAACTCTCGAGGTGAGAAAGGGCAATGCACGGTGAGGGAGTCCTGGATTAGGGGGTGTCCAGATGGCCAGACTATACCTTCAGCTGGACTCCTGGACTATGAAGATACAAGATTGAAGACTTCGTCCCGTGTTCGGGAGGGACTTTCCTTGGCGTGGAAGGCAAGCTTGGCGATACGGATATGCAGATCTCCTACCATTGTAACCGACTCTATGTAACCCTAACCCTACCCGGTGTCTATATAAACCGGAGAGTTTTAGTCCATAGGACAACATACACATCAACGATCATACCATAGGTTAGCTTCTAGGGTTTAGCCTCCTCGATCTCGTGGTAGATCTACTCTTGTACTACCCATACCATCAATATTAATCAAGCAGGACGTAGGGTTTTGCCTCCAACGAGAGGGCCCGAACCTGGGTAAAACTTCGTGTCCCTTGTCTCCTGTTACCATCCGGCCTAGACGCACAGTTCGGGACCCCCTACCCGAGATCCGCCAGTTTTGACACCGACATTGGTGCTTTCATTGAGAGTTCCTCTGTGTCGTCGCCGTCCAGGGTGAGATGCAGTCCAGGGTGAGACCTTCCTCCCCGAACAGATCTTCGTCTTCGGCGGCTTCGCGCTGCGGGCCAATTCGCTTGGCCGTCTGGAGCAGATTGAAAGCTACGCCCCTGGCCGTTAGGTCAGATTTGAAAGTTTAAACTACACTGTGGACATCCATGGAGACTTGATCTTCGACGGATTCGAGTCACTGCCAAGCGTGCCGCACTGTCACGACGAGCATGATCTAGCTTTGCCGCCAAACAGCGCCCTGGAGGCCGCACCCGCATCGGCTCCGACCCTTAATTCCGAGCCAACTGCGCCGATCGAGGATGGGCGGTTGGACGCCACCTCGGGGGCTGCGACCCCAACGGCGATTGAGCCAAGCACCAGCCCCGTACTCTGCGAGACTCGTGACTCCAAGGAGCCGGACTCCTCTCTGGACTCCGAACCCTCCGCGCCCCTGCCAATCGAATCCAATTGGGCACCGATCATGGAGTTCATTGCCACGGACATCTTTCAGCACTCGCCTTTCGGCGATATCCTGAAGTCACTAAAGTCTCTTTCTTTATCTGGAGAGCCCTGGCCGGACTACGGTCAGCAAGGTTGGGATACGGACGATGAAGAAATTCAAAGCCCACCCACTACCCACTTTGTAGCCACCGTCGACGACTTAACCGACATGCTCGACTTCGACTCCGAAGATATCGACGGTATGGACGCCGATGAACGAGATGATGAAGAACCAGCGCCTACTAGGCCTTGGAAAGCCACCTCGTCATATGACATATACATGGTGGACACCCCAAAAGAGGGAGATGGCGATGGAACAGCGGAGGATGACCCCTCTGAGAAATAGCCTAAGCGCCAGCGTCAACGGCGCCGCTCAAAATCCCGCCAAAACAAACACGGTGATTCCAGCACGGGAGATAATAATACTCCGGAAAGCGCCGAAGAAAACCCCCTCCAGCAAGATTTAGCACAGGAGGATGGACAAACCAGCCCTCATGAGAGAGCGGCAGACAGAGAAGTCGAGGACGATAATTATGTGCCTCCCTCCGAAGACGAGGCAAGCCTCGATGACAACGAATTCATCGTGCCAGAGGATCCCGTCGAGCAAAATCATTTTCAACGCAGGCTTATGGCCACGGCAAGAAGCCTTAAGAAAAAACAGCAACAACTTAGAGCTGATCAAGATTTGCTAGTCGACAGATGAACTGAAGTCCTTGCGGCCGAAGAGCATAAACTCGAACGCCCCTCCAAGAGCTACCCAAAGCGCAGGTTGCTACCCCGATTAGAGGAGGAAGCACTTGATGCGGCCGACTGGCCACCTCGTGGTCACGACAGAGAGGCATCTCGGCCCTCCACTCAAGCCACACCCCGTACCAAGGCACGGGAATATGCGCTGGACTTACGAGACATGCTGGAGGATAAGGCAAGGCGAACAAGATCGATCTACGGATCGCGGGGGTGCCCCACGGCTCAAGACGGTAACCGTCACGCCGGCCATAAATTCGGCGGGGCCGAACACAGTAGACAAGGCTCATTGGAGCTACGTCACGATATAGCCCAGTACAGAGGCGCCGCACACCCACTCTGCTTTACAGACGAAATAATGGATCATCAAATCCCCGAGGGTTTCAAACCCGTAAACATCGAATCATATGATGGCACAACAGATCCTGTGGTATGGATCAAGGATTATCTCCTTCATATCCACATGGCCCACGGCGATGATTTTCACACCATCAAATACCTCCCACTCAAGCTTAAAGGACCAGCTCTTCATTGGCTTAACAGCTTGCCAACAGGATCAATCAGTTGTTGGGAGGACCTGGAAGCCGCATTCCTCGACAATTTCCAGGGCACTTACGTGCGACCCCTAGACGCCGATGACCTAAGTCACGTAATTCAGCAGCCAGAGCAATCAGCCAGGCAATTCTGGACACGGTTCCTAACAGAGAAAAATCAAATAGTCGACTTTCCGGACGCTGAGGCCCTAGCAGCCTTCAAACACAATATCCGTGATGAGTGGCTGGCCTGGCACCTTGGACAGGAAAAGCCGAAATCTATGGCAGCACTCACGACACTCATGACCCGCTTTTGCGCCGGAGAAGACAGCTGGCTTGTTCGTAGCAACAATATGGCCAAGAACCCTGATAATTCAGACACCAGGGATAGTAGTGGCAGGTCGCGTGGCAACAAGCAGAAGCGCCGCATTAATGGTGACAATACTGAGGATACGGCAGTTAATGCCGGATTCAGAGGCTCTAAATCCGGTCAGCGGAAAAAGCCATTCAAAAGGAATCCTAGGGGCCCGTCCAGTTTGGACCGAATACTCGACCGCTCATGCCAGATACATGGCACCCCTGAAAAGCCAGCCAATCACACCAATAGGGATTGTTGGGTGTTCAAGCAGGCAGGCAAGTTAAACACCGAAACTGAAGACAAGGGGCTGCATAGCAATGACGACGAGGAGCCCCGGCCGCTGAACAACAGTGGACTGAAGGGTTTTCCCCCACAAGTGCGAACGGTGAACATGATATACACAACCCATGTCCCCAAAAGGGAGCGGAAGCGTGCGTTAAGGGACGTATACGCGGTAGAGCCAGTCGCCCCAAAGTTCAACCCATGGTCCCCCTGCCCGATCACTTTTGATCGAAGGGACCATCCCACTAGCATCTGTCATGGCGGATTCGCCGCATTGGTTCTATACCCAATTATTGACGGATTTCATCTCACTAGAGTCCTTATGGACGGCCGCAGCAGCTTGAACCTGCTTTACCAGGATACAGTGCGGAAAATGGGCATAGATCCCTCGAGGATTAAGCCCACCAAAACGACCTTTAAAGGCGTAATACCAGGTGTAGAGACCAACTGTGCAGGCTCAGTCACACTTGAAGTGGTCTTCGGATCCCCAAATAATTTCTGAAGCGAGGAGTTAATCTTCGACATAGTCCCGTTTCGCAGTGGCTATCACACACTGCTCGGGCGAAACGCATTCGCTAAGTTTATTGCGGTACCGCATTACGCATACCTTAAGCTCAAGATGCCAGGCCCTCGAGGAGTAATTACGGTCAATGGAAACACCGAATGCTCCCTTCGAACGAAGGAGCACGCGACGGCCCTTGCAGCGGAAGTTCAAAGCAGCCTCTCCAGGCAGTTCTCCAGCCCGGCCACTAAACAACCGGACACCATCAAGCGCGACCGGAGTAACCTACAACAAGACCGCCTGGCACGATCCGAGCAGGCGTAGCAATGCGGCCCCAACCCAACCCTCGCAAAAAGGTGATGCCAGTACTTCACGTACATAATTACGCTCTAGAGATACCATGGGCACAGGGGGAGGGGAACCATCACGGCACGCCCAAAACACGGCTTAAACCATACCAGGGGCTGCCAATTTTTTAATTTTCTCTTACTTTCAGGACTTCATCCTTCGGAAGGCCTGTTCGGCAGTTCAATTGCCGCACAAAACGATGCAAGAACCAGGGAAGCAGACAAGCCACGCCACACTACGGAACTCCCAGGTGGTCTCTATCACGAGCAGTATACTCGTTTCGCATACTATTCCGCAGCTTGCCCCTGGAACGGACATGTTAACTAGTCCAACCTTCCACTTATCGCATTATTTGTATCGTTCTGCTTTGATCGCAACCCTTTTTAATAAAGAATGCATAGCTTTCGTCTATTTTTACATTACCTTTTTTTCTTTATATATGTTCCTTAACGACATGTTGCACCCGTACACGTTGGTACGGCCAAAATACGCCAGGAGCTTTAGTAACCCTCAATATGGTGTGAGAAGTCCGAACACTTTAACAAGTGCGGCACCCCGAACTTATAGCATTATATGCATCGGCTCCGAATCATGTCTTGGGTCAATAGTTGGGTTTGCTCAGCTCCTATGTTTTGGTGCCTTACGTTCCGCTATATTGGCTAAGGTAGCACTAGGAGAACCACTGCGATTGTGCCCCAGTTGAGCTGGGTCGAGCACCTCAGTGGAGAAAGCTAAAACTGACTGTCATGATGAAGCGAGAGATGGTCGCTGTTCGAGAGGTTTTTTCGAGTCCCTAAAGACTTATGCCGCTTAGGGCGAGGAGCCGCCTCTGTCCGGCCAAGGCGTGGATAGCGCCCCGAACTCGGTCTTCCGAATACCAAGGGCTTCGCCGAAATTTAAAATTATAGAATTCTATGGCTAAGTGAGAGTGTTCATGCATTATAGTCTGATTGCCTTGTTTGTTGGGCTGAGCGCCTCCCTCGAAGGACCCAACCATGGGAAAAACAGCGCTCAGATTTATCCCCGAACACCCCAGCACTAGCGGCACGGGGGCAGAAGCCGACGACTCGCCATCTCTCAGAATTGATAAACAACCGCACAGAAGGTAATATTTTCCAGCAGCATTGCTTAGCGCATATAAACAACTTTTCAGCACACAGGACAAAACGAGCAAGTTTCACTAAAAAATTACATCCCCAGAACATTCATCCGCCACAAGGCGGGCACCCTTCAGAACATCCCTATAGTAATTCTCGGGCTTGCGATGCTCTTTCCCCAGCGGTGGCCCGTCCTTCACTAGCTTCTCAGCATCTAGCTTGCCCCAGTGCACCTTAGCACGGGCAAGGGCCCTATGGGCACCTTCAATGCAGACGGAGCGCTTGATGACTTCAAGCCTTGGACAGGCCTCCACCAACCGCCGCACCAGCCCGAAATAGCTCCCAGGCAGGGCCCCTCCAGGCCACAGCCGAACAATGAGGCCCTTCATGGCCTGTTTGGCCGCCTTGTGGAGCTCGACCAGTTGCTTCAGCTGGTCGCTCAGGGGCACGGGGTGTCCGGCCTCAGCGTACTGGGTCCAGAACACCTTCTCAGTCGAGCTGCCCTCCTCGGCCCGATAGAATGCGGCGGCATCGGATACACTCCGGGGAAGATCTGTGAACGCTCCTGGAGAGCTCCGGATTCGGGTAAGTAATAAGTAACTCACGTTTATGTGTTTGCTTTGCATAAAGAATGCCTTACCTACCGCTATCTTCTGCACCTCATCCAACTCCTGGAGGGTCTTCTGGGATTCAGCCTTGGCAGACTTGGCATTTTCAATAGCCAACGCGAGCTCAGACGCTCGCGTCTTTGAGTCAAGCTCCAAACTCTCATGCTTTTCCATGAGAGCTTGGAGCTCTTGCCCCACCTTACCAACTTCAGCCTCATACTTCTCCCACTCGGTGCGCTCCGAGGCTGCCCTCTTTTCGGCCTCGTCCAGCGCTTGCTTAAGGGTCGCCACCTCAGACATGGCCCCTACAATAGCCACGATAATCCTATCATTTTTTGCAATTGCACCTTTTATATATATATATATTTTTAACAAGGTGTTTCTTACCTTCATTGTCCTCGAGCTGCTTCTTGGCACGCTCGAGCTCTTGCTCGGACCTTTCGAGGTCCTGCTTTAGCGTGTCCACTTCCGCAGTCAGTGCGGCGGACGCAAGCAGGGTGGCCTGCACATGCATATTGACTCATTTTTGTTAGACTCCTGTGAATTCTATTTGATCCTCTATTCGGATTTTCTTCCCGAATGCCAAACAGAGCATCAAAGGCTACTGTCTATGCGGTACTATTATTCACACTTTCTTTACTTACCTCAAAGCCTGTCAAAAGGCTAGTACAAGCTTCATTCAGTCCGTTTTTGGCAGACTGAACCTTCTGGACCACCACACTCATAATAGCGCGGTGCTCCTCGTTGATGGAGGTGCCTTGGAGCGCCTCCAACATATTGTCCGGCGCCTCCGGTTGGACGGAGGCCGCCGGCACGATGGACTTGCTCCTCTTGGAAGGAGGTCCCCAGCCGGACTCTGGAACCTTTGAAGGTTCCGGAGCGGTGTCCGGCCTCGAGCCAGACTTGGAGCCCTGGGGGGTTTCATCCACTTTACTCCTGGAGTCCGGGAGGTCGCCTTGCAGCGCCTCCAGGACCACCTCCTCCCGACTTGGAACCTGTTGGGACAACACTTCGGTGTCGTTCGTAGGGCGGGGTGAGGAAGCCGTCGGAAGTGAGTTCACATCCGATGAGTCCAGTGAGCCGCTCGACGACGCCTCGAGCCGGTCTTTGGGTGGGCTGCATAAACATATTCGATGTGAGGGAAAGCTATGCAATAAACGAATATTATGAATTACTCTGGTATCCGGATACTTACGATTTGGCCAGGGGCTTGGCCCTAGGCGCCCACTCCTCTCCGCCGCTGTCGGCGTCGGTGGAGCGGTCCGGAGGAAGGGTTTTCCCCTTCTTGGACCCTTTGGCCTCCCCAGTTGGGGCGTCCTTCCTTTTCTTCCCTTCCCCCGCTGGGGGGGAGGGGTCTCTTCTTCTTCCTCCTCCTCGTCTTCGCGGGAGAAGTGCGTCTTGGATTCGTCGGATGATGAATCCGACACCTCCGGGCGTCGGGCACTCTTTCGAGTCCCCGCGGCCTTCTTCTTGACCTTCTTCTCCGGCACCACATAGGGTGCCGGAACTAGCAGCCTCGCCAAGCGAGCGTCCGCTGGGCCTTCGAGCAAAGGGGCCAGACAGTTGATCTGTCCGGACGTCACCTGCCAATCCTGTCAAAGGAAAGGGAGCTTAGATCCCGCATAGAGTCAAACTATGGAAAACTGATACCCTGTAAAAGGAAAAGGCAGCTTACAGCGAGAGCGTGACGCTGCGCACTGAATCCGCGATCCTCAGTAGCGGATGCGGGAGCCTCGGCGTCCTTGAAAAGCACCTTCCAGGCATCTTCGTACATCGTGTCGAAGAGCCTGCTCAGAGTTTGGTGCCGCGCCAAGTCGAACTCCCACAGGTTGAAAGCCCGTTGTTGGCACGGGAGGATCAAGCGGATGAGCATAACCTGGACTACGTTGACAAGTTTGAGCTTCTTGTCCACCAGGGTTTTGACGCATGTTTGGAGTCCGGTCAGCTCTCCTTTTTTACCCCACGACAGGCCCGTCTCTTTCCAGGACGTGAGCCGCGTTGGGGGTCCAGACCGGAACTCGGGGGGTGCGACCCATTCGGCGACGCATGGCTCGGTGATGTAAAACCACCCTGATTGCCACCCCTTCAGGGTCTCCACAAAGGAGCCCTCGAGCCACAGGACGTTGGCCATCTTGCCCACCATGGTGCCTCCGCACTCCGCCTGGCTGCCGCGCACCACCTTCGGCTTGACGTTGAAAGTCTTGAGCCAGATCCCGAAATGGGGGCGGATGCGGAGGAAGGCCTCGCACACGATGATAAACGCCGAGATGTTGAGGACAAAGTTCGGGGCCAAATCATGGAAATCCAGGCCGTAGTAGAACATGAGCCCCCGGACAAATGGGTGGAGAGGGAAGCCCAGCCCGCAAAGGAAATGGGGGAGAAACACCACCCTCTCATGGGGCCTAGGGGTGGGGATGAGCTGCCCCATCTCGGGGAGCTGGTACGCGATGCTGTTAGACAGGTATCCGACCTTCCTCAGCTTTTTGATGTGTCCCTCCGTGACGGAGGAGACCATCCACTTGCCTCCCGCTCCGGACATGGCTGGAGAAGGTTGTGGTGGGGAGTGCAGACTTGGGCGCTGGAGCTCGAGTGTGCAAGAATGGATAGGCGAAGGAGGAAGAAGGCGTAGGTGAAAAGGTGGATCTTTATCCCCTTATATGAGTGGACGCAGCTACATGTCCCCACCAGCCTGGTAAAACTCGCTTATCTCCAAGCGCCGTAATCGATGGCGTGGTTGGGTTACCCACCCCCGTATTGATGAGAATCCCGAAATAAGGGGACACGATCTCTGCTTTAACAGGATGTGCCAAGGAAACGCCTCGCATAACGCGCTGAGATGGGACAGTAAAACGGTTCGAATAAAAGCTTGGCCGTGGTGTGATGTCACACTACGGAATACGTCAGCAGATTAGATTTGTGTAAATATTATTCTCTCAATGGCAATATGTGGAAACTTATTTTGCAGAGCCAGACACTATCTTTGTGTTCAAAATCTTCTATGAAGTACTTGGAGGAGGAACCCGCCTTGCAATGCCGAAGACAATATGCGCGCCGGACTCGTCGTCATTGAAGCCTGGTTCAGGGGCTACTGAGGGAGTCCTGGATTAGGGGGTGTCCGGATGGCCGGACTATACCTTCAGCCGGACTCGTGGACTATGAAGATACAAGATTGAAGACTTCGTCCCGTGTCCGGGAGGGACTTTCCTTGGCGTGGAAGGCAAGCTTGGCGATACGGATATGCAGATCTCCTACCATTGTAACCGACCTATGTAACCCTAACCCTACCCGGTGTCTATATAAACTGGAGAGTTTTAGTCAGTAGGACAACATACACATCAACGATCATACCATAGGCTAGCTTCTAGGGTTTAGCCTCCTCGATCTCGTGGTAGATCTACTCTTGTACTACCCATACCATCAATATTAATCAAGCAGGACGTAGGGTTTTACCTCCATCGAGAGAGCCCGAACCTGGGTAAAACTTTGTGTCCCTTGTCTCCTGTTACCATCCGGCCTAGACGCACAGTTCGGGACCCCCTACCCGAGATCCGCCGGTTTTGACACCGACACACGGTACCAAAGAGGCTAGCAATGATGCAAGGGTGAGAGTGCGTATAATCCATGGACTCACATTAGTCATAAAGAACTCATATACTTATTGCAAAAAATTATTAGCCCTCGAAGCAAAGTACTACTATGCATGCCCCTAGGGGGATAGATTGGTAGGAAAATACCATCGCTCATCCCCGGCCGGCACTCATAAGGAAGACAATCAATAAATACCTCATGCTCCAACTTCGTTACATAACGGTTCACCATACGTGCATGCTACGGGACTTGCAAACCTCAACACAAGTATTTCTCAATTTCACAATTACTCAACTAGCACGACTCTAATATCACCACCTTTATATCGCAAAACTATTGCAAGGAATCAAACATATCATATTCAGTGATCTACAAGTTTTATGTAGGATTTTATGACTAACCATGTGAATGACCAATTCCTGTCAACTCTCTAAATAGATATAAGTGAAGCAAGAGAGTTTAATTCTTTCTACAAAAGATATGCCCACGCTCTAAAAAATATAAGAAGCAAAAGAGCATTCTACAAATGGCGGTTTTCTATGTGAAGAGAAACAGGCAATCCAAACTTCAAATGATATAAGCGAAGCACATGAAGCATTCTATAAAGCCATACTCAAAAGATATAAGTGAAGTGCAAAGAGCATTCTATAAATCAACCAAGTACTATCTCATACCAGCATGGTGCATAAAATAAAAATGAAAACTAAATGCAAAAGAAGGTCCAAGATTGCACATATCACATCAACGAAACGAATCCGAAAACATACCGATACTTGTTGAAGAAAAATGGGATGCCTTCCGGGGTATCCCCAAGCTTAGACGCTTGAGTATCCTTGGATATTTACTAGGTGTGCCTCAGGCAACCCCAAGCTTGATCTCTTGCCTCTCTTCCTTCTTCTCACATAGAGACCTCCTTGGTCTTCAAACACTTCATCCACACAAAACTCAACAGAAAACTCAGTAAGATCCGTTAGTATAATAAAGCAAATCACTACTCTAAGTAATGATGCAAACCAATTCATATTTTGTTTTTTCATTGTAGATACTGTAATATAACTTTTCCATGGCATAATCCACTAATATAAATCGATAGTTTTATCAAAACAAGCAAAATATGCATCAAAACAGAATCTGTCTAAAACAGGACAGTCTGTAGTAATCTGAACATTCACCATACCTCTGTTACTCCAAAAATTCTAAAAACATTAGGAAAAATAAAAAATTAGTAGAGAAAGACAGTGAAAAATGTTTCAGAACCATTTTATGTTCCAGTAAAAAATGTAAAATCGCGCACTACAGCCAAAGTTTCTGTCCTACACCGTACAAACCAACAAGTAATCTAAAACATCCTAAAGGCAAACCTTGGCACATTAATTTTATTTTTAAACTTTATAAAAGCACACAACAGAAATAAATGACTCTCTAAAACTTCTGGGTTGTCTCCCTGGTAGCGCTTTCTTTAAAGCCATTAAGCTAGGCATATAGTGCTCAAGTAATGGATCCACCCGGATCCCAAGGTATATCAAAGCCAATTTGAATTAGCAATGATTTGGCATTTAGTAGTGAGCACAAAGCAACATATATCAAGTAATGACAAAGTCTAACTCTCTTCCTATGCATCGGCATGCCATCGGCATGACAAAGCAACATCGGCATTTAGTAATGACAAAGCACACAACCTCATGCATATTATATCTATCAAAATCACCATTTCTAATAGTAAAACGCAACCCATCAATATAATCCTTAATAAGGGTAAACTTCTCCGATATAGTGTAGTTGGGAGAATTCAAAAAGATAATAGGACTATCATGCGTGGGTTAAATAGCAACAATTTCATGTTTAACATAAGGAACTATAGCAAGTTCATCTCCATAAGTATAATTCATATTGGCATCTTGGCCACAAGCATAGCAAGCATCATCAAAAAGGGATATTTCAAGAGAATCAATGGGATCATAACAGTCATCATAGGAATCATCCTTCGGTAAGCACGAAGGGAGTTTAAACAATGTATGAGTTGAAGAGTTACTCTCATTAGAAGGTGGGCACGGGTGATCAATCCGCTCTTCCTCCTTTTGTTCTTCGCTCTCCTCTTCATCTTTTTCATCCAATGAGCTCACAGTTTCATCAATTTCTTCTTCCATAGACTCCTGCAAAATATTAGTCTCTTCTTGGACAGCGGAGACTCTCTCAATAAAATCATCAATATTAGAATTGAATTCATAATTCTCATAGCAATATTTAAGGATAGCTAAATTTTTAGGTCTATAAACTGAATCATCAAAATTTTCACACTCTTTAAACAAAGATTCAATTTCATAAGCACCCACAAAAGCAACAAATTCTTCTATTTGTTCCACATCATAGTAATCATATATACCATTAGCATAAGAAGACAAGGTTTTATCATCATTAAATATGCATGGAAAGGGAAGGTGTGGAGCCTTCATCCTAGAGCAACAAGTATAATCATATCTCAAGCATAGTTCCCGAGCATACCAATGCAACATATGAATTTGATCCCATAATAGTTTCCCTTTTTGAGTCAAGCGATAATCCCTAAAGTATTCACATTGATCCAGTGTGTCTCCCATAACATAATTGAATGGGGTTTTATCAGGATTATCAAAGTAGTACATAATATTTTTCACATAACCAGCATCGAGGGTTTTAGGAGGTTCCCCATCTCCATGAGTAGCAGGTAAACCTTATTTTTTGGTATTTCGTGTTCCATATCCATAAATAAAGATAGAGAACAACTAAGAACAGCAAATAAAAATTACTTAGTGATAAAGCAAACAAGCACACACGAGAATATTCACCCCACGCTATTGCTTCCCGGCGACGGCGCCAGAAAAAGGTCTTCATAACCCACAAGTATAGGGGATCAATTGTAGCCTCTTTCGATAAGTAAGAGTGTCGAACCCAACGAGGAGCTAAAGGTAGAACAAATATTCCCTCAAGTTCTATTGACCACCGATAGAACTCTACGCACGCTTGACGTTCGCTTTACCTAAAACAAGTATGAAACTAGAAGTACTTTGTAGGTGTTTTTGGATAGGTTTGCAAGAATATGAAGTGCACGTAAATAAAAAGTAGGGGCTGTTTAGGTAAAGAAGCAATAAAGTTAGTATAACGAGTGTGGAGAAGTGGTGGTAGGAGTTGCGAAATTGTCCCTAAGCAATTGACTACTTTACTAGACCGATAGCAAGTTTTATGTGGGAGAGGCCACTGCTAGCATGTCATCCCTGACTTGGAATTCTATGCACTTACGATTGGAACTATTAGCAAGCATCCGCAACTACTAACATTCATTAAGGTAAAACCCAACCATAGCATTAAGATATATTGGTCCCCCTTCGATCCTGTATGCATCAATTTCTATGCTAGGTTGAAGTTTCTGCCACTCTTGCCCTCCAATACATAGTCCTATAAACATACAACTAACCCTATAAAGGCAGTGAATATCAAGAGAAGATACCCCGCCTCCCGGAGTTCTTTGATGTGCTCCTCCGTGACGGAGGAGGCCATCCACTTGCCCTGTGCTCCAGATCTGGACATGGTTGGATCATTTGTTGGGGACGGAAAGGGTTGAAGCTCGGGCGCTGGAGCTCGAGAGAAGATGGACTGAAGAGGAAGAAGGCGTGGGGTAAAAAGGTGGATCCTTGTCGCCTTATAAAGGCAGTGAATATCAAGCGCCCCCATGAGCCTTAAAACTTGCCTACTCCCCAGGAGTCATGTGAGTGGCACGGTTGGATTACCCAAATCTGTATTGATGAGAATCCCGCAGTAAGGGGACTCGATCTCTGCTTTGACAAGATGTGTCAATGAATATCGCATCTCAAAACACGAAACGGGAGGATGGAAAATGGTTCGAAATAATAATAAGGCCGGAACACAATACCTCGCCGAAAAAGTTGTCAGAAGACATAACCTATTTCTATTTAAAGTGTTTTGCCCTCATGGCCCAGGTTTGTAACTATTGTACAAAGCTGGATATAGTTCTTTTGATCAACTGCTTTGGAGTATTCGGAGGAGGAACCCGCCTTGCAATGTCGAATACAATCTCCGTGCCGGACACATTGTCATTGAAGCCTAGTTCAGGGGCTACTAAGGGAGTCCTGGATTAGGGGGTCCCCGGGCGTCCGGGCTATGTGACATGGGCCGGACTGGTGGGCCGTGAAGATACAAGATAGAAGGCTTCCCCCGTGTCCGGATGGGACTCTCCTTGGTGTGGAAGGCAAGCTCGGCGTTCAGATGTGAAGATTCCTTTCACTGTAAACCGACTCTGTACAAACCCTAGCCCCCTCCGGTATCTATATAAACCGGAGGGTTTAGTCCATAGAGGCAGTCCTAATCATACAGGCTAGACATCTAGGGTTTATCCATTATGATCTCGTGGTAGATCAACTCTTGTAACCCCTATACTCATCAAAGTCAATCAAGCAGGACGTAGGGTTTTACCTCCATCAAGAGGGCCAGAACCTGGGTAAACATCATGTCCCCTGCCTCCTGTTACCTTCGATCCTTAGACGCACAGTTCGGGACCCCCTACCCAAGATCTACCGGTTTTGACACTGACATCTACCCCCTGGGCCAGACGTTGTAGTCCGTGGCGTTTGCGTAAACGCCAGGAACCATGGCGTTTGGCCCTGGAGTCCGAGAAGGACTCTTCTTTGCATTCTAAACCGACTTTGGGGAGGCCCTCTCCCCAAGTAACGACCCCATGGCTCAACGTATAAATAGAGGAGCAGGGCTAGCCCTTAGAGCACAAGTTTATGAGCCTCCTCTAGTTTATCTAGTTCCAGTTCTAGTTGGTCCTAGTTGACTAATTAGAGCCAGCACTAGCTACCTCTAATCCTCATAATTAGAAGCCCAGTGTGGTTCTAATCTCCTCTGCTCTAAATCTTTTGTGCTTGGCGAAGCCCTGTGAAAGTAGTTTCACCACCACCATCACCACGCCGTCGTGCTGCCAGAACTCATCTACTACTTCACCCCTCTTGCTGGATCAAGAAGGCGAGGACGTCATCGAGCTGAGCGTGTGCTAAACATGGAGGTGTCGTACATTCGGTGCTTGATCAGAATGGATCGTGAAGGTGTATGACTACATCAACCGCATTGACAAACGCTTCCTCTAAGTTATTCACAAGGGTATGTAGATGCTTTCCCCCTCTCGTAGCTATGCACTCCATGGATAGATCTTGCATGTGCATATAATTTTTTTGTTTTCCATGGAACGTTCCCCAACAATGGTATCAGAGCCAGGTCTATGCGTAGATGACATGCATGAGTAGAACACAAAGGATTTGTGGGCAGTGATGTTCATATTGCTTACTACCTATGTCTTATTTTGATTCGACGGTATCGTGAGATGAAGCGGCTCAGACGAACCTTACATGTCCACATACATGAGACCAGTTCCACCGATTAACATGCAACTTATTTTGCATAAAGGTGGCTGGCTGGTGTCTATTTCTCCCACTTTAGTTGAATCTAATTTGACTATGGCGGTCCTTGCAGAAGGTAGCAACTTGATAATCACCATTGTGGTTTTGGGTAGGTAAGAACGGTTCTTGCTAGTTGCCATAGCAGCCACGTAAAACTTGCAACAACAAAGTAGAGGACGTCTAACTTGTTTTTGAAGGGTATGTTGTTGTAACACCCCAGTAGTAAAACTTCCATTTTTGGCAATGTATCCATCTTGTTCTTCATCTATTTCCAGTGGTTTTCCTCTTTGTGGGTTTCATGTTGGGTTTGTTTTGTTTCCCATTGCATTGTCTTGTTTTTGCTTGTCATATTTTCTTTTCCATTCTTTGTTGCATCATGGCCTCACCATAGTGTTGCATTTGTGCTTCTTGCCTTTGGACTTGTCATCATCATCATGTGCATCTTCTTGTGTAGCATATTGCATTGGGCATGGTAGATTGTGAGTCATGGCATCATCATATCCCCCCTCATCTACTCACCTCTTCCTTCCTTTATTTTATTTTGGCAAGCATTATTTTGGCCTCCATAAATGTTCATCCTCTCCCTATAAATCAGCCATCATGCCCTAAACCTCTCTGCCAATTTTCATCTATTTTGAAGTTGTTTTGGTTTGGTTTTAAAATGGCTCAAGTTTGAATTAAATTCAAACTTGAATTATTTTAATTCCTTTAAAAATCTCCAAACCAATTTTATTAAATAGGCATAATTCCAGGATCATGGAAATATTCTCATATTTCACAAACACCTCTCCTATTCCACTCTTCTTTTCTTTTTCTTTTTCTGCCTAAGGAAAAGGGAAAAGAAAAGCAGCAGCAGCACCCCCTGGGCCTCGGCCTCCAGGCTAGCCCAGCAGCAGCAGCAGAGTAGGCTAGCCGGCCCAGCTAGCAGCAGCCCCGCAGCCTAGCTAGCCTCGCGGCCTTCTCCTCCCAACCTTTTCTCACCCGCGCACGCATGCACCCCTGCTGCCCCGCCGACACGTGGCCAAGGCGGACCCGCTCGTGAGCGAGTCCCTGTAGACTCCGACCCACCTTTTCGTCCTCCTCGCGCCACGCCATGGGGACCGCAAGCTCGAGCGCGTCGCCGCTTCGTCCCGTCGTCCTAGCCCCCCTTTTAAGCCTCCTCCTTGTCCCTCAAACCCTCTAGGGTTCCCTTTCTCTCTCCCTGCCGCTGCCAGGGCACCTAACCCACCAGATCCGTCGTTTTGGCCGTGTCCCGAGCGCATCTAGGAGCACGGGCTCGTCGCCAGCATGCTCCTCGTCTTCGTCTACCTTGCCAACCTTGTCCATCATCTTCCCCGACGTCGACTATGTCCCTGTCATCGCCGTCTTCGTCCACCTCCTGACCAACGGAGCTCACCTCCGAGCTCCTGGTGAGCACGCGTGTCTTCCCGTCCCCTTTTCCCCCTCGTTTGCATGCTCTGTCACTGATCGCCATGTTCGCCCGAGCTCGCCGCCGTCGGACCTCGTCTCCGGTGAGTGCCTCGACCCCCTCTCGCTAGGTTCGCATGTCCGTTGTCTTCTCCGCGTCGCGTAGGCCAGTTCCTCGTGTGTAGTAGCTCGTTAGGGTCGCCACCTTGCCGCGTTCGTCTCCATGTCACCCCTCTGTTCCTCATCGCCGGCGTCGACTCCGTCATCACCCGATGCTGTACGATGCACATACGAGTGCCGGATCGCCAGACGGTTCCGTAGCACCCCTCCGCCGCTCTGTTAGGTCCCCGGAGCTGCTCCGGCGAGGCCACGCCGTCGCCCTCCTCTGTTTTCCCATGTTCGGGCATGTCTGTGTCACCGCCATGTGGGTCCTTGCGGGACCCGTCAGCCTCTCGGGGGACCAGGACCCACCTGTCATCCCCTCCCTCCTTTTTCTCTTTTATTTTATTTATTCCAGTGCATATTCAGTTTCAGGCAGAAGGAATCTTTCCAGATCGGGCAGGTCCATATCTGGACATTTCCTATTAGGGAGACTTGCCATTTCTGTCCCTTTCCATTTAGGGCAGTTTTTCACTTATAGCTTTTGTGATGATTTTTCTACAGTAACCTAGACATATTATATATCTTTTTGGGATAGAAAAACCCCACCAATCCAGTGGTGCCATTAGTTTTTGCATTTGAGCAAGTTCATGAACATGTCATTTTGCATCATGATGTTGTTTTGTGTTTTATGTGTAATTTTATTCAAATATGCTATGGGTTAGTTTTGCTCATGAACATGCTCTTTAACATACCTACTTCATGCTAGATTTTATTTCATGTCATTTAGTGCACTGTGATGAGTGCCACAAGCTTGCAAAGTTGCCATCATGAATCTGCTTATGCCATGCCATGATTTCCTCCAAGTCTGAAATCTGTTCATATCATTTGCCATGTTTGCATTGATACTACCATCTTTTCTGTGGGTCTCTGAGACAAGTTCAGTGAGTTTTATTAAGTGCATTTAGTACTATCATGCCATGATCTTGTGTAATGTAATATGTTCCTGTAGAATATAGTTTGCTATGCATAAACTTTGCTACCTGATGATGTTTCTGTCTTGATGCATGAATTTCTGCCAAGTTTGATAAGCTATTAACTTTTGCATTTTTGCCATGCTATTTTAGACTTGTTCTAGGGGTTTCTAGCAGTAGCTCAGTGTTCATGATTTGTAGAGCTTCACCTGTACTTCACTGCCATGTATTATGTTTTCATGTTTGGGTGTTGTAGTATATTTTAACCTTGCATCTAAGTGGTCATGTTGCTGTTTTAAGCAGCTTGCATCATATCTTGTTTTGCTTGTCATTTGCAAACCGTGCATCCGTTTCCGGTGATCTTCATATCGATTTCACTCGAAATCTCCCAACCTATCCAATGGCATGCTTGGTTTGCCAAGTTGATGGCATGATCATCCTTTTCCTTCTGGAGTACCCATATGCATTGCACATCATATCTTGCATTCCATGCCATGTCTTGCATCATGTTGCTTGTGCATTGCACCGTGATTGATTGTTGTTCCATTGCTTGTCTTTTTGTTTTGGGTCGAGCCGAGAGACAAGTTCATGAATGAGGATCCTGTTGAGTACGTTTACGAGGAGCAAGCTTTCAACAACCCTGAGAACTTTGCAGGCAAGATGATCATTACCCTCGATATCACTTCTATATTTGCTTGCTAGTTGTTCGTTCTACGGCTATGTCGCGCTACCTACCACTTGTTTATCATGCCTCCCATATTGCCATGTCAGGCCTCTAATCCACCTTCCTAGCAAACCGTTGTTTGGTTATGTTACTGATACGTCTCCAACGTATCTATAATTTTTGATTGCTCCATGCTATATTATCTACTGTTTTGGACATTATTGGGCTTTATTATCCACTTTTATTTTATTTTTGGGACTAACCTATTAACCGGAGGCCCAACCCAGAATTGTTGTTTTTGCCTATTTTAGGGTTTCGAAGAAAAGGAATATCAAACGGAGTCCAAATGGAAGGAAACCTTCGGGAACGTGATTTTTGGAACAAACAAGATCCAGGAGACTTGGACCCTGCGTCAAGCAACCAACGGGGAAGCCATGAGGTAGGGTGCGTGCCTACCCCCCAGGCGCGCCCTCCACCCTTGTGGGCCCCTGTTGCTCCACTAACGTACTCCTTCCTCCTATATATACCTATGTAGCCCCAAACGATCAGATACGGAGCCAAAAACCTAATTCCACTACCGCAACCTTCTGTATCCACGAGATCCCATCTTGGGGCCTGTTCAGGAGCTCCGCCGGGGGGGGGGGGCATCCATCACGGAGGGCTTCTACATCAACACCATAGCATCTCCGATGAAGTGTGAGTAGTTTACCTCAGACCTTCGGGTCCATAGTTATCAGCTAGATGGCTTCTTCTCTCTTTTTGTATCTCAATACAATGTTCTCCCCCTCTCTTGTGGAGATCTATTCGATGTAATCTTCTTTTTGCGGTGTGTTTGTTGAGACCGATGAATTGTGGGTTTATTATCAAGATTATCTATGAACAATATTTGAATCTTCTCTGAATTATTTTATGTATGATTGGTTATCTTTGCAAGTCTCTTCGAATTATCAGTTTGGTTGGCCCTACTAGATTGATCCTTATTGCAATGGGAGATATGCTTAGCTTTGGGTTCAATCTTGCGGTGTCCTTTCCCAGTGACAGTAGGGGCAACAAGGCACGTATTGTATTGTTTCCATCAAGGATAACAAGATGGTTTTTTTTACCATATTGCATGAATTTATCCCTCTACATCATGTCATCTTGCTTAAGGCGTTACTCTGTTTTCATGAACTTAATACTCTAGATGCATGCTGGATAGCGGTCGATGAGTGGAGTAATAGTAGTAGATGCAGGCAGGAGTCAGTCTACTTGTCTCGGACATGATGCCTATACACATGACCATACCTAGATATTCTCATAACTATGCTCAATTCTGTCAATTGCTCAACAGTAATTCGTTCACCCACCATAAAATACTTACGCTCTTCAGAGAATCCACTAGTGAAACCTATGGCCTCCGGGTCTATCTTCATCATATTAATCTTCCAATACTTAGTTATTTCCTTTTCTTTTTTACTTTGCTTTTATTTTACTTTGCTTATTTATCACAAAATTACCAAAAAATATTATTCTATCATATCTATCAGATCTGACTCTCGTAAGTGACCGTGAAGGGATTGACAACCCCTTATCGCATTGGTTGCGAGGAGTTATTTGTTTTGTGCAGGTACGAGGGACTCGCGCATAGCCTCCTACTGGATTGATACCTTGGTTCTCAAAACTGAGGGAAATACTTACGCTACTTTGCTGCATCATCCTTTCCTATTCAAGGAAATCCAACACAGTGCTCAAGAGGTAGCAAGAAGAATTTCTGGCGCTGTTGCCGGGGAGGTTCGTGCAAGTCGAGATTTGACTCCCGACAACGAGCCATTTCTGGCGCCGTTGCTGGGGAATCTACGCAAAAGTCAACATACCAAGTACCCATCACAACCCTTATCTCCCGCATTACATTATTTGCCATTTGCCTCTCGTTTTCTCTCCCCCTCTTCACCCTTACTGTTTTATTCGCCCTCTCTCTTCTCTATCCTCCCTCTCTTTCTCTATTTGCCTCTTTT
This sequence comes from Triticum dicoccoides, assembly GCF_002162155.2. Taxonomy (NCBI): domain Eukaryota; kingdom Viridiplantae; phylum Streptophyta; class Magnoliopsida; order Poales; family Poaceae; genus Triticum; species Triticum dicoccoides. The sequence goes on along the minus strand of NC_041382.1, from coordinate 408,895,841 downwards.
TGCCCGCTTGCTTTTTGTTTGCTTGTGTGTTGGATTGCTTGCTTGTCACGATGGCTCAAGATAACAATAAATTGTGTGACTTTACCAATACCAACAACAATGATTTTATTAGCACTCCGATTGCTCCTCTTACCAATGCTGAATCTTGTGAAATTAATGCCGCTTTGCTGAATCTTGTCATGAAAGATCTGTTTTCCAGCCTTCCTAGTGAAGATGTCGCTACCCATCTAAATAGCTTCGTTGATTTGTGTGATATGCAAAAGAAGAAAGATGTGGACAACAATATTGTTAAGTTGAAGCTATTTTCTTTTTCGCTTAGAGATCATGCTAAAGCTTGGTTTTCGTCTTTGCCTAAAAATAGTATTGATTCTTGGAACAAATGCAAAGATGCTTTTATCTCTAAGTATTTTCCTCCCGCTAAGATCATCTCCCTTAGAAACGATATTATGAATTTTAAGCAACTTGATCATGAACATGTTGTGCAAGCTTGGGAGAGGATGAAATTAATGATACGTAATTGCCCTACTCATGGTTTGAATTTGTGGATGATTATACAATTTTTTATGCCGGATTGAATTTTGCTTCTAGAAATCTTTTAGATTCGGCCGCGGGAGGAACTTTTATGGAAATCACTTTAGGAGAAGCTACTAAACTCCTAGATAATATTATGGTTAATTATTCTCAATGGCATACTGAAAGATCTACTAATAAAAAGGTGCATGCGATAGAAGAAATTAATGTTTTGAGTGGAAAGATGGATGAACTTATGAAATTATTTGCTAGTAAGAGTGTTTCTTCTGATCCTAATGATATGCCCTTGTCTACTTTGATTGAGAATAATAATGAATCTATGGATGTGAATTTTGTTGGTAGGAACAATTTTGGTAACAACGCGTATAGAGGAAATTTTAATCCTAGGCCTTATCCTAGTAATCCCTCTAATAATTATGGTAATTCCTACAACAATTCTTATGGAAATTATAATAAGATACCATCTGATTTTGAATCTAATATTAAAGAATTTATTACTTCGCAAAAGAATTTCAATGCTTTGATTGAAGAAAAATTGCTTAAGATTGATGAGTTGGCTAGGAACGTTGATAGAATTTCTCTTGATGTTGATTCTTTGAAACTTAGATCTATTCCTCCTAAGCATGATATCAATGGGTCTCTCAAAGCCATGATAATTTCCATTGATTAGTGCAAAGAAAGAACCGCTAGGACGCGTTCTAAGAAAGATGCCTTTATAAGAGCGTGCTCTTCTAGTTCCTATGAAAATAAAGATGAAGATCTAAAAGTTATTGATGTGTCCCCTATTAAATCTTTGTTTTGCAATATGAATCTTGATAATGATGGGACTGAATATGATCCACCTTTACCTAGAAGGCGTTCCAAAAATTTGGAGTTTTTAGATCTTGATGCTAAATTTGATGAAAGTGGGATTGAAGAAATTAAAACCCTAGATGTTGCTAAACCCACTATTTTGGATCTCAAGGAATTTAATTATGAAAATTGCTCTTTGATTGATTGTATTTCCTTGTTGCAATCCGTGCTAAATTCTCCTCATGCTTATAGTCAAAATAGAGCGTTTACTAAACAAATCGTTGATGCCTTGATGCAATCTTATGAAGAAAAAATTGAGTTGGAAGTTTCTATCCCTAGAAAACTTTATGATGAGTGGGAACGACTATTAAAATTAATATTAAATATCATGAGTTCTATGCTTTATGCGATTTGGGTGCTAGTGTTTCTATGATTCCAAAGACTTTGTGTGATTTGTTAGGTTTTCGTGATTTTGATGATTGCTCTTTATACTTGCACCTTGCGGATTCCACTATTAAGAAACCTATGGGAAGAATTAATGTTGTTCTTATTGTTGCAAATAGGAATTATGTGCCTGTAGATTTTATTGTTCCTGACATAGATTGTAATCCTTCATGTCCTATTATTGTTGGTAGACCTTTACTTCGAACGATTGGTGCAATTGTTGATATGAAGGAAGGAAATATTAGATTCCAATTTCCGTTAAGTAAAGGCACGGAACACTTCCCTAAGAAAGAAAATTAAATTACCTTATGAATCTATTATGAGAGCCACTTATGGATTGCGTACGAAAGATGGCAATACCTAGATCTATCCTTGCTTTTTATGCCTAGCTAGGGGCGTTAAACGATAGCGCTTGTTGGGAAGCAACCCAATTTTATTTTTATTCCTTGATTTTTGATCCTGTTTAGTAATTAATAATTTACCTGGCCTCTGTTGTGGTTGTGTTTTTTGTGTTTAATTAGTGTTTGTGTCAAGTAGAACCGTTGGGAAGACTTGGGGAAAGTCTTGTTATCTTGCTGTAAAAAACAGAAAATTTAGCGCTCACCAGAACTGCTGCCATTTTTATTTTGAAAGTGATATTTAGTTAATTATTTTTAATATGATTAATAGATAAATTCCTCACGTCCATAAATGTATTTTAGAATTTTTGGAGTTACAGATCTTGCGCTAGCTACAGATTACTACAGACTGTTCTGTTTTTGACAGATTCTGTTTTTCGTGTGTTGTTTGCTTATTTTGATGAATCTATGGCTAATAAAATAGTTTATAAACCATAGAGAAGTTGGAATACAGTAGGTTTAACACCAATATAAATAAATAATGAGTTCATTACAGTACCTTGAAGTGGTCTTTTGTTTTCTTTTGCTAACGGAGCTCACGAGATTTTCTACTTTAAGTTTTGTGTTGTGAAGTTTTCAAGTTTTGGGTAAAGATTTGATGGATTATGGAACAAGGAGTGACAAGAGCCTAAGCTTGGGTATGCCCATGGAACCCCAAGTTAATCTAAGGACACCTAAAAGCCAAAGCTTGGGGATGCCTAGAAGGCATCCCCTCTTTCGTCTACTTCTATCGGTAACTTTACTTGGAGCTATATTTTTATTCACCACATGATATGTGTTTTGCTTGGAGCGTCTTGTATGATTGGAATATTTAATTTCTAGTTTACCACAATCATCCTTGATGTACACACCTTTTGAGAGAGCCATACATGATTTGGAATTTGTTAGAATACTCTATGTGCTTCGCTTATATCATTTGAGTTATATAGTTTTGCTCTAGTACTTCACTTATATTTTTTAGAGCACGGTGGTGGAATTGTTTTATAGAAACTATTGAACTCTCATGCTTCACTTATATTATTTTGAGAGTCTTAAATAGCATGGTAATTTGCTTAAATAATCCTAATATGCTTGGTATTCAAGAATAGTAAAAACTTTCTTATGAGTGTGTTGAATGCTATGAGAAGTTTGATGCTTGATAATTGTTTTGAGATTTGAAGATGGTGATATTAAAGTTGTGATAGTTGAGTAGTTGTGAATTTGAGAAATACTTGTGTTAAAGTTTGTGATTCCCGTAGCATGCACGTATGGTGAACCGTTATGTGATGAAGTCGGAGCATGATTTATTTTTTGATTGTCTTCCTTATGAGTGGCGGTCGGGGACGAGCGATGGTCTTTTCCTACCAATCTACCCCCCTAGGAGAATGCGCGTAATACTTTGCTTTGATAACTTTTAGATTTTTGCAATAAGTATATGAGTTCTTTATGACTAATGTTGAGTCCATGGATTATACGCACTTTTCTTCCTTCCACCATTGCTAGCCTCTCTAATACCGCACACCTTTCGCCGGTATCATACACCCACCATATACCTTCCTCAAAACAGCCACCATACCTACCTATTATGGCATTTCCATAGCCATTCCGAGATATATTGCCATGCAACTTTCCACCGTTCCGTTTATTATGACACACTCCATCATTGTCATATTGCTTAGCATGATCATGTAGTTGACAACGTATTTGTGGAAAAGCCACCATTCATAATTATTTCATACATGTGACTCTTGATTCATTGCATATCCGGTACACCACCAGAGGCATTCATATAGAGTCACATTTTCTTCTAAGTATCGAGTTGTAATTGTTGAGTTGTAAGAAAATAAAAGTGTGATGATCATCATTATTAGAGCATTGTCCCAGTGAGGAAAGGATGATGGAGACTATGATTCCCCCACAAGTCGGGATGAGACTCCGGACGAAAAAATAAGAAAATAAAAAAAGGGAAAGAAAAGAGGCCATAAAAAGGGAGAAAAGGCCCAAATAAAAAAATGAGAGAAAAAGAGAGAAGGGACAATGTTACTATCCTTTACCACACTTGTGCTTCAAAGTAGCACCATGATATTCATGATAGAGAGTCTCTCATTTCGTCACTTTCATATACTAGTGGGAATTTTTCATTATAGAACTTGGCTTGTATATTCCGATGATGGGCTTCCTCAAAATGCCCTAGGTCTTCATGAGCAAGCAAGTTGGATGCACACCCACTTAGTTTCTTTTGTTGAGCTTTCATATACTTATAGCTCTAGTGCATCCGTTGCATGGCAATCCCTACTCACTCACATTGATATCTATTGATGGGCATCTCCATAGCCTGTTGATACGCCTAGTTGATGTGAGACTATCTTCTCCCTTTTTTATCTTCTCCACAACCACCATTCTATTCCACATATAGTGATATATCCATGGCTCACGCTCATGTATTGCGTGAAGATTGAAAAAGTTTGAGAATGTCAAAAGTATGAAACAATTGCTTGGCTTGTCATCGGGGTTGTGCATGATTCAAATATTTGTCTGGTGAAGATAGAGCATACCCAGACTATATGATTTTGTGGGGATAACTTCATTTGGCCATGTTATTTTGAGAAGACATGATTGCTTTATTAGTATGCTTGAAGTATTATTATTTTTATGTCAATATTAAACTTTTATCTTGAATCTTTTGGATCTGAATATTCATACCACAATTAAGAAGAATTACATTAAAATTATGCCAAGTAGCACTTCGCATCAAAAATTATCTTTTTTATCATTTACCAACTCGAGGACAAGCAGGAATTAAGCTTGGGGATGCTTGATACGTCTGAATGTATCTATAATTTTTTATTGCTCCATGCTATATTATCTACTGTTTTGGACACTATTGGGCTTTATTATCCACTTTTATATTATTTTTGGGACTAACCTATTAACCGGAGGCCCAGCCCAGAATTGTTGTTTTTGCCTATTTTAGGGTTTCGAAGAAAAGGAATATCAAACGGAATGAAACCTTCGGGAACGTGATTTTTGGAACAAACAAGATCCAGGAGACTTGGACCCTACG
>NC_041382.1:408859214-408890241 GCF_002162155.2 Triticum dicoccoides | reverse complement strand
CCCAGGCGCGCCCTCCACCCTCGTGGGCCCCCTGTTGATCCACCGACGTACTCATTCCTCCTATATATACCTACGTACCCCCAAACGATCAGATGCGGAGCCAAAAACCTAATTCCACCGCCGCAACCTTCTGTATCCACGAGATCCCATCTTGGGGCCTATTCCGGAGCCCCGCCGGAGGGGGCATCCGTCACGGAGGGCTTCTACATCAACACCATAGCCTCTCCGATGAAGTTTGAGTAGTTTACCTCAGACCTTCGAGTTCATAGTTATTAGCTAGATGGCTTCTTCTCTCTTTTTGGATCTCAATACAATGTTCTCCCCCTCTCTTGTGGAGATCTATTCGATGTAATCTTCTTTTTGCGGTGTGTTTGTTGAGACCGATGAATTGTGGGTTTATGATCAAGATTATCTATGAACAATATTTGAATCTTCTCTGAATTCTTTTATGTTTGATTGGTTATCTTTGCAAGTCTCTTCGAATTATCAGTTTCATTTGGCCTACTAGATTGATCTTTCTTGCAATGGGACAAGTGCTTAGCTTTGGGTTCAATCTTGCGGTGTCCTTTCCCAGTGACAGTAGGGGCAGCAAGGCACGTATTGTATTGTTGCCATCGAGGATAACAAGATGGGTTTTTTATCATATTGCATGAATTTAGCCCTCTACATCATGTCATCTTGCTTAAGGCGTTACTCTGTTTTCATGAATTTAATACTTTAGATGCATGCTGGATAGCGGTCGATGAGTTGAGTAATAGTAGTAGATGCAGGCAGGAGTCGGTCTACTTGTCTCGGACGTGATGCCTATACACATGATAATACCTAGATATTCTCATAACTATGCTCAATTCTGTCAATTGCTCAATAGTAATTCGTTCACCCACCGTAAAAAAAATTATGCTCTTGAGAGAAGCCACTAGTGAAACCTATGGCCTCCGGGTCTATCTTCATCATATTAATCTTCCAATACTTAGTTATTTCCTTTGCTTTTTACTTTGCTTTTATTTTACTTTGCATCTTTATCACAAAAATACCAAAAAATATTATTCTATCATATCTATCAGATCTCACTCTCGTAAGTGACCGTGAAGGGATTGACAACCCCTTATCGCGTTGGTTGCAAGGAGTTATTTGTTTTGTGCAGGTACGAGGGACTCGCGCATAGCCTCCTACTGGATTGATACCTTGGTTCTCAAAAACTGAGGGAAATACTTATGCTACTTTGCTGCATCATCCTTTCCTCTTCAAGGAAATTCAACACAATGCTCAAGAGGTAGCAGTTACCGCTTTTCCTCAGCCCTCTTATAGCATTGCTACTTGCAGGTGTCTTGCAGGTTGTTCCATGTTGGAACATGGATATGTTGGGATATCACAATATCTCTTATTTAATTAATGCATCTTTATACTTGGCAAAGGGTGGAAGGCTTGGTCTTTTGCTCGGTCTTTTGTTCCACTCTTTCCGCCCTAGTTTCCGTCATACCGGTGTTATGTTCCTTGATTATTGTGTCCCTAACACGGTGAGGGTTTATGGGCCCCTCTTGATAGTTCACCTTGAATAAAACTCTTCCAACAAGGCCCAACCTTGGTTTTACCATTTTTCTAATAACAACTTAAAACTTGCATAGGGACTTTCCGGACCCCGTGGACTTAATCAACCCACCCCGGACCAGTGCTCCTCATGAGTGTTGGTCCATACTGGCAGTAGCCCGGGCCACCAACGGGTGTGCCGGCAGGAAACTTAGCCAATCCGATCATGGCCTGAGACGAGATACGCGCGGATCCTATTGGGGTGTCGGCACGTTGGGATGTCTTGCTGCACTAGTTTTACCATTGTCGAAATATCTTGTGCACCGGGATTCGAGTCTGCTCGGAGGGTCCAGCAATGGAGGATTGTCTCCGCGGATCGTGAGCGTGTCATGGGCGAAGCTGGGACACCCCTGCAGGGTTTAAACTTTCGAGAGTCGTGCCCACGGCTATGTGGCAGATGGGAATTTGTTAATATCCGGTTGTAGAGAACTTGACACTTGACTTAATTAAAAGACACCAACCGCGTCGTGATGGTCTCTTTTCAACGAGGTTCGGGAAGAGAACATGGTGGGGTTATGTTTGAACGTAAGTAGTTCAGGATCACTTCTTGATCACTTCTAATTTACGACCGTTGCATAGTTTCTCATTTTACTCTTGTACTCGTATGTTAGCCACCATATTAGCTTAGCGCTTGCTGCAGCTCCACCTCATAACCTCATCCTACCTATAATCTTAAATAGTCTTGATCTCGTGGGTTTTGAGATTGCTGAGTCCTCGTGACTCACAGATACTACCAAAACAATTGCAGGTGCCGATGATACCGATGCAGGTGATGCAACCAAACTCAAGTGGGAGTTCGACGAGGACCTTGGTCGTTACTATGTTTCGTTTTTGGATAATCAGTAGTGGTGCCCAGTTGGGACGATCGGGATTGAGCATTTGGGTTGTCTTCTTTTATTTGGATTCGTTTGTAGTCGGACTATGTGTGTACTTTGAATGATGTATGATTTATTTAAGCATTGTGTGACATGGCGATTGTAAGCCAACTATTTATTTATCCTTGTTATTGTACATGGGATTGTGTGAAGATGACCCTTCTTGCGACAATACCCAAAATGCGGTTATGCCTCTAAGTCGTGCCTCGACACATGGGAGATATAGCCGCATCTTGGGCGTTACAAGTTGGTATCAGAGCCGTACTCCTCTCAATTGGTCCGAGACTGGTGAACGCCAACTTCTTGGCAATGACTTGATCACAAAAGCTTAAGTAATGTGTAAAGGTATCCGTCAAACTCACAAAGCCACGCAATCCCGCCAGAAGAGTTACTATGATAGCAAGTACCATGACTTGTCTTTCGAGATCAGAGAGCATGTCTATCTCCGCGTCTCTCCCGTGAAAGGCACTCAATGCTTCGGTATCAAAGGAAAGTTTCCCCGAGATACGTGGGCGCTTTCAAGATCATTGGCAAAAGAGGCGACCTCACCTATCAACTCGAGCTTCCACCCAACTTCTCAAATGTGCACGATGTGTTTCACGTGTCACAGCTTCGCAAGTGCTTCAAGACGCCCGAATGCACTATCAACTTTGAAGAGATTGACCTCCAAAAATACTTGTCTTATCATGAGCATCCCATTGCCATTCTTGAAGAAATCGAGCGCAAAACTCTCAACAAGTTGATCAAATTCCTGAAAGTTAAGTGGTCTCACCATTCCAATCGAGAAGCGACTTGGGAGCGCGAGGGTCACCTCCGTTCTGATATCCAGAGTTTTTTCAGTCCTAGATCTCGGGACGAGATCCTCTTGTAGTGGAGGAGAGTTGTAAAACCCCAGTAGTAAAACTTCCATTTTTGGCATTGTATCCATCTTGTTCTTCATCTATTTCAAGTCATTTTTCTCTTTGTGGGTTTCATGTTGGGTTTGTTTTGTTTCCCATTGCATTGCATTGTCTTGTTTTTACTTGTCATATTTTCTTTGCCATTCTTTGTTGCATCATGGCCTCACCATAGTGTTGCATTTGTGCTTCTTGCCTTTGGACTTGTCATCATCACCATGTGCATCTTCTTGTGTAGCATATTGCATTGTGGCATGGTAGATTGTGAGTCATGGTGAGGGAGTCCTGGATTAGGGGGTCTCCGGACAGCCGGACTATCTCCCTTGGCCGGACTATTAGACTATGAAGATACAAAATTGAAGACTTTGTCTCGTGTCCGGGTGGGACTCTACTTGGCGTGGAAGGCAAGCTAGGAAATACGGTTATGGATATCTCCTCCTTTGTAACCGACCTTGTGTAACCCTAGCCCTCTCTGGTGTCTATATAAACCGAAGGGTTTTAGTCCGTAGGACAACCATCCCAACATATAATCATACCATAGGCTAGCTTCTAGGGTTTAGCCTCTCTGATCTCGTGGTAGATCTACTCTTGTACTACCCATATCATCAATATTAATCAAGCAGGACGTAGGGTTTTACCTCCATCAAAAGGGCCCGAACCTGGGTAAAAATCGTGTCCCCTGCCTCCTGTTACCATCCGGCCTAGACGCACAGTTCGGGACCCCCTACCCGAGATCTGACGGTTTTGACACCGACATTGGTGCTTTCATTGAGAGTTCCTATGTGTCGTCGCCGTTAGGCTTGATGGCTCCTACTATCATCGATAGCGATGCGGTCCAAGGTGAGACTTTTCTCCCCGGACAGATCTTCGTATTCGGTGGCTTTGCACTGCAGGCTAATTTGCTTGGCCATCTGGAGAAGATTGAAAGCTACACCCCTGGCCATCATGTCAGATTTGGAAGTTTGAACTACACGGCCAACATCCACGGAGACTTGATCTTCGACGGATTCGAGCCACAGCCGGGCGCGCCGCACTGTTGCGATGGGTATGACCTAGCTCTGTCACCGAACAGTACCCGAGAGGCTGCGCCCGCATCAATTCCGACCCTTAGCTCGGAGCCAACTGCGCCAATCGAGGACGGGTGGCTAGACACCACCTCAGGGGCTGCAGTCTCAACGGTGATCGAGCCAAACACCAGCATAATCCTCTGCGCAGCCCGTGACTCCAAGGTGTCGAACTCTTTTCCAGACTCCGAACCATCCGCGCCCCTGCCAATCAAATCCGATTGGGCGCCGATCATGGAATTCACCGCCGCGGATATCTTTCAACACTCGCCCTTCGGCGACATTCTGAATTCACTAAGGTATCTCTCTTTGTCAGGAGAGCCCTGGCCGGATTATGGCCAACAGGATTGGGATGCGGACGACGAAGAAATTAGACGCCCACCCACCACCCACTTCATAGCCACTGTCGATGATTTAACCGACATGCTCGACTTCGACTCCGAAGATATCGACGGTATGGACGACGATGTAGGAGACGAACATGAATCAGCACCTATAGGGCACTGGAAAGCCACCTCGTCATATGCCATATACATGGTGGATATACCCAACGAAGGAAATGGCGATGAGATAGCGGAGGATGACCCCTCCAAGAAGCAACCCAAGTGCCGACATCATCGGCGTCGCTCTAAGTACCGCCAAAGCAAAAGTTGTGATACCGGCACAGGAGATAATAACACCCCAGATAGTGCCGAAGACAACAACAATCCCCTCCAGCAAGATTTAGAGCAGGAGGATGAAGGGGCCAGCTCTCCTGAGAGAGCGGCAGACGGAGAGGAGGAGGATGATCACATGCCCCCCTCCGAAGACGAGGCAAGCCTCGGCGACGATGAATTCGCCGTACTAGGGGATCCCGTCAAACAAGAGCGCTTCAAGCGCCGGCTTATGGCCACGGCAAATAGCCTGAAGAAAAAGCAGCGGCAGCGTCAAGCTGATCAAGATCTGCTAGCTGAGAAATGGACTGAAGTCCTCGCGGCCGAGGAATAAAACTCGAGCGCCCCTCCAAGAGTTACCCAAGGCGCAGGTTACTACCCCGACTGGAGGAAGAAGCGTATGATACGGCTGATCGGCCACCTCGTGGCCGCGATAGAGAGGCATTCCAGCCAAAAGCTCAGCCTCCACCCCAACGCCATCCAAATAAAAAGGCATGGGGAGATACGCCAGACTTGCGAGACATATTGGAGGACAAGGCAAAGCATTCAAGATCAATCTACTGATCATGAGGGTGCACCACTCTGCGAGACGACAAACGTCACGCCGGATACAGTAAAAGCAAATCCGGCCGGGCCGAACACAGCGGGCAAGAACCATTCGAACTGCGTCACGATATAGCCCAATACAGAGGCGCCGCACACCCCTTATGCTTCATAGACGAAGTAATGGAACATCAATTCCCAGAAGGTTTCAAACCTGTAAATATTGAATCATACGACGGCACAACAGATCCCGCAGTATGGATTGAGGATTTCCTCCTCCACATCCACATGGCCCGCGGCGATGACTTACACGCCAGCAAATACCTCCCACTAAAGCTCAAAGGACCAGCGCGGCATTGGCTTAACAGCTTTCCAGCGGACTCCGTCCAGCTTGGACCGTATACTCAATCGCTCGTGTCAAATACACGACACCCCAGACAAGCCAGCCAATCACACCAACAGGGATTGTTGGGTGTTCAAGCAGGCCGGAAAGTTAATTGCCAAAAACAAGGACAAGGGGCCGCATAGCGATGACGAGGAGGAGCCCCGACAGCCCAACACTGGAGGACAGAAGAGGTTTCCCCCGCAAGTGCGGATGGTGAACATGATATACGCAACCCACATCCCCAAGAGGGAGCGGAAGCGTGCGCTCAGGGACGTATATGCGTTGGAGCCAATCGCCCCAAAGTTCAACCCTTGGTCCTCCTGTCCGATCACCTTCGATCGTAGGGACCACCCCACTAGTATCCGTCATGGCGGATTCGCCGCGCTGGTCCTAGACCCAATCATCGACGGATTTCACCTCACTCGAGTCCTTATGGACGGCGGCAGCAGCCTGAACCTGCTTTATCAGGACACAATGCACAAAATGGGTATAGACCCCTCAAGGATCAAACCCACAAAAACGACCTTTAAGGGCGTCATTCCAGGCGTAGAGGCCCATTGCACAGGCTCAATTACACTGGAAGTGGTCTTCGGATAACCGGATAACTTCCGAAGCGAAGAGTTAATCTTCGATATAGTCCCGTTCCGTAGTGGTTATCACGCGCTGCTTGGGCAAACCGCATTTGCTAGATTCAATGCGGTACCGCATTATGCATACCTCAAGCTCAAAATGGTAGGACCTCGCAGAGTTATTATAGTCAATGGAAACACAGAGCGCTCTCTCCGAACAGAGGAGCACACCGCGGCCCTCGCAGCAAAAGCGCAAAGCAGCCTCTCAAGGCAGTCAACCAGTTCCACGTTTCAAAGCCTGGACACCTTCAAGCGCGCTCGGGGCAATCGGCAAATAGACCGCCTGGCGCGATCTGAGCTTGCGTAGCAATACGACGGCCACCTCAATCCCAGCCCAACGGCGATATTCGTGCTACGCATACATAATTATGCATTAAAAATACCATGGGCACAGGTGGGGAGGGGGGCACAACTGCGGCACGCCCCAAAACGCGGCCTAAACCGCACTAGGGGTTCCCATTTGGTTATTTTTCTTTTTTCTTGCAGGACCTTAATCTCTGAAAACACTGTCTGGCAGCACTATTGTCGAACACATGATGCAGCAACCAAGGAGGCAGACAGCTACGTCATACCATGGAATTCCCAGGTTGATTACAGTAACGAGTGAAATATTCAATTTAATATCATTCCTCAGCTTGCCCTTGGAAGGGACATAGTCCTACTCTTTGCTTATTGCACTATCTGTATCACTCTGCTTTAACGCAATTTTTCAATAAACAATGCATGACATTACGACTATCATTGCTTTCTTGTTATATATATACCCTATATATATATGTGTGTGTGTGTGTTCATTAATGACGCTTGCAACCGTACACTCTGTACGGCCAATACACCAGGGGCTTACGTACCCCACAATGCAGTGTGAAAAGTCCGAACTCTTTCACAAGTGCGGCACCCCGAACTTATAGCATTATATGCATCAGCTCCAAATCATGTCTTTGGTCAAATGTTGGGTTTGCCCGGCTCCTATGTTTTGGTACCTTACGTTCCGCTCTATCGGCTAAGGTAGCGCTAGCAGAAATACTGCGATTGTGCCTCTTTTCTGCCGGGCTGAGCACCTCAGTAGAGAAAGCTAAAACTGACTGTCATGATAAGGCGAGAGACTGGTCGCTGTTCGGCGAGGTTTTTTGAGTCCCTAAAGAATTATGCCGCTTAGGGCGAGGGGCCGGCCCTGTCCAGCTTACAGGCGTGTATCATGCCCCGAATTCGGCCTTCCGAATACCAGGGGCTTCGCCGAAATTTAAAATTATAGAATTCTATGGCTAAGTGAGAGTGATAAAGCATTATTAGTCTGGTTGCCTTGTTCGTTGTGCTGAGCACCTCCCTCGAAGGACCCAAACATGGGAACAAGAGTGCTCAGGTTTATCCCGAACACCCCAGCACTCGTGGCATGGGGGCAGAAGCCGAGGACTAGCCATCTCTCAAATTGGATAAACAGCCAAACAGAAGGTAATATTTTAAATTCCAACAAGCGTTGCATAGCGCATATGAAACAAGTTTTCATACATACAGGATAAAACGAGCAAGTCTCATTCAAATATTACATCTTTCGAACACTCGTCCGCGATGAGACGGGCGCCCGGCAGAACACCCTCGTAGTACATCTCGGGGTGGCGGTGCTCCTTGCCCTCTGGCAGCCCCTCCTTGATCAGCTTCATGGCGTCTAGCTTGACCCACTGCAATTTCACACGGGCGAAAGCCCAGCGTGCACCTTCAATGCAGACAGATCGCTTGACGACCTCCAGCCGCGAGCAGGCATCCACAAGCCGCCTCACCAGGCCAAAGAAGCTGCTCGGAAGGGCGTCGCCATGCCACAACCGGACTATAAAGCTCTTCATGGCATGATCGGCCACCTTATGTAGCTCGACCATCTGCTTCAGCTTGTCGCTCATTGGCACCGGATGTTCGGCCTCAGCATACTGAGACCAGAACAGCTTCTCCGTCGAGCTTCCGTCCTCGGCCTGGTAAAATTGTGCGGCATCGGACACACTGCGGGGCAAATCTGCGAATGCTCCTGAAGAGCTCCGGATCCGGGTAAGTAATCGGTAATTTACTTTTACATGCTTGCTTTGCATATAGAAAGCCTTACCCGCCGCTATCTTCTTCATCGCGTCGATCTCTTGGAGGGCCTTTTGGGCTTCGGCCTTAGCACTTTTTACACTCTCGAGGGCCGCGACAAGCTCAGACTCCCGCGTCTTAGAGTCAAGCTCCAACGCCTCGTACTTCGCCACAAGAGCCTGGAGCTCTTGCTGCACCTCGCCCACCCGAGCCTCGTGCTTCTCTCGCTTGGTGCGCTCCTTGGCCGATGTATCTTCGGCCTTGGTCAGTGCTTGCTTCAGGGTCGCCACCTCGGTTGTGGCCCCTGGCAAACATACAATGATCCTTTCATTTTGCAATCGCATCCTTTTTTATATATACATATCTATAGACAGGGTATTACTTACCCTTGTTCTCCTCGAGCTGCCTCTTCGCAAGGCCGAGCTCTTTCTTGGACCCCTCGAGGTCCTGCTTCAGTACAGCGACCTCTGCAGTTAGTGCGGCGGACGCCAACAGCGAAGCCTGCATATGCATATTAACATACTTATATTAGACTCCTGCGATATTATTTGATTCTCTGTTCGGCTTTTCTTTGTGAACACCGAACAAAGCATCAGGGGCTACTATCTATGCGGTAATATTTCTACTACATTTTAAAACATTTACCTCAAAGCCTGTTAGAAGGCTGGCACAGGCTGCAGTCAATCCGCTCTTGGCGGACTGAACCTTCTGGATCACCGCACTCATGATAGTGCGGTGCTCCTCGTCGATGGAAGCGCTACGAAGCGCTTCCAGCAGATTGTCCGGTGCCTCTGGATGGACAGAGGTCACCGGCACAGGCGTTTTGCCCCTCTTAGAAGGAGGCCGCCTGCCCGAGCCCGGAACCGCTGGAGGGTCCGGCACGGTGTTCGGCTAAGGGCCAAACTCGGAGCTCTCGGGGGCCCCATCCCCGTGGCTCCCAGAGTCCGGAAGGTCGCCTTGAGGCACCTCCAGGACTATCTCCCCTCGATCCGGTGCCTCTTGAGGCAGCACCTCGGCGTCGTCGGCAGGATGAGGGGAGGTGGCAGTCGGGACTGGATCGCTATCCATGTCCGACAAGCCCAAGGAGTCGTCCGATGATACATCAATACTGGCTCGTGGCGACCTGCATAATTGTGTTCGGCGTTAGGGAAAGCAGTGCGACAAAGGAATCCCAGGAGTTATTCTGGTATCCGAATACTTACGATCTCCCCGGGGGCTTGACCCTAGGCAACCACTCGCCTTCGCCTTCGTCGGCGGCGGTGGAACTGTCCGGAAGGAGAGTCCTTCCCTTCTTGGACCCTCCGGCCTCCCTAGTTGGGGCGGCCTTCCTTTTCTTGTCTCCCCCAGTCGGTGGGGGAGCATCTTCTTCTTCTTCTTCCTCGTCTTCGGGGTAAGAGTGCACCGCAGAGTCATCGGACGGTGAGTCCGACGACCCCTGGCATCGGGAACTCTTTCGGGTTCCCTTTGCCTTCTTGGTCTTCTCCGACACCTTATAAGGGGCCAGAGTCAGCATCTTCACCAGAAGAGTGTCTGCGGGGCCTTCGGGCAAAGGAGTCAGACAGTTGATCTGTCCGGCCATCTTCTGCCAGTCATGTCAAAGGTACGGGAGTTTAGATCCCGCATAGAGTCAATCTATATAAAAAATAAGTATCCTGTGAAAGGTAAAGCAGCTTACCGCACTGGCTTGGCGCTTCGCGCTGAATCCGTGATGCTCAGTAATAGGGGGAGGGACCTTGGCACTTTTGAACAGCACCCTCCCGGCGTCTTCATGAGTCGTGTCAAAGAGCCTGTTCAGAGTTCGGTGTCAGTGTTCTGGGAACGGGGGTCCCCAGACTTGCCTGCCTGCGGCCTGCGGCGTGGCTCAAAGGGGGGCCCAGCATAGCCCATCTTCATCAACACAGACCCAAGACCCTCGTGAGGGGCCAAGCCTCGCGGGGCGGACGACACGGAGCTTCCTCAGGCACGGCCTCATCAGGCTGGCTCACGAGGAGGCGGAGAGATCAAGGCGGGGTACCTCACGAGGTGCCCGTGACGCAAGCCATGACGACCAAAGGCGCCAGGCGGGCGCCAGCTGTGCAGTGTCCTCCTTTCCTCTTTGGTGCACAGGGAGCAAGCGCAGGCGAGAGCATCAAGCAAAGGCACCCGTTTCGGTGCAAGGAGACCAAGACCAGTCCAACGGCAGGGAGGAAGTCATTGTGGAGCCCAAGCCAGCATCACCACCAGAGTCTTTGGCAGGCGAGGACCAACTTTAGTCAGGATAAGTGTACCAGATGTTCCCCTTCAAAATGGCCAATTGCTGGCACCCTTCCCGCTCAATATTTGGGAAGAGGCCCAGGGCCTTTGCCTATAAATAGGACCAACCACCCACAGGGTAGGGGGGTTCAAGATCGATCGGGTTCGAGATCGATCGGTGGGAGATCAATCAGAGAGAGATCGAGAGAAGATCGATCGGTGGGAGATCGATCAGAGAGAGATCGAGAGGAAAATCAGAGAGAGAATCGAGAAGAGAGAGAGAGAGAAGGGTGACTGAACTACTCCTAGCAGTTCATCCCCCCAGCCAAGAACAGACCCTCGCGAGGCTGTTCTTCCTTGTATTGCTCATCATCATCTGCCCAAGAGGCAATCCACCACACCACACACTAGAGTGGGGTATTACACCACAACGGTGGCCCGAACCAGTATAAACCCTGTGTCTCTTGTGCTGTTCTTTCCATAGCTTAGATCTTAGCGAGGCGGAGGGGTGCAGGTAGGTAGAAGGCAAAATCTCCGCGCGCACCCGAGTGTTCGAACCTCAAGGGTCTGCCGGAACCCGAAATCCGACATTTGGTGCGACAGGTAGGGGTGCGCCGGAATTCATCTTCCACCACCCCGTTCTCCTCCGACCGTCGCGTCCATGTCTGACGCTCTTCGGGCCCGCGCCAAGCGCCGGGCCGCTCTCGCTTCCCGTGTCGCCCAGACGGCTCCTGTCGGCGGGCGTCCTCGCCGTTCCCTGTCACCTGCCGTCAACGCCGCCACCGGCCTGGCGGGGGACGAGGAGCAAGCATCGTCTTAGCATCCGTCTGTGCAGCAAGACGGCCGCATCACTACTCCCTCGCTCACCCCAGCTGGTTCCTCGTCCCGCGTGGTCCGCGCACCCATGGAGGCTCGAGCTACGCTCATCGCGGCAAACGAGCTCCTGCGCTATCGTCCCGTCGACGACGTATACGAAGAATGGCTCAACCGCGTCGCCGAGCTCGTCCGCGCCGCAGGGGGCTCTCCTGCGCCATCCGTTCCGCTGCACCGCACCCCGCCCTGCGCGGGCGACGAAGCTCCGGCGGCGCCCGGCCACCTCCTCCTCAAGAAGGCTCCATGGATCCAAGGTGCGTGGCCCCTGGGCAGAACCCGCTCCGTCAGGTGCCAGCGCGGCAAGAGCAGAGCTGCCAAGAAGTCCCTCGCCCGCAAGAAGCTGCCCGGGCGCTCCCTGCTCCAGCACGTCGCGACCATGCTCCTGCTCCCGCACGTCGAGACCCTGCGCTGCTCCCAGCTGCAGCGCGTGGGGACATGCAAGACCAAGCTCTCCGTCACCCAAGGCCTCCCATGGCCACAGCAGGCTGTCGCGCCTTCACCATCGAGCTATGTAGCGTCGCGTGGACCAGCAAGTTCAAGCCGGACCTGCCTCCTCGTTATGATGGCACGGCCGACCCTGCGGAGTCCCTCCAGCTCTATGAGCTGGGCATCGAAGCTGCCAACGGAGACGAGAAGGTCATGGTGAACTGGTTTCCCATGGCGCTCAAGGACGGGGCCTGCACCTGGCTCCTGAACCTGGCTCCAGGCACGATCTCCTCCTGGGACGAGATGCGCACCCGCTTCATCGCCAACTTCCAAGGTACTCGCGACCGGCCACCCGCCGTGAGCGACATGCGCCGCATCAAGCAACAACCCGAAGAGACCCTGCAGAAGTACAACCAACGCTTCAACAACGCACGCCTCAAGATTCCCAAGGTGACTGAGGAGGCCATCATCTCAGCCTTCTCCGACGGCGTGCGCGATGTCAAGATGAAGTAGGAGCTGGCGATGCATGAAGACCTGTGTGAAGGAAATATGCCCTAGAGGCAATAATAATGTTATTATTTTATTTCCTTATATCATGATAAATGTTTATTATTCATGCTAGAATTGTAGTATCCGGAAACATAATACTTGTGTGAATACATAGACAAACCAAACGTCACTAGTATACCTCTACTTGACTAGCTCGTTAATCGAAGATGGTTATGTTTCCTAACCATAGACATGTGTTGTCATTTGATTAATGGGATCACATCATTGGGTGAATGATGTGATTGACATGACCCATTCCATTAGCTTAGAACCCGATCGTTTAGTATGTTGCTATTGCTTTCTTCATGACTTATACATGTTCGTATGACTATGAGATTATGCAACTCCCGTTTACCGGAGGAACACTTTGTGTGCTACCAAACGTCACAACATAACTAGGTGATTATAAAGGAGCTCTACAGGTGTCTCCAAAGGTAAATGTTGGGTTGGCGTATTTCGAGATTAGGATTTGTCACTTCGATTGTCGGAGAGGTATCTCTGGGCCCTCTCAGTAATGCACATCACATAAGCCTTGCAAGCACTAAAACTAATGAGTTAGTTGCGAGATGATGTATTACGAAACGAGTAAAGAGACTTGCCGGTAACGAGATTGAACTAGGTATTGAGATACCGACGATCGAATCTCGGGCAAGTAACATACCAATGACAAAGGGAACAACGTATGTTGCTATGCGATCTGACCGATAAAGATCTTCGTAGAATATGTAGGAGCCAATATGAGCATCCAGGTTCCGCTATTGGTTATTGACCGGAGATGTGTCTCGGTCATGTCTACATTGTTCTCGAACAGGTAGGGTCCGCACGCTTAAGGTTTCGATGACAGTTATATTATGAGTTTATGCATTTTGATGTACCGAAGATTGTTTGGAGCCCCGGATGTGATCGCGGACATGACGAGGAGTCTCGAAATGGTCAAGACATAAAGATTGATATATTGGATGACTATATTCGTACATCGGAAAGGTTCCGAGTGGTTCGGGTATTTTTTGGAGAACCGGGGAGTTACGGGAATATGGGGGAAGAAGTATATGGGCCTTATTGGGCTTTAGGGCAGAGGGAGAGGCTGGCCGCGCGCCCCCCCATTGACTAGTCCGAATTGGACTAGGGGGAGGGGCGGCGCCCCCTCCTTCCTTCTCTTCCCTCTTCCCCTTCCTTGTCTCCTACTCCTACTACTTGGAAGGACTCCTAGTTGGACTAGGAAAGGGGGAATCCTACTCCCGGTGGGAGTAGGACTCCCGTAGGGCACGCCATAGAGATGGTCGGCCCTCCCCTCCTCCACTCCTATATATACAGGGGCAGGGGGCACCCCATAGAGACAGAAGTTGATCTTCGTGATCGTTCTCTTAGCCGTGTGCGGTGCCCCCCTCCACCATAATCCTCAATAATATTGTAGCGGTGCTTAGGCGAAGCCCTGCGATGGTAGAACATCAAGATCGTCACCACGCCGTCGTGCTGACGGAACTCTTCCCTGACACTTTGCTGGATCGGAGTCCGGGGATCGTCATCGAGCTAAACGTGTGCTAGAACTCGGAGGTGCCGTATTTCGGTGCTTGATCGGTCGGGCCGTGAAGACGTACGACTACATCAACCGCGTTGTCATAACGCTTCCGCTGTCGATCGACGAGGGTACTTAGACAACACTCTCCCCTCTCGTTGCTATGCATCACCATGATCTTGCGTGTGCGTAGAATTTTTTTTGAAATTACGATGTTCCCCAACAGTGGCATCAAAGCCTAGGTTTTATGCGTTGATGTTGTGCACGAGTAGAACACAAGTGAGTTGTGGGTGATATAAGTCATACTGCTTACCAGCATGTCATACTTTGGTTCGGCGGTATTGTTGGATGAAGCAGCCCGGACCGACATTATGCATACGCTTACACGAGACTGGTTCTATCGACGTGCTTTGCACACAGGTGGCTGGTGGGTCCCAGTTTCTCCAACTTTAGTTGAACCGAGTGTGGCTACGCCCGGTCCTTGCGAAGGTTAAAACAGCACCAACTTGACAAACTATCGTTGTGGTTTTGATGCATAGGTAAGAATGGTTCTTTCTCAGCCCGTAGAAGCCACGTAAAATTTGCAGCAACAAAGTAGAGGACGTCTAACTTGTTTTTGTAGGGCATGTTGTGATGTGATATGGTCAAGACGTGATGAGATATAAGTTGTTGTATGAGATGATCATGTTTTGTTGAAGTTATCGGCAACTGGAAAAATCCTTATGGTTGTCTCTCTATTGCATAAGATGCAAGCGCCAAATAATTGCTTTAATTTATCGCTATGCGATAGCAATAGTTGCAAGAGCAATTATTGGCGAGACGACCATGTAATGACACATTGATATAGATCAAGATGATGGAGATCATGGTGTCATGCCGGTGACGATAGAGATCATGACAGTACTTTGGAGATGGAGATCAAAGGCGCAAGATGATCATGGCCATATCATGTCACATATTTTGATTGCATATGATGTTTATCTTTTATACATCTTATTTTTCTTAGTAAGATGATCTCTCACTAAATTTCAAGGTATAAGTGTTCTCCCTGAGTATGCACCGTTGCGAAAGTTCTTCGTGTTGAGACACCATGTGATGATCGGGTGTGTTAGGCTCTACGTTCAAATACAACGGGTGCAAAACAGTGGCACACGCGGAATACTCAGGTTAAACTTGACGAGCCTAGCATATACAGATATGGCCTCAGAACACTGGAGACCGAAAGGTCGAGCGTGAATCATATAGTAGATATGATCAACATAGTGATGTTCACCATTGAAAACTACTCCATCTCACGTGATGATCGGACATGGTTTAGTTGATTTGGATCACGTGATCACTTAGATGATTAGAGGGATGTCTATGTAAGTGGGAGTTCTTAAGTAATATGATTAATTGAACTTAAATTTATTATGAACTTAGTCCTGGTAGTATTTTGCAAATTGTGTTGTAGATCAATAGCTCGCGTTGTTGCTTTCAAATGTTTATTTTGATATGTTCCTAGAGAAAATTTTGTTGAAAGATATTAGTAGCAATGATGCGGATTGGATCCGTGATCTGAGGTTTATCCTCATTGCTGCATAGAAGAATTATGTCCTTGATGCACCGCTAGGTGACAGACCTATTGCAGGAGCAGATGCATACGTTATGAATGTTTGGCTAGCTCAATATGATGGCTACTTGATAGTTTAGTGCACCATGCTTAACAGCTTAGAATCGGGACTTCAAAGACGTTTTGAACGTCATGGACCATATGAGATGTTCCAGGAGTTGAAGTTAATATTTCAAGCAAATACCCGAGTTGAGAGATATGAAGTCTCCAACAAGTTCTATAGCTAAAAGATGGAGGAGAATCGCTCAACTAGTGAGCATGTGCTCAGATTGTCTGGGTACTACAATCACTTGAATCAAGTGGGAGTTAATCTTCTAGATAAAATAGTGATTGATAGAATTCTCTAGTCACCATCACCAAGTTAGTAGAACTTCGTGATGAACTATGATATGCAAGGGTTAACGGAAACGATTCCCATGCTCTTCGTAATGCTGAAATCGACGAAGGTAGAAATCAAGAAAAACATCAAGTGTTGATGGTTGACAAGACCACTAGTTTCAAGAAAAGGGCAAAGGGAAGAAAGGGAACTTCAAGAAGAATGGCAAGCGAGTTGATGCTCAAGTGAAGAAGTCCAAGTCTGGACCTAAGCCTGAGACTAAGTGCTTCTACTGCAAAGGAACTGGTCACTGGAAGCGGAACTACCCCAAGTATTTGGCGGATAAGAAGGATGGCAAATTGAACAAAGGTATATTTGATATACAGATTATTGATGTGTATTTTACTAGTGTTCATAGCATCCCCTCGGTATTTGATACTGGTTCAGTTTCTAAGAGTAGTAACTCGAAACGGGAGTTGCAGAATGAACAGAAACTAGTTAAGGGTGAAGTGACGATGTGCGTTGGAAGTAGTTCCAAGATTGATATGATCATCATCGCACACTCCCTATACTTTCGGGATTAGTGTTGAACCTAAATAAGTGTTATTTGGTGTTTGCGTCGAGCATGAAGATGATTTGATCATGTTTATTGCAATACAGTTATTCATTTAAGTTAGAGAATAATTGTTGTTCTGTTTACATGAATAAAACCTTATATGGTTACACACCCAATGAAAATGGTTCATTGGATCTCGATCGTAGTAATACACATATTCATAATATTGAAGAAAAAAGATGCAAAGTTAATAATGATAGTGCAACTTATTTGTGGCGCTGCCGTTTAGGTCATATTGGTGTTAAGCGCATGAAGAAACTCCATGCTGATGGGATTTTGGAATCACTTGATTATGAATCACTTGATGCCTGCGAACCATGCCTTATGGGCAAGATGACTACGACTCCGTTCTCCGGAACAATGGAGCGAGCAACTGACTTATTGGAAATAATACATACTGATGTATGTGATCCGATGAGTGTTGAGGCTCGCGGAGGGTATCGTTATTTTCTGACCTTCACAGATGATTTGAGCAGATATGGGTATATCTACTTGATGAAACACAAGTCTGAAACATTTGAAAAGTTCAAAGAATTTCTGAGAGAAGTGGAGAATCATCGTAACAAGAAAATAAAAGTTTCTACGATATGATCGCAGAGGTAAATATTTGAGTTGCGAGTTTGGCCTTCAGTTAAAACAATGTGAAATAGTTTCACTACTTACGGCACCTGGAACACCACAGTGTAATGGTGTGTCCGAACGTCATAACCGTACTTTATTGGATATAGTGCAATCTATGATGTTTCTTACCGATTTACCACTATAGTTTTGGGGTTATGCATTAGAGACAGCTGCATTCACGTTAAAAAAGGGCACCATCTAAATCCGTTGAGATGACACTGTATGAACTATGGTTTGGCAAGAAACCAAAGTTGTCGTTTCTTAAAATTTGGGGTTGCAATGCTTATAAGAAAAGGTTTCATCCTGATAAGCTCAAACCCAAATCGGAGAAATGTGTCTTCATAGGATACCCAAAGAAGACAGTTGGGTACACCTTCTATCACAGATCCGAAGGCAAGACATTCATTGCTAAGAATGGATCCTTTCTAGAGAAGGAGTTTCTCTCGAAAGAAGTGAGTGGGAGGAAAGTAGAACTTGATGAGGTAACTGTACCTGCTCCCTTATTGGAAAGTAGTACATCATAGAAACCGGTTTCTGTGACACCTACACCAATTAGTGAGGAAACTAATGATGATGATCATGAAACTTCAGAACAAGTTACTACTAAACCTCGTAGATCAACCAGAGTAAGAGCCGCACCAGAGTGGTACGGTAATCCTGTTCTGGAAGTCATGCTACTAGATCATGATGAACCTGCGAACTATGAAGAAGCGATGGTGAGCCCAGATTCCGCAAAATGGCTTGAAGCCATGAAATCTGAGATGGGATCCATGTATGAGAACAAAGTGTGGACTTTGGTTGACTTGCCCAAAGATCGGCAAGCAATTGAGAATAAATGGATCTTCAAGAAGAAGACTGACGCTAACGGTAATGTTACTGTCTACAAAGCTCGACTTGTCGCAAAAGGTTTTCGACAAGTTCAAGGGATTGACTACGATGAGACCTTCTCACCCGTAGCGATGCTTAAGTCTGTCCGAATCATGTTAGCAATTGCCGCATTTTATGATTATGAAATTTGGCAGATGGATGTCAAAACTGCATTCCTGAATGGATTTCTGCAAGAAGAGTTGTATATGATGCAGCCGAAAGGTTTTGTCGATCCAAAGGGAGCTAAAAAAAGTGTGCAAGCTCCAGCGATCCATTTATGGACTGGTGCAAGCCTCTCGGAGTTGGAATAAACGCTTTGATAATGTGATCAAAGCATTTGGTTTTATACAGACTTTTGGAGAAGCCTGTTTTTACAAGAAAGTGAGTGGGAGCTCTGTAGCATTTCTGATATTATATGTAGATGACATATTACTAATCAGAAATGATATAGAATTTCTGGATAGCATAAAGGGATACTTGAATAAGAGTTTTTCAATGAAAGACCTCGGTGAAGCTGCTTACATATTGGGCATTAAGATCTATAGAGATAGATCAAGACGCTTAATTGGACTTTCACAAAGCACATACCTTGACAAAGTTTTGAAGAAGTTCAAAATGGATCAAGCAAAGAAAGGATTCTTGCCTGTGTTACAAGGTGTGAAGTTGATCAAGACTCAAAGCCCGACCACGGCACAAGATAGAAAGAGAATGAAAGTCATTCCCTATGCCTCAGCCACAGGTTCTATAAAGTATGTCATGCTGTGTACCAGATCTACTGTATACCCTACACTGTTTTTGGCAAGGGAGTACAATAGTGATCTAGGAGTAGATCACTGGACAGCGGTCAAAATTATCCGTAGTGGAATAAGGATATGTTTCTCGATTATGGAGGTGACAAAAAGGTTCGTCATAAAGGGTTACGTTGATGCAAGTTTTGACACTGATCCAGATGACTCTAAGTCTTAATCTGGATACATATTGAAAGTGGGAGAAATTAGCTAGAGTAGCTACGTGCAGAGCATTGTTGACATAGAAATTTGCAAAATACATATGGATCTGAATGTGGTAGACCCGTTGACTAAACTTCTCTCACAAGCAAAACATGATCACACCTTAGTACTCTTTGGGTGTTAATCACATAGCGATGTGCACTAGATTATTGACTCTAGTAAACCATTTGAATTTTGGTCACATAACGATGTGAACTATGGGTGTTAATCACATGATGATGTGAACTATTGGTGTTAAATCACATGGCAATGTGAACTAGATTATTGACTCTAGTGCAAGTGGGAGACTGAAGGAAATATGCCCTAGAGGCAATAATAAAGTTATTATTTATTTCCTTATTTCATGATAAATGTTTATTATTCATGCTAGAATTGTATTAACCAGAAACATAATACATGTGTGAATACATAGACAAACAGAGTGTCACTAGTATGCCTGTACTTGACTAGCTCGTTAATCAAAGATGGTTATGTTTCCTAACCATAGACAAAGAGTTGTTATTTGATTAACTGGATCACATCATTAGGAGAATGATGTGATTGACTTGACCCATTCCATTAGCTTAGCACTCGATCGTTTAGTATGTTTCTATTGCTTTCTTCATGACTTATACATGTTCCTATGACTATGAGATTATGCAACTCCCGTTTACCGGAGGAACACTTTGTGTGCTACCAAATGTCACAATGTAACTGGGTGATTATAAAGGAGCTCTACATGTGTCTCCAGAGGTACATGTTGGGTTGGCGTATTTCGAGATTAGGATTTGTCACTCCGATTGTCGGAGAGGTATCTTTGGGCCCTCTCGGTAATGCACATCACATAAGCCTTGCAAGCATTGCAACTAATGAGTTAGTTGCAAGATGATGTATTACAGAACGAATAAAGAGACTTGCCGGTAACGAGATTGAACTAGGTATTGAGATACCGACAATCGAATCTCGGGCAAGTAACATACCGATGACAAAGGGAACAATGTATGTTGTTATGCGGTCTAACCGATAAAGATCTTCGTAGAATATGTAGGAGCCAATATGAGCATCCAGGTTCCGCTATTGGTTATTGACCGGAGACGTGTCTCGGTCATGTCTGCATTGTTCTCGAACCCGTAGGGTCCGCACGCTTAAGGTTTCGATGACAGTTATATTATGAGTTTATGAGTTTTGATGTACCGAAGGAGTTCGGAGTCCCAGATGAGATCGGGGACATGACGACGAGTCTCAAAATGGTCGAGACATAAAGATCGATATATTGGACAACTATATTCAGACATCGGAAAGGTTCCGAGTGGTTCGGGTATTTTTTCGGAGTACCGGGGAGTTACGAGAATACGGGGGAAGAAGTATATGGGCCTTATTGGGCTTTAGGGGAGAGGGAGAGGCAGGCCGCGCCCCCCCCCCCCATTGACTAGTCCGAATTGGACTAGGGGGAGGGGCGGCGCCCCCTCCTTCCTTCTCTTCCCTCTTCCCCTTGCTTGTCTCCTACTCCTACTACTTGGAAGGACTCCTAGTTGGACTAGGAAAGGGGGAATCCTACCTCCGGTGGGAGTAGGACTCCCCTAGGGCGCGCCATAGAGCGGGCCGGCCCTCCCCTCCTCCACTTCTATATATACAGGGGCAGGGGGCACCCCATAGAGACAGAAGTTGATCTTCGTGATCGTTCTCTTAGCCGTGTGCGGTGCCCCCTCCACCATAATCATCGATAACATTGGAGCGGTGCTTAGGCGAAGCCCTGCGACGGTAGAATATCAAGATCGTCGCCACGCCGTCGTTCTGACGGAACTCTTCCCCGACACTTTGCTGGATCGGAGTCCGGGGATTGTCATCAAGCTGAACATGTGCTAGAACTCGGAGGTGCCGTAGTTTCGGTGCTTGATCGGTCGGGCCGTGAAGACGTACGACTACATCAACCGCGTTGTCATAACGCTTCCACTGTCGGTCTACGAGGGTACGTAGACAACACTCTCCCCTCCCGTTGCTATGCATCACCATGATCTTGCGTGTGGGTAGGAATTTTTTTGAAATTACTATGTTCCCCAACATTCCCATCAACACCAATGGCAAAGTTGAGTGTAGAAATTGTAACCCTAACGTATTACTTACTCGTCGTAAGGAAATCCTGCAATATGACACGTTGCAGCCACGAAGGGTCAGTACATTGAATATACTAGCAAATTCACACCAGGATAATGATGTATAATAACTATCACTACATGCATATATGGCTGGTGGAGGCTCAATGGTTATAATGTTTTTGCGAAAAGCCAATTTTTCCCTAGTGCAAAGGAATATATTTTATTTAACTACAAAGTTGGTTTGATAAATATTGAGAAGGTTCCTCCAACTCAATCCCAAAATAATAATCATTAACCCAATCAAATTAATTAAATAAAGTGTTGAGATCAACATGATAATTCAAGAACCAGATACTCAAGATGTCCATAACCGGGGACACGGCTAACCATGATTAGTTTATACACTCTGCAGAGGTTTGTGCACTTTTCCCCACAAGACTCGATCTCCTCCGTTGTATTTCTCGCACTACATGGTGTTTGAGAAATGGATGACCGAGACACAGTCTTTCAGAAGCATTAACCCCTTACTCTGGGTGGACCATTACACCTACTTTCCCCTACATATGCTAGCCCACCACTGAAAGAGGCCACACAACATACTCAACTATGCCAGAGCACATAATGGCTTGTAGCTGCACACGGAAGTTTCTAGCATGAATAATCTTATGATCCCTTTGAGCCTGGGTGGCATTCCATAGGGTGCTCACACGGGTCCTCCGGGATCCCCTTGGGCACGCACTGGGTTCTCCAAGTGCCCGGGCAAACCACTGGGTGCTCCAGGGTGCCCCTACCATTCCACCCAGATGTGTATTAAAGTAGCCACCTTAAGTTAACCATTAAACAATAACTCTCAGATATGTCATGAATTCTCTCAAAGCCAAACCACGTCTACAAGCATATCATAGCAGTAAGCATAATGTAGTAACACCCTGGGTTTGAATGCAAGACATTAGGTTCCTACCTCATCAACTACTTCCCAATAACCACATGTTATCAAGTCCTAACCATGCAGTGTTCGAGGGTTGAAACTAATGCATAAAAACTAGGTATGAAAGGAATATGATCAAAGTGTGAACTTCCCTTATACTGTTGATGAAGGTGATTCACACTCATAACTCCTGATAGTTCTACTCGTCACACTCCGGTCAGTCTATCGTGAGGAGGCAATAGTAACCACACATAAGCAATCACTCAAAAGATCGGGAAGAACGAAGAAGACAAATTGGAAAACATCAAAACCAAGCAAATAACTGTTGCAACATAAAACAATTTCTAACAGTACCAAAATTAAGTGTATTTGGCCTTATCAGAAAGTTTAGGTCAAAAGCTTTGATTTGCAAAAAGAATCAACTAAACCAGAGTTATAAAACTCAAGTTACGATCAAACGAAGTTCAAATACAAATCTGCTTGAATTCAAAATTTTAAACTTTCAAAAACATGTTTAAGTTGTTTTACTAGATATAGGAGATCGTAACGAAGAAGTGGGCACTGGTTTCGTATAATTCTGACTAACGAGCAAAAAGTAGTGATCGGTGGAAGTACATGGACTAATTTGTAAATATAATATTCACGGATGGGTCCCTGGCCGAAATTAAAAAGAAAAGGACTAAACAACGAACGCTCGCTACCGAACGCTAACGAACGAAAATGTTCGCTGATACTATCTAAACAGGGAACGTTCGCTATTTAAACGATCTAATAATAAAAAAACCGATCTATATGAATAAACCGAGAAGACCAAAAAACCGGGGTTGGTTTGCTTTTTATACCGGTTCGGCAAAGGTGGCGAGGCGGGGTCAACGGCGGTGTGGCGGGGCGTCGGTGGCGACTCCGGCGAGCGACGGCAGACGGCGCGGTGGCAGCAGCGCGGCGATGCGGCGAAGTGCGGCGGCAGCGTGGAGTGGCGTCGGCGGTGGAAGGCGGCAGCGGCGAAGTGCGGCGGCGCGGCATGGATGCGGCTCCGACGGGCGAGGAGGAGAAGGGGTGACGGGGTGCTGGGCTGGCTCAGCCCGGTTGGCTGGGCCGACCCAGTTCGGCAGAGATTATTTTTTACAAACAACAAAGATATGAATAAACGACAAATAAAATAAAATAATCTATAGGCATATTATATATCAATATTTTCAAAAAAAGATTTCCTACAACCTGAACATTATTCTGGCCTCAAATAAAATCTACAAAAATTCAAATAAATCAAACAGTGCTACTGCTTGAATAAAATCCAGTAAAACCATTTTAAAAAAGTACCAAAATGATTTCAAATTTATTTTTCTCCAATTGTCTATTGTAGGGAATCATTTTACCCTATTTTCTATATATTTTATTTTTAGAGAAAACTAATTTTAATAAAAACCAAATAACCCCAAATTGAAAATAATTCCAATGGGATTTTGAATTTAATTCCTTTAAAACTTCCAACTCATTTTTCATATATTTTGAAGAGGCCATTTTATCTTCTCTCATGAAAATCATTGAGTTGCTTAAAGTTTTTGAATTTGAAATATTTCCAAATGAAATTCAAATCTTTTCAACAACCCTTTTCATTTATTTAAATGGAAGAAGTCATATCATCTTCACTCAAGGTTTTTGTGATGAAAAGAATTTGAATTCATGGAGATCATAAATGCAAAAAAACGGAAGTTTGGGAAAGTCCTTTTATTCCCTCTCATTTAACTTTCAAAAAGTTTCGAATTTCACTCAATTTCACACAAGCAACCACACCACAATCAAACAATCAACCAAATTATTTACTTAATATAGCATTCCAAAATTTAGAATTTTGGGTGTTACAAACCTACCACCCTTAAAATCAATCTCGTCCTTGAGATTCGCAGAGGCTAGCAAGAAATAGGTTAGGTTTGGGGTCTTCTCAAAATCCCTCGATCGTCTCCAAGGCCTCGGGTGCTACCACCCTTAGAAGCATTGTTACGGTTCCATCAAAACTCATATACTCCATCCGCATTGCTGGCAGTGTCAATCTTCTTAGATCTTTAGGATAATTCCTTCTCGGGGCTCTTCCGGTAGTGGCTTAACCTTTTTTCCTCAAATCTTGTGTCCTTTCATCTTGGTAAGGTTCTTACGAGACTGGGTCTTCTTAGCTGACGGGTCTGGCGCCAATACTAAACAACTATCGATATCTCATGGTGGTCATCAAACAATTTGACTGGGTCCCTACAGAAAACGGGTCTGGGCTTGAACCTCACTGTATGACCTACGGTTGGCAACAACTGCCTTGTACAAGGGGACAATTTGTCATACGATTCTAAGGTTCAAACAAGGTTTTGATTGTCGTCGCTCTACTATGGGTAAGTCACTCAGATTTACCATCCCAAATAGCAAGGCAAATAATAAGAGTAAGTCGGTATGGTGATCAATCCATCCCGCACCCAAATCATTACCTGGTATATGGTTTAGCGAATCTCGCGTTCTAACACTCGGTCATCCTCACAAGCATTGCAGAATTTCTCTTGTCGATGAACCAAGCTCAGATAAATCCATTGATTATGCAAGCCAAAACAAACATCTATCGTTTCTTCACAACTCTCAGGTTTTGCGTAAACTCCTATAAGATCGTCTGTTGATAAAATCGTAACTTCTTCTAGGGTTTTTCCTTCAGCAAGAGTGTGCTTGCTTCTTGGAAGGTCCTGGGGCATGTGGGTTATGGCCCATCTCATCACTTGCAAACCTTGAATTCATCATCAGGGGCAACTCAGCGTTATTCCAACATCCAGCTTCCTAGCATTCTTAATTCCATCCAATTGTACTGTCTCCCTTCCTTCTATTGGCACCAAACTAAGACGTGATTACTCAAACTCATCACAGGGTTACTATTGCTCCATATTACCAACATTCAACCTCCTTAATATCCAATAGTACTTCATCCCTTCATACTCTTGGGGTATCCCACATATCGAGTTAAAACTTATACTTATGAAGTCCACTCTGTGGAACATCATTATCCTTTCCAGGGGTCAAGGGTCCTCACAGTTACTACCACCCTTGAAATGCACAAACTCATCCATAGACCATATTTCTCATACCCTCGAAATGGTCAAAATCTTTCTTTATAGAGTAACAACTCATAAAATCCAATTCAGTGCCAACAAAGCTAACTGTATTGATTCTCCAATGACTACAATCTCTTGCATTTCCATTACATGCCTTAACTCGTCGCCTCAATATAAAGGAAAATGTTCTCACTACTACTACTATACTTCTCACAAACACAACTGACTATCACAAGTATCCTTCTCCTTGGGACAATCTCTGGCAAAGTGCTCTGCTTCATTACAACGAAAACATATTACTTCTGACAAGTCTCGAGGTTTCCTTTTTGGGCAACTGCTGAAGTAGTGCCCTGACTCCTTGCACCTAAAACAGGTGATATGACTCAGGTCCTTCCTGGTATCCAATCTACTTCTCTTCTTGGACTTTTCCGTTCCAATTAGGGCTTCTATTTCCTGTGGGTCATACTCTACTTCCTCTGTCGAGAATTCTACTAGGTCTCCATTCAGACAATTTTGGGAGATGTGTCCTTCTTCTCCACATGAACAACACGACTTGGTGCATGGTTTAAACAGGCCTTCTTTGGGTGTGTCCTTCACCTCTTCCTTCATCACAGGTTCTTCTAAAATTTTCATGAGGGCTCCTTTCATTGCTTCTTTCTTCTGTTGGATGGTTCTTTGAACCACGGGGTAAATGTGGCACTGAGCAGGGTAGTGGGTAGTCCCTTCACACAAGAAACAAGTATTCTGCCAAGTTGGGCATTCTTCAGCTGGGTGACTTCCTTCACAATTAGGGCATTCATCCCTTATGTTCTCTATGGTTGTGTCCTATTTCTCCACAGAGCTTGCATGCACAAGGTTTCTTCCTATCACTTACACCAGGCTTCAATTTCTAGGACACAAACCGAGACTTTGGCAAAGTCAACTTAAATTCTTTCCAAGTGGTTACTCCTTGCCATCCATTGATGGTTTGGTACATCCTCCACCAAGTAGCAGCACCTCTTTCAAAGCACTGAAAAGCATGCTGGGACATATCCTTTCCGGCTATAGTGTTATTCTTCATGCGACCCTCCATGTTATGAACCATGGGTCTACCTCCAATTGACTTATCGGTCCAGAAAATATGAGTTCATCTCCATGCATCCTCTATTGGGTCCATGGGTGTTGGGGTGAGATGAGAGAGATAGAGAGGGATACACACAATACAAACAATAGTTTTGAAAAGATAGATTTTATTTGTGGCTGTCGGAAAAACATCAAACAAATGACAGCTCACAATCGTCGCATCTAACGTAGGTATATAACAGGGGTTTGGTCTTCTAAAGGTCAATAAATCTTCAAAGTTGCCAAACTCTTCAAGCCTTGTTCATGTCTCCGATGGCTTCTTCTGATCGTGCTTGTCCTTCTCAAGTTCTTTTGCTAGATCAACTCTGTTGACGTGAAGTTTCTCGTGGCGTCCTCTAATATTTCTGGAGTTGTGTTCCAAAGTTCTGGGTTTCAACTTCCTTGTCATGAACCATGGTCCTACCGTCCTTCAGTTCCTGATGAATCTCCGGTATCTCGAGGTTTTTCTCCTCCAGCTTTGCTACTTTCAGCTTTTGGGTCCTGAGTTCTTCACGAAATGCTTCCTTGTCTAATACGGCTTCCTAGAGCTCCATCTTAAAATTCTTGATGTACTACTCCAGATCCTGGTGATACACCAGCTAAGGTTAAAACTTCATCTTTTGCTGATAGGTGCTCCATTAGCCCTTTTGTCATCCAATCCTTCCGAAGAAATGCATGCTTAACTCAGCACGATGACGAATAGCATAAGCGGGCGATGACATCAATGGATAGCCGTGTCTATGCCCATGTCTCTGCCATGAGCTATCAGTCCATAGTTGATATCTCCTGCCCTAGTGTTTTCTTAACAAAACTTTGAGTTTTAACGCTCCATGTTCCGGTCTTTCTCCGACACACCTTGATCTCGGGTATTGACCGCTTCCATAGTCTGCCAGGTTCCATAAGGGTAGCCTTCCTAGGTCATACAAATCTGGGAATTCTTCAGAGCCTTCAAATTCTCCTAGTCTTCAGAGTCTTCAACCGTTGTAATTTCCATTATTATAATGCATGATAAATCATCTTCATTCCGAAGTGGTCTTAGTTGTCTGATATCTTGTACTTCTTGGAGTGGTCTCATCAGTCGAATCTTCGTGGTCAAAAGGGGAAAAGGGGGTATGGTCTCACTAAAAGGAATATTTGAATAAGCTCAGAAGAGAATAGAGGTAAAAGATCTTTTTTTGAAAATGAAGTTGTAGAGAAAATATTTCCTATGGGCTTGCCAGTTTCTAGGGGTCACGTCCTACAGTCAACATGTGCTCTGATACCATCTTGTAGTGACCCGACCTCAGACGGTCAAGTCTCTGTGCTTAAGTGTCATCCCTGGATCGGTATGCTGACACACACAGTACTTGAGGATTTATAACAAAGGTAAATCACATGTATAAAGTAACGTAAATACTATTACCTCAATCCAAATAGCAGAAGTAACAACAAGGTTGTGGATTCCCATCAACACCAACGGCAAAGTTGAGTGTAGAAATCGTAACCCTAACGTATCACTTACTCGTCGTAAGGAAATCCTGCAACATGAGACGTTGCAGCCAAAAAGGGTCAGTATATTGAATGTACTGGCAAATTCACACCATAAGATAATGATGAATAATAACTATCACTACATTCATATATGGCTAGTGGAGGCTCAATGGTTATAATGTTTTTGAGAAAAGCCATTTTTTTCCTTACTGCAAAGGAATATATTTTATTTAACTACAAAGTTGGTTTGATAAATATTGAGAAGGTTCCTCCAACTCAATCTCAATATTATAATCATGAACCCAATCAAATTAATTAAATAAAGTGTTGAGATCAACATGATAATTCAAGAACCAGATACTCAAGATGTCCATAACCGGGGACACGGCTAACCATGATTAGTTTGTACACTCTGCAGAGGTTTGTGCACTTTTCCTCACAAGACTCGATCTCCTCTGTTGTATTTCTCGCACTGCATGGTGTTTGACAAACGGATGACCGAGCCATAGTCTTTCAGAAGCATTAACCCCTTACTCTGGGTGGACCGTTACACCTACTTTCCCCTACATCTGCTAGCCCACCACTGAAAGAGGTCACACAACATACTCAACTATGCCAGAGCCCATAATGGCTTGTGGCTGTACACGGAAGTTTCTAGCATGAATAATCTTATGATCCCTTTGAGCCTAGGTGGCATTCCATAGGGTGATCACACGGGTCCTCCGGGATCCCCTTGGGCAAGCACTGGGATCTCCAGGTGCCCGGGAAAACCACTGGGTGCTCCAGGGTGCCCCTACCATTCCACCCAGATGTGTATTAAAGTAGCCACCTTAAGTTAACCATTAAACAATAACTGTCACATCAGTCGTGAATTCTCTCAAAGCCAAACCACGTCTACGAGCATAGCTTAGCAGTAAGCATAACATAGTAACACCCTGGGTTTGAATGCAAGAGATTAGGTTCCTACCTCATCAACTACTTCCCAATACCCACATGTTATCAAGTCCTAACCATTGAGTGTTCGAGGGTTGAAACTAATGCATAAAACCTAGGTATGAAAGGGATATGATCAAAGTGTGAACTTTCCTTGTACTATTGATGAAGGTCATTCGCACTCATAACTCCTGATAGTTCTACTCGTCACACTCTAGTCAATCTATCGTAAGCAGGCAATTGTAACCACACATAATCAATCACTCAAAAGATCGGGAAGAACGAAGAAGACAAATCGGAAAACATCAAAACCAAGAAAATAACTCTTGCAACATAAAACAATTTCTAACAATACCAAAATTATGTATATTTGGCATTATCATAAAGTTTAGGTCAAGAGCTTCGATTTGCAAAAAGAATCAACTAAATCAGAGTTATAAAACTCAAGTTACGATCAAACGAAGTTCAAATACAAATCTGTTTGAATTCAAATTTTTAAACTTTCAAAAACATCTTTAAGTTGTTTTACTGGATATAGGGGATCGTAACGAAGAAGTGGGCGTTGGTTTCGTCTAATTCCGACTAACGCGCACAAAGTAGTGATCGGTTGAAGTGCAGGGACTAATCTATAAATATAATATTCATGGATAGGTCCCTGACCGAAATTAAAAAGAAAAAGAAAAAGACTAAACAACGAACGTTCGCTACCGAATGCTAACGAACGAAAATGTTCGCTCATACTATCTAAACAGGGAACGTTCACTATTTAAATGATCTAATAATAAAAAACCGATCTATATGAATAAACCGAGAAGACCAAAAAACCGGGGTTGGTTCGGTTTTTATACCGGTTCGGCAAAGGCGGCGATGCAGGGTCAACGGCGGCGAGGTGGGGCAAGTTCATTAAGGGAGTTTTATTAAGTGCATTTAGTACTATCATGCCATGATCTTGTGTAATGTAATATGTTCCTGTAGCATATAGTTTGCTATGCATAAACTTTGCTACCTGATGATGTTTCTGTCTTGATGCATGAATTTCTGCCAAGTCTGATAAGATGTTAACTTTTGCATTTTTGCCATGCTGTTTTCGACTTGTTCTAGGGGTTTCTAGCAGTAGCTTAGTGTTCAGCTTCACCTGTACTTCACTTCCATGTATTGTGTTTTCATGTTTGGGTGTTGTAGGATATTTTAACCTTGCATCTAAGTGGTCATGTTGCTTTTTAAGCAGTTTGCATCATATCTTGTTTTGCTTGTCATTTGCAAACCGTGCATCCGTTTCCGGTGATCTTCATATCAATTTCGTTCGAAATCTCCCAACCTATCCAGTGGCATGCTTGGTTTGCCAAGTTGATGCTATGATCATTCTTTTCCTTCCGGAGTACCCATATGCATTGCACATCATATCTTGCATTACATCCCATGTCTTGCATCATGTTGCTTATGCATTGCACGGTGATTCATTGTTGTTCCGTTGCTTGTGTTTTTGCTCTGGGTAGAGCCGGGAGACGATTTCGTGAATGAGGATCCTGTTGAGTACGTTTACGAGGAGCAAGCTTTCGACAACCCTGAGAACTTTGCAGGCAAGATGATCATTACCCCCGACATCACTTCTACCTTTGCTTGCTAGTTTTTCATTCTATCGCTATGTCGCGCTACCTACCACTTGTCTATCATGCCTCCCATATTGCCATGTCAAGCCTCTAACCCACCTTCCTAGCAAACCATTGTTTGGCCATGTTACCGCTTTTGCTCAGCCCTCTAATAGCGTTGCTAGTTGTAGGTGCCTTGCAGGTTGTTCCATATTGGAACATGGATATGTTGGGACATCACAATATCTCTTATTTAATTAATGCATCTATATACTTGGCAAAGGGTGGAAGGCTTGGCCTTTTGCTCGGTGTTTTGTTGCACTCTTGTCGCCCTAGTTTCTGTCATACCGGTGTTATGTTCCTTGATTTTTGTGTCCCTAACACGGTGAGGGTTTATGGGCCCCTGTTGATAGTTTGCCTTGAATAAAACTCCTCCAGCAAGGCCCAACCTTGGTTTTACCATTTTCCTAATAACAACTTAAAACTTGCATAGGGACTTTCCGAACCCCTTGGACTTAAT
>NC_041382.1:408822737-408858748 GCF_002162155.2 Triticum dicoccoides | reverse complement strand
GACCAGTGCTCCTCATGAGTGTTGGTCCAAACTGGCAGTAGCCGGGACCACCAACGGGTGTGCGATAACCCACAAGTATAGGGGATAAATTGTTGCCTCTTTCGATAAGTAAGAGTGTCAAACCCAACGAGGAGCTAAAGGTAGAACAAATATTCCCTCAAGTTCTATCGACCGTCGATACAACTCTACGCACGCTTGACGTTCGCTTTACCTAAAACAAGTATGAAACTAGAAGTACTTTGTAGGTGTTTTTGGATAGGTTTGCAAGAATATGAAGTGCACGTAAATAAGAAGTAGGGGCTGTTTAGGTGAATAAGCAATAAATTTAGTATAGCGAGTGTGGAGAAGTGGTGGTAGGACTTGCGAAATTGTCCCTAAGCAATTGACTACTTTACTAGACCGATAGCAAGTTTTATGTGGGAGAGGCCACTGCTAGCATGTCATCCCTGACTTGGAATTCTATGCACTTATGATTGGAACTATTAGCAAGCATCCGCAACTACTAACGTTCATTAAGGTAAAACCCAACCATAGCATTAAGATATAGTGGTCCCCCTTCAGTCCCGTCTACATCAATTTCTATGCTAGGTTGAAGTTTCTGTCACTCTTGCCCAACAATACATAGTCCTATCAACGTACAACTAACCCTATGGTGTGATCCACGCGCGTGCTCATATGATGGGCACCAAAGGACAACAACATAACCACAAGCAAATTAAATCAATCATAGCAATTCATCAACCATCGATAGGACAACGAAAATCTACTCAGACATCATAGGATGGCAACACATCATTGGATAATAATATGAAGCATAAAGCACCATGTTCAAGTAGAGGGTACAGCGGGTTGCGGGAGAGTGGACCGCTGTAGATAGAAGGGGGAAGGTGATGGAGATGTTGGTAGAGATGGCGTAGGTGTTGGGGAAGATCGCGGTGATGATGATGGCCCCGGCGGCGTTCCGGAGCCACCGGGGTAGAGGGGGAGAGATCCCCCCCTTCTTCCTCTTCTTCCTTGACCTTCTCCCTAGATGGGGGAACGGTTTCCCCTCTGGTCCATGGCCTCCATGGCATGGGAGGGGCGAGAGCCCCTTCGAGAT
This sequence comes from Triticum dicoccoides, assembly GCF_002162155.2. Lineage (NCBI taxonomy): Eukaryota > Viridiplantae > Streptophyta > Magnoliopsida > Poales > Poaceae > Triticum > Triticum dicoccoides. Next base: position 408,857,649 of record NC_041382.1, on the reverse strand, counting down.
TGGATCTGTTTCTCTGTCTCTCTCTGTTTCTGTGTTCTGGGATTCTGCCCTTTCACCGTTTCTTATATATACGGAGATCCATAACTACGATTGGATTGAAACCTTCGCCCTGATTTTTTCCCGAAAATTAGCTTTCTTGCGGGCGAAGAAGAGCAGTAACCTCCTTACGGGGGGCCCATGAGGGTCAGGGGCGCACCCAGGGGGCAGGCGCACCCCCTTCCTCGTGGCTCCCTCGGGCACCGGCTCACGTTGATTTTCTTCCCATATCTCACAAATATTCTAAAAATATTCTCCGTCCATTTTTATTCCGTTTGGACTCCGTTTGATATGGATTTTCTGCGAACCAAAAAACATGCAACAAACAGGAACTGGCACTGGGCACTGGATCAATGTGTTATTCCCAAAAATAGTATAAAAAGTTGCCAAAAGTATATGAAAGTTATAGAATATTGGCATGGAATAATCAAAAATTATAGATACCATGGAGATGTATCATCATCCCTAAGCTTAATTCCTGCTTGTCCTCGAGTAGCTAAATGATAAAAAAGATAATTTTTGATGTGGAATGCTACCTAGCATAATCTTGACCATGTAATCTAATCATGGCATGAATATTAAGACACTAGTGATTCAAAGCAATAGTCTATCATTTGACATTAAGACAATAATACTTCAAGCATACTAACCAAGCAATTATGTCTTATCAAAATAAAATAGCCAAAGAAAGGTCATCCCTACAAAATCATATAGTTTGGCTATGCTCCATCTTCACCACACAAAGCATTAAAATCATGACAACCCATCTGACAAGCCGAGCAATTGGTTCATACTTTTAACGCGCTTCAGCCTTTTCAACCCTCATGCAATACGTGAGCACAAGCCATGGACATAGCACTATGGGTGGAATAGAATATGATGACGGAGGTTTGTGTGAAGAAGACAAAAAGGGAGAAAGTCTCACATCGATGCGGCTAATCAACGAGCTATGGAGATGCCCATCAATTGATGTCAATGTGAGGAGTAGGGATTGCCATGCAACGGATGCACTAAGAGCTATAAGTGTATGAAAGCTCAAACTGAAACTAAGTGTGTGTGCATCCAACTTGCTTGCTCATGAAGACCTCGGTTATTTGAGGAAGCCCATCATCGGAATATACAAGCCAAGTTCTATAATGAAAATTCCCACTAGTATATGAAAGTGATAACTCAAGAGACTCTCTATATGAAGAAAATGGTGCTACTCTGAAGCACAAGTATGGTAAAAGGATAGTAGCATTGCCCCTTCTCTCTTTTCTCTCTCTCTTTTTTTGGGCCTTCTCTTTTTTGGCCTTTCTCTTTATTTTTTATTTTTTTCGTCCGGAGTCTCATCCCGACTTGTGGGGGAATCATAGTCTCCATCATCCTTTCGTCACTGGGACAATGCTCTAATAATGATGATCATCACAATTTTATTTACTTACAACTCAATATTACAACTCGATATCTAGAACAAACATATGACTCTATATGAATGCCTCCGGCTGTGTACCGAGATGTGCAATGATCTAGCGTAGCAATGACATCAAAAACGGACAAGCCATGAAAACATCATGCTAGCTATCTTATGATCATGCAAAGCAATATGACAATAAATGCTCAAGTCATGTGTATGCTGATGATGGAAGTTGCATGGCAATATATCTCGGAATGGCTATGGAAATGCCATGATAGGTAGGTATGGTGGCTGTTTTGAGGAAGATATAAGGAGGTTTATGTGTGATAGAGTGTATTATATCATGGGGTTTGGATGCACCGGCGAAGTTTGCACCAACTCTCGAGGTGAGAAAGGGCAATGCACGGTACCAAAGAGGCTAGCAATGATGGAAGGGTGAGAGTGCATATAATCCATGGACTCACATTAGTCATAAAGAACTCATATACTTATTGCAAAAAATTTATTAGCCCTGAAAGCAAAGTACTACTACGCATGCCCCTAGGGGGATAGATTGGTAGGAAAATACCATCGCTCGTCCCCGACCGGCACTCATAAGGAAGACAATCAATAAATACCTCATGCTCCAACTTCGTTACATAACGGTTCACCATACGTGCATGCTACGGGACTTGCAAACCTCAACACTAGTATTTCTCAATTTCACAATTACTCAACTAGCACGACTCTAATATCACCACCTTTATATCGCAAAACTATTGCAAGGAATCAAACATATCATATTTAGTGATCTACAAGTTTTATGTAGGATTTTATGACTAACCATGTGAATGACCAATTCCTGTCAACTCTCTAAATAGATATAAGTGAAGCAAGAGAGTTAATTCTTTCTACAAAAGATATGCCCACGCTCTAAAAAATATAAGTGAAACAAAAGAGCATTCTACAAATGGCGGTTTTCTATGTGAAGAGAAATAGGCAATCCAAACTTCAAATGATATAAGCGAAGCACATGAAGCATTCTATAAAGCCATACTCAAAAGATATAAGTGCGTGCAAAGAGCATTCTATAAATCAACCAAGGACTATCTCATACCAGCATGGTGCATAAAAGAAAATGAAAACTAAATGCAAAAGACGCTCCAAGATTGCACATATCGCATGAACGAAACGAATCTGAAAACATACTGATACTTGTTGAAGAAAAATAGGATGCCTTCCGGGGTATCCCAAGCTTAGACGCTTGAGTCTCCTTGGATATTTACTAGGGGTGCCTCGGGAATCCCCAAGCTAGATCTCTTGCCTCTCTTCCTTCTTCTCACATCGAGACCTCCTCGGTCTTCGACACTTCATCCACACAAAACTCAACAGAAAACTCGGTAAGATCCGTTAGTATAATAAAGCAAATCACTACTCTAAGTACTGATGCAAACCAATTCATATTTTGTTTTTTCATTGTAGCTACTGTAATATAACTTTTCCATGGCTTAATCCACTTATATAAATCGATAGTTTTATCAAAACAAGCAAACTATGCATCGAAAACAGAATCTGTCTAAAACAGGACAGTCTGTAGTAATTTGAACATTCACCATACCTCTGTTACTCCAAAAATTCTAAAAACATTAGGAAAAATAAACAATTAGTAGAGAAAGACAGTGAAAAAAAGTTTCAGAACCATTTGATGTTCCAGTAAAAAATGTAAAATCGCGCACTACAGCCAAAGTTTCTGTCCTGCACCGTACAAACCAACAAGTAATCTAAAACATCCTAAAGGCAAACCTTGGCATTTTAATTTTATTTTTAAACTTTATAAAAGCACACAACAGAAATAAATGACTCTCTAAAACTTCTGTGTTGTCTCTCTGGCAGCGCTTTCTTTAAAGCCATTAAGCTAGGCATATAGTGCTCAAGTAATGGATCCACCCGGATCCCAAGGTATATCAAAGCCCATTTGAATTAGCAATGATTTGGCATTTAGTAGTGAGCACAAAGCAACATATATCAAGTAATGACAAAGTATAACTCTCTTCCTATGCATTGGCATGCCATAAAAGAACAATTCATGCACACAAAGTAAAGGCCAATGCATAGTATAAACAGTTTCTTGCAATTTTTTCGTGGTGGAAACATAAAGAGGCGGAGATGTAGTTCCTCTCTCATAATAATTGCAAGTAGGAGCAGCAAGCTCATGCATATTATATCTATCAAAATCACCATTTCTAATAGTAAAACGCAACCCATCAATATAATCCTTAATAAGGGTAAACTTCTCCGATATAGTGTAGTTGGGAGAATTCAAAAAGATAATAGGACTATCATGCGTGGGTTAAATAGCAACAATTTCATGTTTAACATAAGGAACTATAGCAAGTTCATCTCCATAAGTATAATTCATATTGGCATCTTGGCCACAAGCATAGCAAGCATCATCAAAAAGGGATATTTCAAGAGAATCAACGGGATCATAACAGTCATCATAGGAATCATCCTTCGGTAAGCACGAAGGGAGTTTAAACAATGTATGAGTTGAAGAGTTACTCTCATTAGAAGGTGGGCACGGGTGATCAATCCGCTCTTCCTCCTTTTGTTCTTCGCTCTCCTCTTCATCTTTTTCATCCAATGAGCTCACAGTTTCATCAATTTCTTCTTCCATAGACTCCTGCAAAATATTAGTCTCTTCTTGGACAGCGGAGACTCTCTCAATAAAATCATCAATTCGGAATTGAATTCATAATTCTCATAGCAATATTTAAAGATAGCTAAATTTTCAGGTCTATAAACTGAATCCTCAAAATTTTCACACTCTTTAAACAAAGATTCAATTTCATAAGCACCCATAAAAGCAACAAATTCTTCTATTTGTTCCACATCATAGTAATCATATATACCATTAGCATAAGAAGCCAAGGTTTTATCATCATTAAATATGCATGAAAAGGGAAAGTGTGGAGCCTTCATCCTAGAGCAACAAGTATAATCATATCTCAAGCATAGTTCCCGAGCATACCAATGCAACATATGAATTTGATCCCATAATAGTTTCCCTTTTTGAATCAAGCGATAATCCCTAAACTATTCACGTTGATCCAACATGTCTCCCATAACATAATTGAACGGGGTTTTCCCAGGATTATCAAAGTAGTACATAATATTTTTCACATAACCAGCATCGAGGGTTTTAGGAGGTTCCCCATCTCCATGAGTAGCAGGTAAACCTTATTTTTTTGGTATTTCATGTTCCATATCCATAAATAAAGATAGAGAACAACTAAGAACAGCAAATAAAAATTACCTAGTGATAAAGCAAACAAGCACACATGAGAATATTCACCCCACGCTATTGCTCCCCAGCGACGGCGCCAGAAAAAGGTCTTGATAACCCACAAGTATAGGGGATCAATTGTAGCCTCTTTCGATAAGTAAGAGTGTCGAACCCGACGAGGAGCTAAAGGTAGAACAAATATTCCCTCAAGTTCTATCAACCACCGATATAACTCTACGCACGCTTGACGTTCGCTTTACCTAAAACAAGTATGAAACTAGAAGTACTTTGTAGGTGTTTTTGGATAGGTTTGCAAGAATATGAAGTGCATGTAAATAAAAAGTAGGGGCTGTTTAGGTAAACAAGCAATAAAGTTAGTATAACGAGTGTGGAGAAGTGGTGGTAGGAGTTACAAAATTGTCCCTAAGCAATTGACTACTTTACTAGACCGATAGCAAGTTTTATGTGGGAGAGGCCACTGCTAGCATGTCATCCCTGACTTGGAATTCTATGCACTTATGATTGGAACTATTAGCAAGCATCTGCAACTACTAACATTCATTAAGGTAAAACCCAACCATAGCATTAAGATATATTGGTCCCCCTTCGATCCTGTATGCATCAATTTCTATGCTAGGTTGAAGTTTCTGTCACTCTTGCCCTCCAATACATAGTCCTATAAACATACAACTAACCCTATAAAGGCAGTGAATATCAAGAGAAGATACCCCGCCTCCTTTGATGTGCTCCTCCGTGACGGAGGAGGCCATCCACTTGCCCTGTGCTCCAGATCCGGACATGGTTCGAGCGTTTATTGGGGATGGAAAGGGTTGAAGCTTGGGTGCTGGAGCTTGAGAGAAGAGGGGCTGAGGAGGAAGAAGGTGTGGGGTAAAAAGGTGGATCCTTGTCTCCTTATAAAGGCAGTGAATATCAAGCGCCCCCCATGAGCCTTAAAACTTGCCTACTCCCCACGAGTCGTGCGAGTGGCACGGTTGGATTACCCAAATCTGTATTGATGATAATCCCGCAATAAGGGTACACGATCTCTGCTTTGACAAGATGTGTTAATGAATAACGCATCTCGAAACACGAAACGAGAGGATGGAAAATGGTTCGAAATAATAATAAGGCCGAAACACAATACCTCGCCGAAAAAGTTGTCAGAAGACATAACCTATTTCTGTTTAAAGTGTTTTGCCCTCATGGCCCAGGTTTGTAACTATTGTACAGCGCTGGATATAGTTCTTTTGATCAACTGCTTTGGAGTATTCGGAGGAGGAACCCACCTTGCAATGCCGAAGACAATCTGCGTGCCGGACACATCGTCATTGAAGCCTGGTTCAGGGGCTACTGAGGGAGTCCTGGATTAGGGGGTCCCCGGGCGTCCGGGCTATGTGACATGGGCCGGACTGGTGGGCCGTGAAGATACAAGATAGAAGGCTTCCCCCGTGTCCGGATGGGACTCTCCTTGGCGTGGAAGGAAAGCTCGATGTTCAGATGTGAAGATTCCTTTCTCTGTAAACCGACTCTGTACAAACCCTAGCCCCCTCCAGTATCTATATAAACCGGAGGGTTTAGTCCGTAGAGGCAGTCATAATCATACAGGCTAGACATCTAGGGTTTAGCCATTATGATCTCGTTGTACATCAACTCTTGTAACCCCTATACTCATCAAAGTCAATCAAGCAGGACGTAGGGTTTTACCTCCATCAAGAGGGCCCGAACTTAGACGCACAGTTACACGTGTCCCCTGCCTCCTGTTACTTTCGATCCTTAGACGCACAGTTCGGGACCCCCTACCCGAGATCTGCCGGTTTTGACACTGACATCTACCCCCTGGGCCAGACGTTGTAGTCCATGGTGTTTGCGTAAATGCCAGGAACCGTGGCGTTTGGCCCTGGAGTCCGAGAAGGGCTCTTCTTTGCGTTCCAAACCGACTTTGGGGAGGCCCTCTCCCCAAGTAACGACCACATGGCTCAACATATAAATAGAGGAGCAGGGCTAGCCCTTAGAGCACAAGTTTATGAGCCTCCTCTAGTTTATGTAGTTCTAGTTCTAGTTGGTCCTAGTTGACTAATTAGAGCCAGCACTAGCTACCTCTAATCCTCAGAATTAGAACCCAGTGTGGTTCTAATCTCCTCTGCTCTAAATCTGTTGTGCTTGGCGAAGCCCTGTGAAAATAGTTTCACCACCATCGTCACCATGCCGTCGTGCTGCCGGAACTCATCTACTACTTCACCCCTCTTGCTGGATCAAGAAGGCGAGGACGTCATCGAGCTGAGCGTGTGCTGAACATGGAGGTGTCGTACATTCGGTGCTTGATCAGAATGGATCGTGAAGGTGTACAACTACATCAACTGCGTTGACAAACGCTTCCTCTAAGTTATCTACAAGGGTATGTAGATGCTTTCCCCCTCTCGTAGCTATGCACTCCATGGATAGATCTTGCATGTGCATATATTTTTTTGTTTTCTATGGAACGTTCCCCAACAATGGTATCAGAGCCAGGTCTATGCGTAGATGACATGCATGAGTAGAACACAAAGGATTTGTGGGAAGTGATGTTCATATTGCTTACTACCTATGTCTTATTTTGATTCGACGGTATCATGAGACCAGTTCCACCGATTAACATGCAACTTATTTTGCATAAAGGTGGCTGGCTGGTGTCTATTTATCCCACTTTAGGTGAATCTAATTTGACTATGGCGGTCCTTGTAGAAGGTAGCAACTTGATAATCACCATTGTGGTTTTGGGTAGGTAAGAACGGTTCCTGCTAGTTGCCATAGCAGCCACGTAAAACTTCCAATAGCAAAGTAGAGGACGTGTAACTTGTTTTTGAAGGGTATGTTGGTGTAACACCCCAGTAGTAAAACTTCCATTTTTGGCAATGTATCCATCTTGTTCTTCATCTATTTCAAGTGGTTTTCCTCTTTGTGGGTTTCATGTTGGGTTTGTTTTGTTTCCCATTCCATTGTCTTGTTTTTGCTTGTCATATTTTCTTTTCCATTCTTTGTTGCATCATGGCCTCACCATAGTGTTGCATTTGTGCTTCTTGCCTTCGGACTTGTCATCATCATCATGTGCATCTTCTTGTGTAGCATATTGCATTGGGCATGGTAGATTGTGAGTCATGGCATCATCATATTCCCCCTCATCTACTCACCTCTTCCTCCCATTATTTTATTTTGGCAAGCATTATTTTGGCCTCCATAAATGTTCATCCTCTCCCTATAAATCAGTCATCATGCCCTAAACCTCTCTGCCAATTTTCATCTATTTTGAAGTTGTTTTGGTTAGGTTTTAAAATGGCTCAAGTTTGAATTAAATTCAAACTTGAATTATTTTACTTCCTTTAAAAATCTCCAAACCAATTTTATTAAATAGGCATAATTCCAGGATCATGGAAATATTCTCATATTTCACAAACTCCTCTCCTATTCCACTCTGCTTTTCTTTTTCTTTTTCTACCTAAGGAAAAGGGAAAAGAAAAGCAGCAGCAGCACCCCCGGGCCTCGGTCTCCAGGCTAGCCCAGCAGCAGCAGCAGAGTAGGCCAGCCGGCCCAGCTAGCACCAGCCCCGCAGCCTAGCTAGCCTCGCGGCCTTCTCCTCCCAACCTTTTCTCACCCGCGCACGCATGCACCCCCGCTGCCCCGCCGACACGTGGCCAAGGCAGACCCGCTCGTCAGCGAGTCCCTGTAGACTCCGACCCACCTTTTCGTCCTCCTCGCGCCACGCCAAGGGGACTGCGAGCTCGAGCGCGTCGCCGCTCCGTCCCATCGTCCTAGCCCCCCTTTTAAGCCTTCTCCTTGTCCCTCAAACCCTCTAGGGTTCCCTTTCTCTCTCCCTGCCGCCGCCAGGGCACCTAACCCACCAGATCCGACGTTTTGGCCGTGTCTCGAGCGCATCTGGGAGCACGGGCTCGTCGCCGGCATGCTCCTCGTCGTCTTCTGCCTTGCCAACCTTGTCCATCATCTTCCCCGATGTCGACTACGTCCCTGTCGTCGCCGTCTTCGTCCACCTCCTGACCAACGGAGCTCACCTCCGACCTCCTGGTGAGCACGCGCGTCACCCCGTCCCCCTTTCCCCCTTGTTTGCATGCTCTGTCGCTGATCGTCATGTTCGCCCGAGCTCGCCGCTGTCGGACCTCGTCTCCGGTGAGTGCCTCGACCCCCTCTCGCTAGGTTCGCACGTCCGTCGTCTTCTCCGCGTCGCGTAGGCTAGTTCCTCGCGCGTAGTAGCTCGTTAGGGTCGCCACCTCGCCGCGTTTGTCTCTGCGTCACCACCTCTGTTCCTCATCGCCGGTGTCGACTCCGTCGTCACCCGGTGCTGTACGATGCACATACGAGTGCCGGATCTCCAGACGGTTCCGTAGCACCCCTCCGCCACTCTGTTAGGTCCCCGGAGCTGCTCCGGCGAGGCCCCGCCATCGCCCTCCTCTGTTTTCCCCTGTTCGGGCGCGTCTGTGTCACCGCCATGTGGGTCCTTGCGGGACCCGTCAGCCTCTCGGGGGACCAGGACCCACCTGTCATCCCCTCCCTCCTTTTTCTCTTTTATTTTATTTATTCCAGTGCATATTCTATTTCAGGCAGAAGGAATCTTTCCAGATCGGGCAGGTCCATATCTGGACATTTCCTATTAGGGAGACTTGCCATTTCTGTCCCTTTCCATTTAGGGCAGTTTTTCACTTATAGCTTTTGTGATGATTTTTCTACAGTAACCTAGACATATTATATATGTTTTTGGGATAGAAAACCCCACCAATCCAGTGGTGCCATTAGTTTTTGCATTTGAGCAAGTTCATGAACATGTCATTTTGCATCATGATGTTGTTTTGTGTTTTATGTGTAATTTTATTCAAATATGCTATGGATTAGTTTTGCTCATGAACATGCTCTTTAACATACCTACTTCATGCTAGATTTTATTTCATGTCATTTAGTGCACTGTGATGAGTGCCACAAGCTTGCAAAGTTGCCATCATGAATCTGCTTATGCCATGCCATGATTTCCTCTAAGTCTGAAATCTGTTCATATCATTTTCCATGTTTGCATTGATACTACCATCTTTTCTGTGGGTCTCTGAGACAAGTTTAGTAAGGGAGTTTTATTAAGTGCATTTAGTACTAGCATGCCATGATCTTGTGTAATGTAATATGTTCCTGTAGAATATAGTTTGCTATGCATAAACTTTGCTACCTGATGATGTTTCCGTCTTGATGCATGAATTTCTGCCAAGTCTGATAAGCTGTTAACTTTTGCATTTTTGCCATGCTATTTTAGACTTGTTCTAGGGGTTTCTAGCAGTAGCTCAGTGTTCATGATTTGTAGAGCTTCACCTGTACTTCACTGCCATGTATTGTGTTTTCATGTTTGGGTGTTGTAGTATATTTTAACCTTGCATCTAAGTGGTCATGTTGCTGTTTTAAGCAGCTTGCATCATATCTTGTTTTGCTTGTCATTTGCAAACCGTGCATCCGTTTCCGATGATCTTCATATCAATTTCATTCATAATCTCCCAACCTATCCAGTGGCATGCTTGGTTTGCCAAGTTGACGCCATGATCGTCCTTTTCCTTCTGGAGTACCCATATGCATTGCACATCATATCTTGCATTCCATGCCATGTCTTGCATCATGTTGCTTGTGCATTGCACCGTGATTGATTGTTCTTCCATTGCTTGTGTTTTTTCTTTGGGTAGAGCCGAGAGACAAGTTCATGAATGAGGATCCTGTTGAGTACGTTTACGAGGAGCAAGCTTTCGACAACCCTGAGAACTTTGCAGGCAAGATGATCATTACCCTCGATATCACTTCTATCTTTGCTTGCTAGTTGTTCATTCTATCGCTATGTCGCACTACCTACCATTTGTTTATCATGCCTCCCATATTGCCATGTCAAGCCTCTAATCCACCTTCCGAGCAAACCGTTGTTTGGCTATGTTACTGATACGTCTCCAACGTATCTATAATTTTTGATTGCTCCATGCTATATTATCTATTATTTTGGACATTATTGGGCTTTATTATCCAATTTTATATTATTTTTGGGACTAACCTATTAACCGGAGGCCCGGCCCAGAATTGTTGTTTTTGCCTATTTTAGGGTTTCGAAGAAAAAGGAATATCAAACGGAGTCCAAACGGAAGGAAACCTTCGGGAACGTGATTTTTGGAACAAACAAGATCCAGGAGACTTGGACCCTGCGTCAAGCAACCAACAGGGAAGCCACGAGGTAGGGGACGTGCCTACCCCCCCAGGCGCGCCCTCCACCCTTGTGGGCCCCCTGTTGCTCCACCGACGTACTACTTCCTCCTATTTATACCTACGTACCCCCAAATGATCAGATACGGAGCCAAAAACCTAATTCCACCGTTGCAACCTTCTGTATCCACGAGATCCCATCTTGGGGCCTGTTCCGGAGCTCCGCCGGAGGGAGCATCCATCACGGAGGGCTTCTACATCAACACCATAGCCTCTCCGATGAAGTGTGAGTAGTTTACCTCATACCTTCGGGTCCATAGTTATCAGCTAGATGGCTTATTCTCTCTTTTTGTATCTCAATACAATGTTCCCCTCTCTCTTGTGGAGATCTATTCGATGTAATCTTCTTTTTGCGGTGTCTTTGTTGAGACCAATGAATTGTGGGTTTATTATCAAGATTATCTATGAATAATATTTGAATCTTCTCTGAATTCTTTTATGTATGATTGGTTATCTTTGCAAGTCTCTTCGAATTATCAGTTTGGTTTAGCCTACTAGATTGATCTTTATTGCAATGGGAGAAGTGCTTAGCTTTGGGTTCAATCTTGCGGTGTCCTTTCCCAGTGATAGTAGGGGCAGCAAGGCATGTATTGTATTGTTGCCATCGAGGATAACAAGATGGTTTTTTTATCATATTGCATGAATTTATCCCTCTACATCATGTCATCTTGCTTAAGGCGTTACTTTGTTTTCATGAACTTAATACTCTAGATGCATGCTGGATAGCGGTCGATGAGTGGAGTAATAGTAGTAGATGCAGGCAGGAGTCGGTCTACTTGTCTCAGACATGATGCCTATACACATGATCATACCTAGATATTCTCATAACTATGCTCAATTCTGTCAATTGCTCAACAGTAATTCGTTCACCCATCGTAAAATACTTATGCTCTTGAGAGAAGCCACTAGTGAAACCTATGGCCTCTGGGTCTATCTTCATCATATTAATCTTCCAATACTTAGTTATTTCCTTTTCTTTTTACTTCGCTTTTATTTTACTTTGCTTCTTTATCACAAAAATACCAAAAAATATTATTCTATCATATCTATCAGATCTCACTCTCGTAAGTAACCGTGAAGGGATTGGCAACCCCTTATCGCGTTGGTTGCGAGGAGTTATTTGTTTTGTGCAGGTACGAGGGACTCGCGCATAGCCTCCTACTAGATTGATACCTTGGTTCTCAAAAACTGAGGGAAATACTTACGCTACTTTGATGCATCATCCTTTCCGATTCAAGGAAATCCAACAAAGTGCTCAAGAGGTAGCAAGAAGAATTTCTGGCGCCCTTGCCGGGGAGGTTCGCGCAAGTCAAGATTTGACTCCCGACAACGAGCCATTTCTGGCACCGTTGCTAGGGAGTCTACGCAAAAGTCAACATACCAAGTACCATCACAACCTTATCTCCCGCATTACATTATTTACCATTTGCCTCTCGCTTTCCTCTCCCCCTCTTCACCCTTGCTATTTTACTCGCCCTCTCTCTCTCTATCCTCCCTCTCTTTCTCTATTTGCCTCTTTTTGCCTGCTTGCTTTTTGTTTGCTTGTGTGTTGGATTGCTTGCTTGTCACGATGGCTCAAGATAACACTAAATTGTGTGACTTTACCAATACCAACAACAATGATTTTATTAGCACTCCGATTGCTCCTCTTACCAATGATGAATCTTGTGAAATTAATGTCACTTTGCTGAATCTTGTCATGAAAGATTCGTTTTCCGGCCTTCCTAGTGAAGATGTCGCTACCCATCTAAATAGCTTCGTTGATTTTTGTGATATGCAAAAGAAGAAAGATGTGGACAACGATATTGTTAAGTTGAAGCTATTTTCTTTTTCGCTTAGAGATCGTGCTAAAGCTTGGTTTTCGTCTTTGCCTAAAAATAGTATTGATTCTTGGAACAAATGCAAAGATGCTTTTATCTCTAAGTATTTTCCTCCCGCTAAGATCATCTCCCTTAGAAACGATATTATGAATTTTAAGCAACTTGATCATGAACATGTTGTGCAAGCTTGGGAGAGGATGAAATCAATGATACGTAATTGCCCTACTCATGGTTTGAATTTGTGGATGATTATACAATTTTTTATGCTGGATTGAATTTTGCTTCTAGAAATCTTTTAGATTCGGCCGCGGGAGGCACTTTTATGGAAATCACTTTAGGAGAAGCTACTAAACTCCTAGATAATATTATGGTTAATTATTCTCAATGGCATACTGAAAGATCTACTAATAAAAAGGTGCATGCGATAGAAGAAATTAATGTTTTGAGTTGAAAGATGGATGAACTTATGAAATTATTTGCTAGTAAGAGTGTTTCTTCTGATGCTAATGATATGCCCTTGTCTACTTTGATTGAGAATAATAATGAATCTATGGATGCGAATTTTGTTGGTAGGAACAATTTTGGTAACAACGCGTATAGAGGAAATTTTAATCCGAGGCCTTATCCTAGTAATCCCTCTAATAATTATGGTAATTCCTACAACAATTCTTATGGAAATTATAATAAGATGCCCTCTGATTTTGAATCTAATATTAAAGAATTTATTACTTCGCAAAAGAATTTCAATGCTTTGATTGGAGCAAAATTGCTTAAGATTGATGAGTTGGCTAGGAATGTTGATAGAATTTCTCTTGATGTTGATTCTTTGAAACTTAGATATATTCCTCCTAAGCATGATATCAATGAGTCTCTCAAAGCCATGAGAATTTCCATTGATGAGTGCAAAGAAAGAACCGCTAGGACGCGTGCTAAGAAAGATGCCTTTATAAGAGCGTGTTCTTCTAGTTCCTATGAAGATAAAGATGAAGATCTAAAAGTTATTGATGTGTCCCCTATTAAATCTTTGTTTTGCAATATGAATCTTGATAATGATGGGGCTGAATATGATCCACCTTTACCTAGAAGGTGTTCCAAAAATTCAGAGTTTTTAGATCCTGATGCTAAATTTGATGAAAGTGGGATTGAAGAAATTAAAACCCTAGATGTTGCTAAACCCACTATTTTGTATTTCAAGGAATTTAATTATGAAAATTTCTCTTTGATTGATTGTATTTCCTTGTTGCAACCCATGCTAAATTCTCCTCATGCTTATAGTCAAAATAAAGCGTTTACTAAACATATCGTTGATGCCTTGATGCAATCTTATGAAGAAAAACTTGAGTTGGAAGTTTCTATCCCTAGAAAACTTTATGATGAGTGGGAACAAACTATTAAAATTAATATTAAAGATCATGATTTCGATGCTTTATGCGATTTGGGTGCTAGTGTTTCCATGATTCCAAAGACTTTGTGTGATTTGTTAGGTTTTCGTGATTTTGATGATTGCTCTTTAAACTTGCACCTTGCGGATTCCACTATTAAGAAACCTATGGGAAGAATTAATGTTGTTCTTATTGTTGCAAATAGGAATTATGTGCCCGTAGATTTTATTGTTCTTGACATAGATTGTAATCCTTCATGTCCTATTATTGTTGGTAGACCTTTACTTAGAACGATTGGTGCAATTGTTGATATGAAGGAAGGGAATATTAGATTCCAATTTCCATTAAGTAAAGGCACGGAACACTTCCCTAAGAAAAAAAATTAAATTACCTTATGAATCTATTATGAGAGCCACTTATGGATTGCCTACGAAAGATGGCAATACCTAGATCTATCCTTGCTTTTTATGCCTAGCTAGGGGCGTTAAACGATATCGCTTGTTGGGAAGCAACCCAATTTTATTTTTATTCCTTGCTTTTTGATCCTGTTTAGTAATAAATAATTTTCCTAGCCTCTGTTTTGGTTGTGTTTTTTGTGTTTAATTAGTGTTTGTGCCAAGTAGAACCGTTGGGAAGACTTGGGGAAACTCTTGTTATCTTGCTGTAAAAAACAGAAACTTTAGCGCTCACGAGAACTGCTGCCATTTTTATTTTGAAAGTGATATTTAGTTAATTCTTTTTTAAGACCATATAGAAGTTGGAATACAGTAGGTTTAACACCAATATAAATAAAGAATGAGTTCATTACAGTACCTTGAAGTGGTCTTTCGTTTTCTTTCGCTAACGGAGCTCACGAGATTTTCTACTTTAAGTTTTGTGTTGTGAAGTTTTCAAGTTTTGGGTAAAGATTTGATGGATTATGGAACAAGGAGTGACAAGATCCTAAGCTTGGGGATTCCCATGGCACCCCCAAGATAATCTAAGGACACCTAAAATCCAAAGCTTGGGGATGCCCCGGAAGGCATCCCCTCTTTCGTCTACTTCTATCGGTAACTTTACTTGGAGCTATATTTTTATTCACCACATGATATGTGTTTTGCTTGGAGCGTCTTGTATGAATTGAGTCTTTGCTTTCTAGTTTACCACAATCATCCTTGATGTACACACCTTTTGAGAGAGCCATACATGATTTGGAATTTGTTAGAATACTCTATGTGCTTCGCTTAAATCATTTGAGTTATATAGTTTTTCTCTAGTACTTCACTTATATTTTTTAGGGCACGGTGGTGGAATTGTTTTATAGAAACTATTGATCTCTCATGCTTCACTTAGATTATTTTGAGAGTCTTAAATAGCATGGTAATTTGCTTAAATAATCCTAATACGCTTGGTATTCAAGAATAGTAAAAACTTTCTTATGAGTGTGTTGAATGCTATGAGAAGTTTGATGCTTGATAATTGTTTTGAGATATGAAGAGGGTGATATTAAAGTTGTGCTAGTTGAGTAGTTGTGAATTTGATAAATACTTGTGTCAAAGTTTGTGATTCCCTTAGCATGCACGTATGGCGAACCATTATGTGATGAAGTCGGAGCATGATTTATTTTTTGATTGTCTTCCTTATGAGTGGCGGTCGGGGACGAGCGATGGTCTTTTCCTACCAATCTACCCCCCTAGTAGCATGCGCGTAATACTTTGCTTTGATAATTTGTAGATTTTTGCAATAAGTATATGAGTTCTTTATGACTAATGTTGAGTCCATGGATTATACGCACTTTTCTTCCTTCCACCATTGCTAGCCTCTCTAATGTCGTGCACCTTTCGCCGGTATCATACACCCACCATATACCTTCCTCAAAACAGCCACCATACCTACCTATTATGGCATTTCCATAGCCATTCCGAGATATATTGCCATGCAACTTTCCACCGTTCCGTTTATTATGACACACTCCATCGTTGTCATATTGCTTAGCATGATCATGTAGTTGACATCGTATTTGTGGCAAAGCCACCATTCATAATTATTTCATACATGTCACTCTTGATTCATTGCACATCCTGGTACACCGCCAGAGGCATTTATATAGAGTCATATTTTGTTCTAAGTATCGAGTTGTAATTGTTGAGTTGTAAGAAAATAAAAGTGTGATGATCATCATTATTAGAGCATTGTCCAAGTGAGGAAAGGATGATGGAGACTATGATTCCCCCACAAGTCGGGATGAGACTCCGGACGAAAAAATAAGAAAATAAAAAAGGGAAAGAAAAGAGGCCATAAAAAAAGAGAAAAGGCCCAAATAAAAAAATGAGAGAAAAAGAGAGAAGGGACAATGTTACTATCCTTTACCACACTTGTGCTTCAAAGTAGCACCATGATATTCATGATAGAGAGTCTCTCATTTCGTCACTTTCATATACTAGTGGGAATTTTTCATTATAGAACTTGGCTTGTATATTCCGATGATGGGCTTCCTCAAAATGCCCTCGGTCTTCATGAGCAATCAAGTTGGATGCACACCCACTTAGTTTCTTTTGTTGAGCTTTCATATACTTATAGCTCTAGTGCATCCGTTGCATGGCAATCCCTACTCACTCACATTGATATCTATTGATGGGCATCTCCATAGCCCGTTGATACGCCTAGTTGATGTGAGAATATCTTCTCCCTTTTTTGTATTCTCCACAACCACCATTCTATTCCACATATAGTGCTATATCCATGGCTCACGCTCATGTATTGCGTGAAGATTGAAAAAGTTTGAGAATGTCAAAAGTATGAAACAATTGCTTGGCTTGTCATCAGGGTTGTGCGTGATTCAAATACTTTGTGTGGTGAAGATAGATCACAACCAGACTATATGATTTTGTGGGCATAACTTTCTTTGGCCATGTTATTTTGAGAAGACATGATTGCTTTGTTAGTATGCTTGAAGTATTATTATTTTTATGTCAATATTAAACTTTTATCTTGAATCTTTCGGATTTGAATATTCATACCACAATTAAGAAGAATTACATTAAAATTATGCCAAGTAGCACTTCGCATCAAAAATTATCTTTTTTATCATTTACCTACTCGAGGACGAGCAGGAATTAAGCTTGGGGATGCTTGATACGTCTCCAGCGTATCTATAATTTTTGATTCCTCCATGCTATATTATCTACTATTTTGGACATTATTGGGCTTTATTATCCACTTTTATATTATTTTTGGGACTAACCTATTAACCGGAGGCCCAGCCCAGAATTGCTGTTTTTGCCTATTTTAGGGTTTCGAAGAAAAGGAATATCAAACGGAGTCCAAACGGAATGAAACCTTCGGGAACGTGATTTTTGGAACAAACAAGATCCAGGAGACTTGGACCCTACGTCAAGCAACCAACAGGGAAGCCACAAGGTAGGGGGCGCGCCTACCCCCCCCCCCCCAAGGCGCGCCCTCCACCCTCGTGGGCCCCTTGTTGCTCCACCGACGTACTCATTCCTCCTATATATACCTACGTACCCCCAAACGATCAGATACGGAGCCAAAAACCTAATTCCACTGCCGCAACCTTATGTATCCACGATATCCCATCTTGGGGCCTGTTCCGGAGCTCCACCGGAGGGGGCATTCGTCATGGAGGGCTTCTACATCAACACCATAGCCTCTCCGATGAAATGTGAGTAGTTTACCTCAGACCTTGGGTCCATAGTTATTAGCAAGATGGCTTCTTCTCTCTTTTTGGATCTCAATACAATGTTCCCCCCTCTCTTGTGGAGATCTATTCGATGTAATCTTCTTTTTGCGATGTGTTTGTTGAGACCGATGAATTGTGGGTTTATGATTAAGATTATCTATGAACAATATTTGAATCTTCTCTGAATTCTTTTATGTATGATTGGTTATCTTTGCAAGTCTCTTCAAATTATCAGTTTGGTTTGGCCTACTAGGTTGATCTTTCTTGCAATGGGACAAGTGCTTAGCTTTGGGTTCAATCTTGCGGTGTCCTTTCCCAGTGACAGTAGGGGCAGCAAGGCACGTATTGTATTGTTGCCATCGAGGATAACAAGATGGGGTTTTTATCATATTGCATGAATTTAGCCCTCTACATCATGTCATCTTGCTTAAGGCGTTACTCTGGTTTCATGAACTTAATACTCTAGATGTATGCTGGATAGCGGTCGATGATTGGAGTAATAGTAGTAGATGCAGGCAGGAGTCGGTCTACTTGTCTCGGACGTGATGCCTATACACATGATCATACCTAGATATTCTCATAACTATGCTCAATTCTGTCAATTGCTCAACAGTAATTTGTTCACCCACCGTAAAATACTTATGCTCTTGAGAGAAGCCACTAGTGAAACTTATGGCCTCTGGGTCTATCTTCATCATATTAATCTTCCAATACTTAGTTATTTCCTTTGCTTTTTTACTTTGCTTTTATTTTACTTTGCATCTTTATCACAAAAATACCAAAAAAATATTATTCTATCATATCTATCATATCTCACTCTCGTAACTGACCGTGAAGGGATTGACAACCCCTTATCGCGATGGTTGCAAGGAGTTATTTATTTTGTGCAGGTACGGGGGACTCGCGCATAGCCTCCTACTTGATTGATACCTTGGTTCAAAAACTAAGGGAAATACTTACGCTACTTTCCTGCATCATCCGTTCCTCTTCAAGGAAATCCAACGCAATGCTCAAGAGGTAGCAGTTATCGCTTTTCCTCAGCCCTCTTATAGCGTTGCTAGTTGCAGGTGCCTTGCAGGTTGTTCCATGTTGGAACATGGATATTCTGGGATATCACAATATCTCTTATGTAATTAATGCATGTATATACTTGGCAAAGGGTGGAAGGCTTGGCCTTTTGCTTGGTCTTTTGTTCCACTCTTTCCGCCATAGTTTCTGTCATACCGGTGTTATGTTCCTTGATTTTTGTGTCCCTAACACGGTGAGGGTTTATGGGCCCCTCTTGATAGTTCACCTTGAATAAAACTCCTCCAACAAGGCCCAACCTTGGTTTTACCATTTCCTAATAACAACTTAAAACTTTCATAGGGACTTTTCGGACCCTGTGGACTTAATCAACCCGCCCTGGACCAGTGCTCCTCATGAGTGTTGGTCCATACTAGCAGTAGCCGGGGCCACCAACGGGTGTGCCAGCAGGAAACTTAGCCAATCCGATCATGGCCTGAGACGAGATATGCACGGATCCTATCGGGGTGTCGGCACGTCGGGATGTCTTGCTGCACTAGTTTTACCATTGTCGAAATATCTTGTGCACCGGGATTCGAGTCTGATCGAAGGGTCCAGCAATGGAGGATTGTCTCCGTGGATCGTGAGCTTGTCATGGGCTAAGTTGAGACACCCCTGCAGGGTTTAAACTTTCGAGAGCCGTGCCCGCGGCTATGTGGTAGATGGGAATTTGTTAATATCCGATTGTAGAGAACTTGACACTTGACTTAACTAAAAGACACCAACCACGTGTGTAACCGTGATGGTCTCTTTTCAACGAGGTTCGGGAAGTGAACATGGTGGGGTTATGTTTGAACGTAAGTACTTCAGGATCACTTCTTGATCACTTCTAATTTATGACCGTTGCATAGTTTCTCATTTTACTCTTGTACTGGTATGTTAGCCACCATATTAGCTTAGCGCTTGCTGCAGCTCCACCTCATAACCTCATCCTACCTATAATCTTAAATAGTCTTGATCTCGTGGGTTTTGAGATTGCTGAGTCCTCGTGACTCATAGATACTACCAAAATAGTTGCAAGTGCCGATGATACCGATGCAGGTGATGCAACCAAACTCAAGTGGGAGTTCAACGCGGACCTTGGTCGTTACTATGTTTCGTTTCCGGATAATCAGTAGTGGTGCCCAGTTGGGACGATCGGGATTTAGCATTTGGGTTGTCTTCTTTTATTTGGATTCGTCTGTAGTCGGACTATGTGTGTACTTTGAATGATGTATGATTTATTTAAGCATTGTGTGACATGGCAATTGTAAGCCAACTATTTATTTATCCTTGTTCTTGTACATGGGATTGTGTGAAGATGACCCTTCTTGCGACAATACCCAAAATGTGGTTATGCCTCTAAGTCGTGCCTCGACACGTGGGAGATATAGCCGCATCTTGGGCATTACAAGTTGGTATCAGAGCCGTACTCCTCTCAATTGGTCCGAGACTGGTGAATGCCAACTTCTTGGCAATGACTTGATCAAAGAAGCTGAAGTAATGTGTAAAGTTATCCGTGAAACTCTCAAAGCCGCGCAATCGTGCCAGAAGAGTTACTATGATAGCAAGCACCATGACTTGTCTTTCGAGATCAGAGAGCATGTCTAGCTCCGCGTCTCTCCCATGAAAGGCACTCAACGCTTTGGTATCAAAGGGAAGCTTGCCACGAGATACGTGGGCGCTTTCAAGATCATTGGCAAAAGAGGCGACCTCGCCTATCAACTCGAGCTTCCACCCAACTTCTCAAATGCGCATGATGTGTTTCACGTGTCACAGCTTCGCAAGTGCTTCAAGACGCCCGAATGCACTATCAACTTTGAAGAGATTGACCTCCAAGAAGACTTGTCTTATCATGAGCATCCCATTGCCATTCTTGAAGAAACCGAGCGCAAAACTCTCAATAAATCGATCAAATTCCTGAAAGTTAAGTGGTCTCTCCATTCCAACCGAGAAGCGACTTGGGAGCGCGAGGATCACCTCCGTTCCGAATATCCGGAGTTCTTTCAGTCCTAGATCTCGGGACGAGATCCTCTTGTAGTGGAGGAGAGTTGTAAAACCCTAGTAGTAAAACTTCCATTTTTGGCAATGTATCCATCTTGTTCTTCATCTATTTCAAGTGGTTTTCCTCTTTGTGGGTTTCATGTTGGGTTTGTTTTGTTTCCCATTGCATTGTCTTGTTTTTACTTGTCATATTTTCTTTGCCATTCTTTGTTGCATCATGGCCTCACCATAGTGTTGCATTTGTGCTTCTTGCCTTTGGACTTGTCATCTTCATCATGTGCATCTTCTTGTGTAGCATATTGCATTGTGGCATGGTAGATTGTGAGTCATGGCATCATCATATTCCCCCTCATCTACTCACCTCTTCCTTCCCTTATTTTATTTTGGCAAGCATTATTTTGGCCTCCATAAATGTTCATCCTCTCCCTATAAATCAGTCATCATGCCCTAAACCTCGCTACCAATTTTCATCTATTTTAAAGTTGTTTTGGTTAGGTTTTAAAATGGCTCAAGTTTGAATTAAATTCAAACTTGAATTATTTTACTTCCTTTAAAAATCTCCAAACCAATTTTATTAAATAGGGCATAATACCAGGATCATGGAAATATTCTCATATTTCTCAAACTCCTCTCCTATTCCACTGCACTTTTATTTTTCTTTTTCTGCCTGGGGAAAAGAGAAAAGAAAAGAAGCAGCAACACCCCCCGGGCCTCGGCCTCTAGGACAGCCCAGCAGCAGCAGTAGCAGAGCAGGCCAGCCGGCCCAGCTAGCAGCAGCCCCGCAGCCCAGCTAGCCCCGCGGCCTTCTCCTCCCTACCTTTTCTCACCCACGCGCGTGTGCACCCCCGCTGTCCCGCTGACACGTGGCCAAGGCGGACCCGCTCGTCAGCGAGTCCCTGTAGACTCCGACCCACCTTTTCGTCCTCCACACGCCACGCCATGGGGACCGCGAGCTCGAGCGCGTTGCCGCTCCGTCTCGTCGTCCTAGCCCCCTTTTAAGCCTTCTCCTTGTCCCTCAAACCCTCTAGGGTTCCCTCTCTCTCTCCATGCCGCCGCCAGGGCACCTAACCCACCAGATCCGTCATTTTGGCCGTGTCCCGAGTGCATCTGGGAGCATGGGATCGTCGCCGGTGTGCTCCTTGTCGTCTTCCGCCTTGCCAACCTTGTCCATCGTCTTCCCTGACGTCGACTATGTCCCCATGTAGCAACCCGACCTCAGACGGTCAAGTCTCTATGCTTAAGTGTCATCCCTGGATCGGTATGCTGACACACACAATACTCAAGGATTTATAACAGAGGCAAGTCACGTGTATAAAGTAATGTAAATACTAATACCTCAATACAAATAGCGGAAGTAAGAACAAGGTTGTGAATTCCCATCAACACCAATGGCAAAGTTGAGTGTAGAAATCGTAACCCTAACGTATCACTTACTCGTCGTAAGGAAATCCTGCAATATGAGACGTTGCAGCCATAAAGGGTCAGTACATTGAATGTACTGGCAAATTCACACCATAGGACAATGGTGTATAATAACTATCACTACATGCATATATGGCTGGTGGAGGCTCAATGGTTATAATGTTTTTGCGAAAAGCCAATTTTTCCCTACTGCAAAGGAATATATTTTATTTAACTACAAAGTTGGTTTGATAAATATTGAGAAGGTTCCTCCAACTCAATCCCAAAATAATAATCATTAACCCAATCAAATTAATTAAATAAAGTGTTGAGATCAACATGATAATTCAAAAACCACATACTCAAGATGTCCATAACCGGGGACACGGCTAACCATGATTAGTTTGTACACCCTGCAGAGGTTTCTGCACTTTTCCCCACAAGACTCAATCTCCTCCATTGTATTTCTCGCACTGCATGGTGTTTGTGAAATGGATGACCGAGACACAGTCTTTCAGAAGAATTAACCCCTTACTCTGGGTGGACAGTTACACCTACTTTCCCCTACATATGCTAGCCCACCACTAAAAGAGGTCACACAACATACTCAACTATGCCAGAGCACATAATGGCTTGTGGTTGCACACGGAAGTTTCTAGCATGAATAATCTTATGATCCCTTTGAGCTTGGGTGGCATTCCATAGGGTGATCACACAGGTCCTCCGGGATCCCCTTGGGCAAGCACTGGGTTCTCCAAGTGCCCGGGCAAACCACTGGGTGCTCTAGGGTGCCCCTACCATTCCACCCAGATGTGAATTAAAGTAGCCACCTTAAGTTAACCATTAAACAATAACTCTCACATCTGTCATGAATTCTCTCAAAGCCAAACCACGTCTACGAGCATATCATAGCAGTAAGCATAATGTAGTAACACCGTGGGTTTGAATGCAAGACATTTGGTTCCTACCTCATCAACTACTTCCCAATACCCACATGTTATCAAGTCCTAACCATGCAGTGTTCGAGGGTTCAAACTAATGCATAAAAACTGGGTATGAAAGGAATATGATCAAAGTGTGAACTTTCCTTGTACTATTGATGAAGGTGATTCGCACTCATAACTCCTGATAGTTCTACTCATCACACTCTGGTCAGTCTATCGTAAGCAGGCAATAGTAACCACA
The DNA here is from genome assembly GCF_002162155.2 of Triticum dicoccoides. NCBI lineage: Eukaryota > Viridiplantae > Streptophyta > Magnoliopsida > Poales > Poaceae > Triticum > Triticum dicoccoides. The sequence continues at coordinate 408,834,173 of NC_041382.1, read as the reverse complement.
CATAAGCAATCACTCAAAAGATCGGGAAGAACAAAGAAGACAAATCGAAAAACATCAAAACCAAGCAAATAACTCTTGCAACATAAAACAATTTGTAACAGTACCAAAATTATGTGTATTTGGCCTTATCAGAAAGTTTAGGTCAAAAGCTTCGATTTGCAAAAAGAATCAACTAAACTGGAGTTATAAAACTCAAGTTACAATCAAACGAAGTTCAAATACAAATCTGTTTGAATTCAAATTTTTAAACTTTCAAAAACATGTTTAAGTTGTTTTACTAGATATAGGGGATTGTAACGAAGAAGTGGGCACTGGTTTCGTATAATTCCGACTATCGAGCAAAAAGTAGTGATCGGTGGAAGTACATGGACTAATCTGTAAATATAATATTCATGGATGGGTCCCTGACTGAAATTAAAAAGAAAAAGACTAAACAACGAACGTTCGCTACCGAACGCTAACGAACGAAAATGTTCGCTGATACTATCTAAACAGGGAACGTTCGCTATTTAAACGATCTAATAATAAAAACCGATTTATATGAATAAACCGAGAAGACCAAAAAAATCGGGGTTGGTTTGGTTTTTATACCGGTTCGGCAAAGGTGGCGAGGCAGGGTCAATGGCGGCGAGGCGGGGCGTCAGTGGCGACTCCAGCGAGCGGCGGCAGACGGCGCGACGGCGGCGGCGCGGGCGAAGTGCGGCGGCAGCGGCGCGGCGATGCGGCGAAGTGCGGCGGCAGGGTGGAGTAGCGTCGGCGGCAGCGGCGAAGTGCGCCGGCGCGGCACGGATGCGGCTCCGATGGGCGAGGAGGAGAAGGGGCGACGGGGTGTTGGGCTGGCTCAGCCCGGTTGGCTGGGTCGACCCAGTTCGGCGGAGATTTTTTTTATAGACAACAAAGATATGAATAAACGACAAATAAAATAAAATAAACTATAGGCATATTATATATCAAAATTTTCAAAAAAGATTTCCTACAACCTGAACATTATTCTGGTCTCAAATAAAATTTACAAAAATTCAAATAAATCAAACTGTGCTACTGCTCGAATAAAATCCAGTAAAACCATTTTAAAAAATACCAAAATGATTTCAAATTTATTATTCTCCAATTGTCTATTGTAGGGAATCATTTTACCCTATTTTCCATATATTTTATTTTTAGATAAACTAATTTTAATAAAAACCAAATAATTCCAATGGGATTTTGAATTTAATTCCTTTAAAACTTCCAACTCATATTTCATATATTTTGAAGAAGTCATTTTATCTTCTCTCATGAAAATCATTGAGTTGCTTAAAGTTTTTGAATTTGAAATATTTCCAAATGAAATTCAAATCTTTTCAACAACCCTTTTCATTTATTTAAATGGAAGAAGTCATATCATCTTCACTCAAGGTTTTTGTGATGAAAATAATTTGAATTCATGGAGATCATAAATGCAAAAACGAAAGTTTGGGAAAGTCCTTTTATTCCCTCTCATTTAACTTTCAAAAAGTTTCGAATTTCACTCAATTTCACACAAGCAACCACACCACAATCAAACAATCAACCAAAACTATTTATTTAATATAACATTCCAAAATTTAGAATTTTGGGATGTTACAAACCTACCACCCTTAAAATGAATCTCGTCCTCGAGATTCGGAGAGGCTAGCAAGAAATAGGTTAGGTTTGGGGTCTTCTCAAAATCCCTCGATCGTCTCCGGGGTCTCGGGTGCTACCACCCTTAGAAGCATTGTTACGGTTCCATCAAAACTCATATACTCCGTCCGCATTGTTGGCAATGTCGATCTTCTTAGATCTTTAGGATAATTCCTTCTAGGGGCTCTTCCGATAGTGGCTTAACCTTTTTCCTCAATTCTTGTGTCCTTCCATCTTGGTAAGGTTCTTACGAGACTGTGTCTTCTTAGCTGACGGGTCTGGCGCAAATACTAAATGACTATCGATATCTCATGGTAGTCATCAAACAACTTGACTGGGTCCCTACAGAAAACGGGTCTGGGCTTGAACCTCACTGTATGACCTACGGTTGGCAACAGCTGCCTTGTACAAGGGGAAAATTTGTCATACCATTCTAAGGTTCAAACAAGGTTTTGATCGGCCTCGCTCTACTATGGGTAAGTCACTCAGATTTACCATCCCATATAGAAAGGAAAATAATAAGAGTAAGTCGGTATGGTGATCAATCCATCCCGCACCCAAATCATTACCTGGTATACGGTTTAGCGAATATTGCATTCTAACACTCGGTCATCCTCACAAGCATTGCAGAATTTCTCTTCTCGACAAACCAAGTTCGGATAAATCCATTGATTATTAAGCCAAAACAAATATCTATCATTTCTTCACAACTCTCAGGTTTTGCGTAAACTCCTATAAGATCGTCTGTTAATAAAATCGTAATTTCTTCAATGGTTTTCCTTCAGCAAGAGTGTGCTTGCTTCTTGGCAGGTCCTGGGGCATGTGGGTTATGGCCCATCTCATCACTGGCAAACCTTCAATTCATCATCAGGGGCAACTCATCGTTATTCCAACATCCAGCTTCCTAGCATTCTTAATTCCATCCAATTGTACTGTCTCCCTTCCTTCTATTGGCACCAAACTAAGACGTGATTACTCAAACTCATCACAGGGTTACTATTGCTCCATATTACCAACATTCAACCTCCTTAATATCCAATAGTACTTCATCCCTTCATACTCTTGGGGTATCCCACATATCGAGTTAAAACTTATACTTATGAAGTCCACTCTGTGGAACATCATTATCCTTTCCAGGGGTCAAGGGTCCTCATAGTTACTACCACCCTTGAAATGCACAAACTCATCCATAGACCATATTTCTCATACCCTCGAAATGGTCAAAATCTTTCTTTATAGAGTAACAACTCATAAAATCCAATTCGGTGCCAACAAAGCTAACTTTATTGATTCTCCAATGACTACAATCTCTTGCATTTCCATTACATGCCTTAACTCGTCACCTCAATATAAAGGAAAATGTTCTCACCACTACTACTATACTTCTCACAAACACAACTGATTATAACAAGTCTCCTTCTCCTTGGGACGATCTCTGGCAAAGTGCTCTGCTTCATTACAACGAAAACATATTACTTCTGACAAGTCTCGAGGTCTCCTTTTTGGGCAACTGCTGAAGTAGTGCCCTGACTCCTTGCACCTAAAATAGGTGATATGACTCAAGTCCTTCCTGGTATCCAATCTACTTCTCTTCCTGGACTTTTCCGTTCCAATCAAGGCTTCTATTTCCCATGGGTCATACTCTACTTCCTCTGTCGGGAATTCTACTAGGTCTCCATTCAGACAATTTTGGGAGATGTGTCCTTCTTCTCCACATGAATAGCATGACTTGGTGCATGGTTTAAACGGGCCTTCTTTGGGTGTGTCCTTCACCTCTTCCTTCATCACAAGTTCTTTTAAAATTTTCATGAGGGCTCCTTTCGTTGCTTCTTTCTTCTGTTGGATGGTTCTTTGAACCACGGGGTAAATGTGACACTGAGCAGGGTAGTGGGTAGTCCCTTCACACAAGAAACAAGTATTCTGCCAAGTTGGGCATTCTTCAGCTAGGTGACTTCCTTCACAATTAGGGCATTCATCCCTTATGTTCTCTATGGTTGTGTCCTGTTTCTCCACAGAGCTTGCATGCACAAGGTTTCTTCATATCACTTACATCAGGCTTCAATTTCTGGGACACAAACTGAGACTTTGGCAAAGTCAACTTAAATTCTTTCCAAGTGGTTACTCCTTGCCATCCGTTGATGGTTCGGTACATCCTCCACCAAGTATCAGCACCTCTTTCAAAGCACTGAAAAGCATGCTGGGCCATATCCTTTCTGGCTATAGTGTTATTCTTCATGCGACCCTCCATGTTCTGAACCCATGGGTCTGCCTCCAATTGACTTATCGGTCCAGAAAATATGAGTTCATCTCCATGCATCCTCTATTAGGTCCATGGGTTTTGGGGTGAGATAAGAGAGATAGAGAGGGATACACACAATACAAACAATAGTTTTGAAAAGATAGATTTTATTTGTGGCTGTCGGAAAAACATCAAACAAATGATAGCTCACAATCGTCGCATCTAACATAGGTATATAACAGGGGTTTGGTATTCTAAAGGTCAATAAATCTTCAAAGTTGCCAAACTCTTCAAGCCTTGTTCATGTCTCCGATGGCTTCTTCCGATCGTGCTTGTCCTTCTCAAGTTCTTTTGCTAGATCAACTCTATTGACACGAAGTTTCTCGTGGCGTCCTTTAATATTTCTGGAGTTGCATTCCAAAGTTCTGGGTTTCAAATTCCTTGTCATGAACCATGGTCCTACCGTCCTTCAGTTCCTGACGAATCTCCGGTATCTCGAGATTTTGCTCCTCCAGCTTGGCTACTTTCAGCTTTTGGGTCCTGAGTTCTTCACGAAATTCTTCCTTGTCTAATACGGCTTCCTGGAGCTCCATCTTAAAATTCTTGATGTACTACTCCAGATCCTGGTGATACACTAGCTAAGGTTAAAACTTCATATTTTGCTGATAGGTGCTCCATTGGCCCTTTTGTCATCCAATCCTTCCGAAGAAATGCATGCTTAACTCAACACGATGACAAATAGCATAAGCGGGCGATAACATCAATGGATAGCCGTGTCTATGCCCATGTCTCTGCCATGAGCTATCAGTCCATAGTTGATATCTCCTGCCCTAGTGTATTCTTGACAAAACTTTGAGTTTTAATGCTCCATTTTCCGGTCTTTCTCCGACACACCTTGATCTCGGGTATTGACAGCTTCCATAGTCTGCCAGGTTCCATAAGGGTAGCCTTCCTAGGTCATACAAATCTAGGAATTCTTCAGAGCCATCAAATTCTCCTAGTCTTCGGAGTCTTCAACCGTTGTAATTTCCATTATTATAATGCACGATAAATCATCTTCATTCCGAAGTGGTCTTAGTTGTCCGATATCTTGTACTTCTTGGAGTGGTCTCATCAGTCGAATCTTCGTGGTCAAAAGGGGAAAAGGGGGTATGGTCTCACTAAAAGGAATATTTGAATAAGCTCAGAAGAGAAGAGAGGTAAACGATCTTTTTTGAAAATGAAGTTGTAGAGAAAATCTTTCCTATGGGCTTGCCAGTTTCTACGGATCACGTCCTACAGTCAACATTTGCTCTGGTACCATCTTGTAGCAACCCGACCTCAGACGGTTAAGTCTCTGTGCTTAAGTGTCATCCCTGGATCGGTATGCTGACACACACAGTACTTGAGGATTTATAACAGAGGTAAATCACATGTATAAAGTAACGTAAATACTATTACCTCAATTGAAATAGAGGAAGTAACAACAAGGTTGTGGATTCCCATCAACACCAACGGCAAAGTTGAGTGTAGAAATCGTAACCCTAACGTATCACTTACTCGCCGTAAGGAAATCCTACAACATGAGACGTTGCAGCCAGAAAGGGTCAGTACATTGAATGTACTGGCAAATTCACACCATTGGATAATGATGAATAATAACTATCAATACATTCATATATGGCTGGTGGAGGCTCAATGGTTATAATGTTTTTGCGAAAAGCCAATTTTTCCCTACTGCAAAGGAATATATTTTATTTAACTAGAAAGTTGGTTTGATAAATATTGAGAAGGTTCCTCCAACTCAATCCCAAAATAATAATCATTAACCCAATCAAATTAATTAAATAAAGTGTTGAGATCAACATGATAATTCAAGAACCAGATACTCAAGATGTCCATAACCGGGGACACGGCTAACCATGATTAGTTTGTACACTCTGCAGAGGTTTGTGCACTTTTCCCCACAAGATTCGATCTCCCCCGTTGTATTTCTCGCACTGCATGGTGTTTGAGAAACGGATGACCGAGACATAGTCTTTCAGAAGCATTAACCCCTTACTCTGGGTGGACCATTACACCTACTTTCCCCTACATCTGCTAGCCCACCATTGAAAGAGGTCACACAACATACTCAACTATGCCAGAGCCCATAATGGCTTGTGGCTGTACACGGAAGTTTCTAGCATGAATAATCTTATGATCCCTTTGAGCCTGGGTGGCATTCCATAGGGTGATCACACAGGTCCTCCGGGATCCCCTTGGGCAAGCACTAGGTTCTCCAGGTGCCCGGGAAAACCACTAGGTGCTCCAGGGTGCCCCTACCATTCCACCCAGATGTGTATTAAAGTAGCCACCTTAAGTTAACAATTAAACAATAACTCTCACATCTGTCATGAATTCTCTCAAAGCCAAACCACGTCTACGAGCATAGCATAGCAGTAAGCATAACGTAGTAACACCCTGGGTTTGAATGCAAGACATTAGGTTCCTACCTCATCAACAACTTCCCAATACCCACATGTTATCAAGTCCTAACCATGCAGTGTTCGAGGGTTGAAACTAATGCATAAAACCTGGGTATGAAAGGGATATGATCAAAGTGTGAACTTTCCTTGTACTGTTGATGAAGGTGATTCGCACTCATAACTCCTGATAGTTCTACTCATCACACTCCGGTCAATCTATCGTAAGCAGGCAATTGTAACCACACATAAGCAATCGCTCAAAATATCGGGAAGAACGAAGAAGACAAATCGGAAAACATCAAAACCAAGCAAATAACTATTGCAACATAAAACAATTTCTAACAGTACCAAAATTATGTATATTTTGCATTATCAGAAAGTTTAGGTCAAGAGCTTTGATTTGCAAAAAGAATCAACTAAATCGGAGTTATAAAACTCAAGTTACGATCAAACGAAGTTCAAATACAAATCTGTTTGAATTCAAATTTTTAAACTTTCAAAAACATCTTTAAGTTGTTTTACTGGATAGAGGGGATCGTAACGAAGAAGTGGGCGCTAGTTTCGTCTAATTCCGACTAACGAGCAAAAAGTAGTGATCGGTTGAAGTACATGGACTAATCTATAAATATAATATTCATGGATAGGTCCCTGACCGAAATTAAAAGGAAAAAGTCTAAACAACGAACGTTCGCTACCGAATGCTAATGAACGAAAATGTTCGCTGATACTATCTAAACAGGGAACGTTCGCTATTTAAACGGTCTAATAATAAAAAAACCGATCTATATGAATAAACCGAGAAGACCAAAAAAACGGGGTTGGTTCGGTTTTTATACCGGTTCGGCAAAGGCGGCGATGCAGGGTCAACGGCGGCGAGGCGGGGCAAGTTCAGTAAGGGAGTTTTATTAAGTGCATTCAGTACTATCATGCCATGATCTTGTGTAATGTAATATGTTCCTGTAGCATATAGTTTGCTATGCATAAACTTTGCTACCTGATGATGTTTCTGTCTTGATGCATGAATTTCTGCCAAGTCTGATAAGCTGTTAACTTTTGCATTTTTGCCATGCTGTTTTCGACTTGTTCTAGGGGTTTCTAGCAGTAGCTTAGTGTTCAGCTTCACCTGTACTTCACTTCCATGTATTGTGTTTTCATGTTTGGGTGTTGTAGGATATTTTAACCTTGCATCTAAGTGGTCATGTTGCTTTTTAAGCAGTTTGCATCATATCTTGTTTTGCTTGTCATTTGCAAACCGTGCATCCGTTTCCGGTGATCTTCATATCAATTTCATTAGAAATCTCCCAACCTATCTAATGGCATGCTTGGTTTGCCAAGTTGATGCCATGATCATCCTTTTCCTTCCATAGTATCCATATGCATTGCACATCATATCTTGCATTACATGCCATGTCTTGCATCATGTTGCTTATGCATTGCACCGTGATTCATTGCTGTTCCGTTGTGTTTTTGCTTTGGGTAGAGCCGGGAGACGATTTCGTGAATGAGGATCCTATTGAGTACATTTATGAGGAGCAAGCTTTCGACAACCCTGAGAACTTTGCAGGCAAGATGATCATTACCCCCGATATCACTTCTATCTTTGCTTGCTAGTTTTTCATTCTATCGCTATGTCACGCTACCTACCACTTGTCTATCATGCCTCCCATATTGCCATGTCAATCCTCTAACCCACCTTCCTAGCAAACCGTTGTTTGGCCATGTTACCGCTTTTGCTCAGCCCTCTATGTAACGCCCTCGATGCGGCTATAGCTCCCACGTGTCGAGGCACGACTTAGAGACATAACCACATTGAAAGCAATGTCGCAAGTCAGGCAATCATTACAACATCCCATGTATAATATAATTAAAAGGGGAGATACATAGTTGGCTTACACTCGCCACGTCACATCAGAGTACATAAATAACATCCATCATACAAACACTCATGGCCCGACTACGGCGCCAAAATAAAAGAAAACCCAACATGCGACAAGGCCCTGAATCGAACCCCAACTAGGCACCACTACTGATCATCGGAAGGAAACATAATAACGCTGAGAGTCCTCTTCGAACTCCCACTTGAGCTCGTAATCGTCACCTGGAGCGGAATCACCTGGACCTGCATCTGGAGTTATAGTATCTGTGAGCCACAGGGACTCAGCAATCTCGCACCCTCGCGATCAAGACTATTTAAGCTTATAGGAAGGATAAGGCAAAAATGTGTGGAGCTGCAGCAAGCGACTAACATATATGGTGGCTAACTTATCCGCAGAAGAGAGCGAGAAGAGGAGGCAAAGCACGAGCGAGAAGCTAGAAGAACAACCTGCGCAAGCATTACTCCAACACCGTGTCCACTTCCCGGACCCCGCCGAGAAGAGGCCATCACGGCAACACACTCAGTTGATTCATTTTTAATTAATTAAGGTTCAAGTTATCTACAACCGGACATTAACAAATTCCCATCTGCCCATAACCGCGGGCACGGCTTTCGAAAGTTCAATCCCTGCAGGGGAGTACCAACTTAGCCCATGACAAGCTCTCACAGTCAACGAAGGAATAGACCTCCTCCCAAGAAGTTCCGATCAGACTCGGTATCTCGGTAACTCAAGACACTTCGATAGGTTAAAACAAGACCAGCAACACCGCCCGAATGTGCCGACAAATCTCGATAGGAGCTGCACATATCTCTTTCTCAGGGCACACTCAGATGAGACTAGCTACGAGTAAAACCAAACCTCAAGTTTCCCTGAGGTGGCCCCGCAGGCAGCTCAGTTTGGACCAACACTCAGAGGGAGCACTGGCCCGTGGGGGGCTAAAATAAGATGACCCTTGAGTCTGCAGAACCCAAGGGAAAGAAAAGGCTAGGTGGCAAATGGTAAAACCAAGGTTGGGCATTGCTGGACAAGCTTTAATCAAGGCGAAATATCAAGGGGTTCCCATTATAACCCAACCGCGTAAGGAACGCGAAATCCGGGAACATAACACCGATATGACGGAAACTAGGACGGCAAGAGTGGAACAAGACACTAGGCGAGAGGCCGAGACTTCCACCCTTTACCAAGTATATAGATACTTTAAGATAGCATAGCAATATAATGTTATCCCAACAAGGAAATAAATGATGTTCCAACAAGGAACGGCCTCCAATCTTCACCTGCAACTAGCAATGCTATAAGAGGGGCTAAGCAAAGCGGTAACATAGCCAATCAACGGTTTGCTAGGACATGGTGGGTTAGAGGTTTCAACATGGCAATTGGGAGGCTGGCAAGCAAAAGGTAGGCATCGTAGCATTGGCTTAGCAAGAGCGAGCAAACTAGCATAACAAAGATAGTATTGATTTCGAGGGTATGATCATCTTGCCTGCACAGTTGTCAGAGTTGACTGGATCCTCACAAGCAAACTCAACGGGCTCCTCCATAGAGAACTCATCTCCCGGATCTACCCAACAAGACAAACAAGCAACAAGGATACAATCAACCACGTGCAAGACCAAGCAATAAGATGAGATGATGATATGCTATGCGGGATGCGATGCGGAATGCAAAATGCAAGATATGACAGGAAATGCATGAACCCGGCCTCAACTTGGAATTCCAAGGGTGCCACTAGAAAGATGAGATGAAATCGCTTGAAAACGATATAAAGATCATCGGGATCGGAGTTATGGTTTGGAAATGGCAAGTGTTTTAAGATATGACACCGGTCTGCAATTTACAGCAAGTAGGCATCTAAATGCAATGCAACGAATATGCTACAGCCACCAAACATGACAACAAAATACATGGCAGGGATGCACACAAGATGCTTAACAAAAGACTAGCACTGAGCCACGGCCAATTCATCCATTATGAGGTTCAAACAAGCATGGCAAAAACGCAAATGCAAAACAGATTTCAGACTTAGTGAAATTAACACTAGTCTGAAATTTCAGATCACGAAGCCCTCTTCGGAGCAGCAAAACAACATGATACATGACCTGATTAAGATAAATAAGAACATGGCATGGAGCTACTCAACAAGCTTAACAAAAGACCCAAAGTGACCTGGGGCCAAAAGGGTTCACAAAATATATAAACCAGCACACGAACATAGCTAAAACACAATCAGTTTTCAGACTTAGTGAAAACTGAGACATGCTGAAATATAACTCACGAAGGCATGTAAACGAGCTCTATGCACTCACCACGGTGCAAGTCATGGCAAGGCAGGCATACATACATTAAGAAGGCACAAAATTCTAGCTAGACATGGCAAGAACAATGGCATAGCATGCACGGATCAACTACAATAACATCGGCAAAATCGCAAATGAGTTGACGATCTGCCCAGATTCACCACGAAGCAAAAGTAGAGCTCGATTGACTCAAGCTATGGTGCTCCAAAATTGCAAACAAATACATGGATGGATAGAGCATAACATGATTAACAAAACTCCTTTACTGATCATCCTCAAAAGAGGCACGGATCACTAGGAAACAAGCTGAACATATGGCATCATGAACTAAATAATCCCAGACTTAGTGAAAACTACCAAGTCTCTGAAAACAGATTTCCCGGGTGCCTCACTTTGCAAGCTTGCACAAGTCACCACACACATCCTAAAAATGCATGGGTTGCACCTCTGGAAAGAAGACAAAATGCTTAACAAAACATATGAAGGACTCACAAGCATATCATGCACACAATAATCATGGCAAAAACGACAAAAGTCTAAGATAAACTAGCAGATCTGACAATTAACTCACGAAGCCTCCTTCTGACAGAATTTTGGGCATCAAGATGAACTCAAATGAAAATGATGCAATGGAACGAAATGATGTACTCGTCGAGGCGAACATTTTGATATATTATATGCCCAAATCAGAGCTACGGATGCAAAGTTACGGCCGGTCAAAGTATGCACAAAAATATGATGTGAGAGGGGGAAAGTCAACCCTCGGGGAGATATTTCCAGATCTGAGATCCGGGCAGCACGGAAACCGAGGTACGCCGGAGTTGGAGTTTGAGGCCGCCGGAGATGGAGAAGGTCGCTGGAGTTGGAAGATCCGGCCACTCCCGGCCGGATCCGGCGGCGGGGCGGCGGCAGCGGCCGGCGAGGGGCGCGGC
>NC_041382.1:408813272-408822268 GCF_002162155.2 Triticum dicoccoides | reverse complement strand
AGGCGGCCGGGGCGGGCTCCGGCGGGAGGCGAGGTCGCCCGCGGCGGCGCCGGCCACCGGGCGTGAAGACGAAGGGCGGCGGCGCGCCGGACGAAGGGCGGCGGTGGCTCGGGCTCGCGAGGGCCCCTCCTGGGCCTCCCGGGCAGGCGGCGGCGGAGCGATGCGGCGGACACGTGGCAAGGCGGGATTGGCGGGCTGCGGTGGCGGACACTGTCCGGCCGGGGGCGGACGTGTCCGTCGGCGCGAGGATCTGTTTTTTTTTAACTAGGGTTTCGAGGGGGAGGAGTGATCCGAAAATGGAGGGGGCTATATATAGGCATAAGTGGAGCTAGGAGAGTCCAAATTAGGTGCGGTTTTCGGCCACGCGATCGTGATCAAACGCTATAGGACATGAAGCAGAGTTTGGTGGGTTTTGGGCCAAATTGGAGGGGTGTTGGGCTGCAACACACACGAGGCCTTTTCGGTCCCTCGGTTAACCGTTGAGTATCAAACGAAGTCCAAATGATACGAAACTTGACAGGCGGTCTACCGGTAGTAAACCAAGGCCGCTTGGCAAGTCTCGGTCCAATCCGGAAATGTTTAATCCCCACACACGAAAGAAAGCTAGAAATGGACACCGGAAGAGAACGAAGCGCCGGAATGCAAAACGGACAACAGGGAAAATGCTCGAATGCATGAGACGAACACGTATGCAAATGCAATGCACATAATGACAAGATATGAGATGCATGACAAAGAAAACAACACACGGAGACAAAGACCCGAACCCGAGAAATAAATATAACTTAACGCCGGAAACGGCAAGAGTTGGAGTACAAATTGGGAAAGTTACATCCGGGGTGTTACACTCTAATAGTGTTGCTAGTTGTAGGTGCCTTGCAGGTTGTTCCATATTGGAACATGGATATGTTGGGACATCACAATATCTCTTATTTAATTAATGCATCTATATACTTGGCAAAGGGTGGAAGGCTTGGCCTTTTGCTCAGTGCTTTGTTCCACTCTTGCCGCCCTAGTTTCTGTCATACCGGTGTTATGTTCCTTGATTTTTGTGTCCCTAACACGGTGAGGGTTTATGGGCCCCTATTGATAGTTCGCCTTGAATAAAACTCCTCCGGCAAGGCCCAACCTTGGTTTTACCATTTTCCTAATAACAACTTAAAACTTGCATAGGGACTTTCCGAACCCCTTGGACTAAATCAACCCCCCCCCCCCACGCGGACCAGTGCTCCTCATGAGTGTTGGTCCAAACTGGCAGTAGCCGGGGCCACCAACGGGTGTGCGATAACCCACAAGTATAGGGGATCAATTGTAGCCTCTTTCGATAAGTAAGAGTGTCGAACCCAACGAGGAGCTAAAGGTAGAACAAATATTCCCTCAAGTTCTATCGACCATCGATACAACTCTACGCACGCTTGACGTTCGCTTTACCTAAAACAAGTATGAAACTAGAAGTACTTTGTAGGTGTTTTTGGATAGGTTTGCAAGAATATAAAGTGCACGTAAATAAAAAGTAGGGGCTGTTTAGGTAAAGAAACAATATATTTAGTATAGGGAGTGTGGAGAAGTGGTGGTAGGAGTTGCGAAATTGTCCATAACCAATTGACTACTTTACTAGACCGATAGCAAGTTTTATGTGGGAGAGGCCACAGCTAGCATGTCATCCCTGACTTGGAATTCTATGCACTTATGATTGGAACTATTAGCAAGCATCCACAACTACTAACGTTCATTAAGGTAAAACCCAACCATAGCATTAAGATGTAGTGGTCCCCCTTCAATCTCGTCTGCATCAATTTCTATGCTAGGTTGAAGTTTCTGTCACTCTTGCCCTCCAATACATAGTCCTATCAACATACAACTAACCCTATGGTGTGATCCATGCGCGCGCTCATATGATGGGCACCAAAGGACAACAACATAACCACAAGAAAATTAAATCAATCATAGCAATTCATCAACCACCGATAGGACAACGAAAATCTACTCAGACATCATAGGATGGCAACACATCATTGGATAATAATATGAAGCATAAAGCACCATGTTCAAGTAGAGGGTACAACGGGTTGCGGGAGAGTGGACCTCTATAGATAGAAGGGGGAAGGTGATGGAGATGTTGGTAGAGATGGCGTCGGTGTTGGGGAAGATCATGGTGATGATGATGGCCTCGGTGGCGTTCCGGAGCCACCGGGAGAGAGGGGGAGAGATCTCCCCTTCTTCTTCTTCTTCCTTAACCTTCTCCCTAGATGGGAGAAGGGTTTCCCCTATGGTCCATGGCCTCCATGGCATGGGAGGGGTGAGAGCCCCTTAGAGATTGGATCTGTCTCTCTGTCTCTCTCTGTTTCTGTGTTCTGGGATTCTGCCCTTTCACCGTTTCTTATATATCCGGAGATCCGTAACTCCGATTGGATTGAAACCTTCGCCCTAATTTGTTCCCGAAAATTAGCTTTCTTGCGGGTGAAGAAGAGCAGTAACCGCCTTACGGGGGGGCCATGAGGGTCAGGGGCGTGCCCCCTGCCTCGTGGCTCCCTCGGGCACCGTCTCGCGTTGATTTTCTTCCCATATCTCACAAATATTCCAAAAATATTCTTCGTCCATTTTTATTCTGTTTGGACTCCGTTTGATATGGATTTTCTATGAACCAAAAAACATGCAATAAACAGGAACTGGCAGTGGGAACTGGATCAATATGTTAGTCCCAAAAATAGTATAAAAAATTGCCAAAAGTATATGAAAGTTGTAGAATATTGGCATGGAACAATCAAAAATTATAGATACCACGGAGACGTATCATCATCCCCAAGCTTAATTCCTGTTCGTCCTTGAGTAGCTAAATGATGTGGAATGCTACCTAGCATAATCTTGACCATGTAATCTAATCATGGCATGAATATTAAGACACTAGTGATTCAAAGCAATAGTCTATCATTTGACATTAAGACAATAATACTTCAAGCATACTAACCAAGCAACTATGTCTTATCAAAATAACATGGCCAAAGAAAGGTCATCCCTACAAAATCATATAGTCTGGCTATGCTCCATCTTCACCACACAAAGCATTAAAATCATGCACAACCCATCTGACAAGCCGAGCAATTGGTTCATACTTTTAACGCGCTTCAGCCTTTTCAACCCTCACGCAATACGTGAGCGCAAGCCATGGACATAGCACTATGGGTGGAATAGAATATGATGATGGAGGTTTGTGTGAAGAAGACAAAAGGAGAAAGTCTCACATCGACGCGGCTAATCAATGGGCTATGGAGATGCCCATCAATTGATGTCAATGTGAGGAGTAGGGATTGCCATGCAACGGATGCACTAAGAGCTATAAGTGTATGAAAGCTCAAACTGAAACTAAGTGTGTGTGCATCCAACTTGCTTGCTCATGAAGACCTCGGGCATTTGAGGAAGCCCATCATCGGAATATACAAGCCAAGTTCTATAATGAAAATTCCCACTAGTATATGAAAGTAATAACTCAAGAGACTCTCTATATGAAGAACATGGTGCTACTCTGAAGCACAAGTATGGTAAAAGGATAGTAGCATTGCCCCTTCTCTCTTTTCTCTCTCTCTTTTTTTGGGCCTTCTCTTTTTTGGCCTTTCTCTTTTTTTTGTTCGGAGTCTCATCCCGACTTGTGGGGGAATCATAGTCTCCATCATCCTTTCCTCACTGGGACAATGCTCTAATAATGATGATCATCACACTTTTATTTACTTACAAATCAATATTACAACTCGATATCTAGAACAAAGATATGACTCTATATGAATGCCTCCGGCTATGTACCGAGATGTGCAATGATCTAGCATAGCAATGACATCAAAAAACGGACAAGCCATGAAAACATCATGCTAGCTATCTTACGATCATGCAAAGCAATATGACAATAAATGCTCAAGTCATGTATATGCTGATGATGGAAGTTGCATGGCAATATATCTTGAAATGGCTATGGAAATGCCCTAATAGCTAGGTATGGTGGCTGTTTTGAGGAAGATATAAGGAGGTTTATGTGTGATAGAGCGTATCGTATCATGGGGTTTGGATGCACCGACGAAGTTTGCACCAACTCTCGAGGTGAGAAAGGGCAATGCACGATACCAAAGAGGCTAGCAATGACGGAAGGGTGAGAGTGCGTATAATCCATGGACTCACATTAGTCATAAAGAACTCATATACTTATTACAAAAAAATTATTAGCCCTCGAAGCAAAGTACTACTACGGATGCCCCTAGGGGGATATATTGGTAGGAAAATACCATCGCTCGTCCCCGACCGGCACTCATAAGGAAGACAATCAATAAATACCTCATGCTCCAACTTCGTTACATAACGGTTCACCATACGTGCATGCTACGGGACTTGCAAACCTCAACGCAAGTATTTCTCAATTTCACAATTACTCAACTAGCACGACTCTAATATCACCACCTTTATATCGCAAAACTATTGCAAGGAATCAAACATATCATATTCAATGATCTACAAGTTTTATGTAGGATTTTATGACTAACCATGTGAATGACTAATTCCTGTCAACTCCCTAAATAGATATAAGTGAAGCAAGAGAGTTTAATTCTTTCTACAAAAGATATGCCCACGCTCTAACAAATATAAGTGAAGCAAAAGAGCATTCTATGAATGGCGGTTTTCTATGTGAAGAGAAACAGGCAATCCAAACTTCAAATGATATAAGCGAAGCACATGAAGCATTCTATAAAGCCATACTCAAAAGATATAAGTGAAGTGCAAAGAGCATTCTATAAATTAACCAAGGACTATCTCATACCAGCATGGTGCATAAAAGAAAAATGAAAACTAAATGCAAAAGACGCTCCAAGATTGCACATATAGCATGAACGAAACGAATCCGAAAACATACCGATACTTGTTGAAGAAAAATGGGATGCCTTCCGGGGTATCCCCAAGCTTAGATGCTTGAGTCTCCTTGGATATTTACTAGGGGTGCCTCGGGAATCCCCAAGCTTGATCTCTTGCCTCTCTTACTTCTTCTCACATCGAGACCTCCTCGGTCTTCGAACACTTCATCCACACAAAACTCAACAGAAAACTCGGTAAGATCCGTTAGTATAATAAAGCAAATCACTACTCTAAGTACTGATGCAAACCAATTCATATTTTGTTTTTTCATTGTAGCTAATGTAATATAACTTTTCCATGGCTTAATCCACTGATATAAATCGATAGTTTTATCAAAACAAGCAAACTATGCATCAAAAACAGAATCTGTCTAAAACAGGACAGTCTATAGTAATCTAAACATTCACCATACCTCTGTTACTCCAAAAATTCTAAAAACATTAGGAAAATAAACAATTAGTAGAGAAATACAGTGAAAAAAGTTTCAGAACCGTTCAATGTTCCAGTAAAAAATGTAAAATCACGCACTACAGCAAAGTCTCTGTCCTGCACCGTACAAACCAACAAGTAATCTAAAACATCCTAAAGGCAACCTTGGCACATTAATTTTATTTTTAAACTTTAAAAAAGCACACAACAGAAATAAATGACTCTCTATGTAACGCCCTCGATGCGGCTATATCTCCCACGTGGCGAAGCACGACTTAGAGGCATAACCGCATTGAAAGCAATGTCGCAAGTGAGGTAATCTTCACAACAACCCATGTAAATAAATAAAGGGGAAAGGTACATAGTTGGCTTACACTCGCCACGTCACACAAATAACATAAATAACATTACAATCATCCAATTACACTCAAGGTCCGACTACGAAACCAAAATGAAGAACAACCCCCAAATGCAACAAAGTTCCCGATCGCCCCAACTGGGCACCACTACTGATCATCTGGGAAAGACACGTAGTAACGATGAGAGTCTTCATCGAACTCCCACGTGAGCTCGGTCATATCATCTGGAGCAGTATCATCGGTCCCTGCATCTGGTTTTGGAAGGAATTTGTCAGTCACGGGGACTCAGCAATCTCGCACCCTCGCAATCAAGACTATTTAAGCTTATAGGTAAGGTAAAGGTATGATGTGGAGCTGCAGCAAGCGACTAGCATATATGGTGGCTAACATACGCAAATGAGAGCAAGAAGAGAAGGCAAAGGCACGGTCGAACAACTATGATCAAGAAGTGATCCTAGAACATCCTATGTCAAGCATTACTCCAACACCGTGTTCACTTCCCGGACTCCGCCAAGAAGAGACCATCACTGTTACACACACGGTTGATGCATTTTAATTAAGTTAAGTTTCAGGTTTTCTACAACCGTACCTTAACAAATTCCCATCTTCCCATAACCGCGGGCATGGCTTTTGAAATTTCAAATCCCTGCAGGGGAGTCCCAACTTAGCCCATCACAAGCTCTCACGGTCAACGAAGGATATTCCTTCTCCCAAGACAATCCGATCAGACTCGGCATCCCGGTTACAAGACATCCTCGGCAATGGTAAAACAAGTCCAGCAACACTGCCCGAATGTGCCGACAAATCCCGATAGGAGCTGCACATATCTCGTTCTCAGGGCACACTCAGATTGTCCAAACTTCCGGTAGGCCAGCCCAGAGTTGCCCCTGGTGGCCATCGGCGGCTGACAAGGTGGACCAACACTCAGAGGAGCACTGGCACGGGGGTTTAATAAAGATGACCCTTGGGCTCCGGAAACCTGAGGGAAAAAGAGGCTAGGTGGCAAATGGTAAAACCAAGGCTGGGCATTGCTGGAGGAGTTTTATTCAAGGCGAACTGTCAAGGGGTTCCCATTATAACCCAACCATGTAAGGAACGCAAAATCTGGGAACATAACACCGATATGACGCAAACTAGGGCAGCAAGAGTGGAACAAAACACTAGGCATAAGGCCGAGCTTTCCACCCTTTACCAAGTATATAGGTGCATTAAGATAAACAAGATAATATGGTGATATCCCAACAATAAACAAGTTCCAACAAGGAACGATCTCCAATCTTCACCTGCAACTAGCAACGCTATAAGAGGGGCTGAGCAAAGCGGTAACATAGCCAAACAACGGTTTGCTAGGACATGGTGGGTTAGAGGTTTGACATGGCAATATGGGAGGCATGATAAGCAAGTGGTAGGTGTCGTAGCATAGGCATAGCAAAAGAGCGAGCATCTAGCAAGCAAAGATAGAAGTGATTTCGAGGATATGGTCATCTTGCCTGCAAAGTTCTCAGAGTTGCCTTGATCCTCGAAAGCATACTCAACGGGCTCCTCGATCACGTACTCGTCTCCCGGCTCTACCCAAACAAGAACAACAAGCAAAAGGGAACACAATCAACCACGTGCAATGCTCAAGCAACATGATGCAAACATGGTATGATATGCGGGATGCGATAAGTGATGCATATGCATGATTTGGAAAGGAATGATAGAACCTGGCCTCAACTTGTAAATCCAAGAGTGCCACTGGAAAGGGGAGGTGATTTCGGTCAAAATCAATATAAAGATCACCGGAATCGGATGCACGGTTTGGAAATGACAAGCAAAACAAATATGGCACCGGTCTGCGATAAACAGCAAGTAGCCTTCTAAATGCATCAAGATAAATAAGCTACTGCACTCAAACATGACAAAAAAAATACATGGCAGGGATCCACTCATAATGCTTGACAAAATATGAACACTGAGCTACGGCTAATTCACTCATTAACAGGTTCAAACAAGCATGGCAAAAGTGCAAATGATAACAGGTTTCAGACTTAGTGAAATTAACAGCAAGTCAGGAATTTATCATCAGGAAGGAATGTTTAGAGCACGATAACTATATGCTACAGGAACATATCATGGCAAAGCAAGGCATGGTATGAAGGTACTCTAAGCATATAACAAAAGTCCCTTAGTGACCATAAGCCAAACGGGATCAGAAAATACAATTGTAAGCATGTGAACATAGCAAAAACATATAACGAGTAGGCATGTTTACGAGCTTGATGCACTCACTACGAGGCATTGCATGAAAAGATAAGCATACACCCATCAAAACGACATGGCATAGAAGCTAGACATGGCAAGAACAACAACATAGCATGGACGGATCAACAACAACAAGCTCGGCAAAATTGCAACACATGTTAACAATCTGCTAGGAACATTTTATAGCAAAAGTAGAGCTCGGTTGACTAAAGCTAGGGTGCTCCATAATTGCAAACAAAGATACGGATGGATAGAGCACAACATTATCTACAAAACATCCTTACTGATCATGCTCAAAAGAGGCACGGATCACTAGGAAACAACATGAACATATTGCATAAAAATAATGACAGGGCAAGGACAGTGAAATTCTAAGTCCCTGAAATCAGCATCATTGAGTAAGCTACTTTGCATGCTTGTGATAGTCACCACAAAGATCACAAAAATACATGGCATACACCCCTGTAAAGATAACATGGCATTCTTCAAAACTCATGTAGATCTCAAGATCATATCATGCACACATTAATCATGGCAAAAATGATAAAAGTGCATTTGCTGCAACAGAGCTGAAACTATCATCACATAGCCCTCTTCCAACAGCATTTCGGGCATCAAGATGAGCTCAAATGAAAATGATGTAATGAGATGAAATGATGTACTCGTCGAGACGAACATTTTGATATGCTACACGCATGAATCGGAGCCACGGTGAGAGAGTTATGATGCGTCAAAGTATGCAAAAAGTTAGGGTTAGGGACGAAAAAGTCAACCCAACGAGTCCAGATCTGGATCTGGCACGGGTATAGTAGCGGTGCGGCGTCCGAGGTTCGCCGGAGACGGGGATGACGCCGGAGCTGGACGGAGAGGTGGCGGAGGCCGAAGCTCGCCAGAATCGGTGGCGGCGCCAGGCGGCAATGGTCAGCGGCAGGATCGGCGATGTTCGAGGCGGCGGGGTCGGAGGAGAGCGGTGGTCGGTGGCAAAGTGGCGGTCACCGGCTCGGTGGCGCGCGGACGCCGGCAGGGGTAGGCGGCGGGGCGCAGGGCCTGGTCGGGCGGCGGGGAGGGCCG
>NC_041382.1:408711881-408812517 GCF_002162155.2 Triticum dicoccoides | reverse complement strand
TGGCTGGACACGGCAGGCGGACGCGTCCGATCTGCTCCGGACATGTCCGGCACGCGAGAGGACGATGGACTAGGGTTAGGGGTCGGAGAAGACCCGGAATTTCGGGGAGGAGATCTATATAGAGAAATAGGAGGAGCTAGGAAGCTCCAAATGAGGTGCCGTTTGCGGCCACGCGATCGTGATCGAACGCTCTAGATGATGGAGGAGGTTTAGGTGTGTTTTCGGCCACTTTGGAAGGGTGTTGGGCTGCAACATACACGAGGCCTTTTCGGTCCCTCGATTAACCGTTGGAGTATCAAACGAAGTCCAAATGGTACGAAACTTGACAGGCGGTCTACCGGTAGTAAACCAAGGCCGCATGACAAGTCTCAGTCCAATCCGAAAACGTTTAACACCCGCACACGAAAAGAGGTAGAAAGGAACACCAGAGGACATAAGAGCGCCGGAATGCAAAACGGACAACGGGGAAAATGCTCGGATGCATGAGACGAACACGTATGCAAATGAAATGCACATGATGACATGATATGACATGCATGACACGCAAGCAATGACAAGGCAACAACAGCGAATAACTGGAGGACACCTGGCACATCGGTCTCGGGGCGTTACACTCTAAAACTTCCGGGTTGTCTCCCTGGCAGCGCTTTCTTTAAAGCCATTAAGCTAGGCATATAGTGCTCAAGTAATGGATCCACCCGGATCCCAAGGTATATCAAAGCCAATTTGAATTAGCAATGATTTCGCATTTAGTAGTGAGCACAAAGCACCATATATCAAGTAA
This sequence comes from Triticum dicoccoides, assembly GCF_002162155.2. NCBI lineage: Eukaryota > Viridiplantae > Streptophyta > Magnoliopsida > Poales > Poaceae > Triticum > Triticum dicoccoides. Next base: position 408,811,733 of record NC_041382.1, on the reverse strand, counting down.
TGACGAAGTCTGCCTCTCTTCCTATGCATCGGCATGCCATAAAAGAACAATTCATGCACACAAAGTAAAGGCCAATGCATAGTATAAACAGTTTCTTGCAATTTTTTCGTGGTGGAAACATAAAGAGGCGGAGATGTAGTTCCTCTCTCATAATAATTGCAAGTAGGAGCAGCAAGCACATGCATATTATATCTATCAAAATCATCATGTCTAATAGTAAAATGCAACCCATCAATATAATCCTTAATAAGGGTAAACTTCTCCGATATAGTGTAGTTGGGAGAATTCAAAAAGATAATAGTACTATCATGCGTGGGTGCAATAGCAACAATTTCATGTTTACATAAGGAACTATAGCAAGTTCATCTCCATAAGTATAATTAATATTGGCATCTTGGCCACAAGCATAGCAAGCATCATCAAAAAGGGATATTTCAAGAGAATCAACGGGATCATAACAATCATCATAGCAATCATCCTTCGGTAAGCATGAAGGGAATTTAAACAATGTATGAGTTGAAGAGTTACTCTCATTAGAAGGTGGGCACGGGTGATCAATCCGCTCTTCCTCCTTTTGTTCTTTGCTCTCCTCTTCATCTTTTTCATCCAATGAGCTCACAGTTTCATCAATTTCTTCTTCCATAGACTCCTGCAAAATATTAGTCTCTTCTTGGACAGCGGATACTCTCTCAATAAAATCATCAATATCGGAATTAAATTCATAATTCTCATAGCAATATTTAAGGATAGCTAAATTTTTAGGTCTATAAACTGAATCATCAAATTTTCACACTCTTTAAACAAAGATTCAATTTCATAAGCACCCATAAAAGCAACAAATTCTTCTATTTGTTCCACATCATAGTAATCATATATACCATTAGCATAAGAAGCCAAGGTTTTATCATCATTAAATATGCATGAAAAGGGAAGGTGTGGATCCTTCATCCTAGAGCAACAAGTATAATCATATCTCAAGCATAGTTCCCGAGCATACAAATGCAATATATGAATTTGATCCCATAATAGTTTCCGTTTTTGAGTCAAGCGATAATCCCTAAAGTATTCACATTGATCCAACGTGTCTCCCATAACATAATTGAACAGGGTTTTCTCAGGATTACCAAAGTAGTACATAATATTTTTCACATAACCAGCATCGAGGGTTTTAGGAGGTTCCCCATCTCCATGAGTAGCAGGTAAACCTTATTTTTTTGGTATTTCATGTTCCATATCCATAAATAAAGATAGAGAACAACTAAGAACAGAAAATAGAAATTACTTAGTGATAAAGCAAACAAGCACACACGAGAATATTCACCCCACGCTATTGCTCCCCGGCGACGGTGCCAGAAAAAGGTCTTGATAACCCACAAGTATAGGGGGTCAATTGTAGCCTCTTTTGATAAGTAAGAGTGTCGAACCCAACGAGGAGCTAAAGGTAGAACAAATATTCCCTCAAGTTCTATCGACCACCGATACAACTCTATGCACGCTTGACGTTCGCTTTACCTAAAACAAGTATGAAACTAGAAGTACTTTGTAGGTGTTTTTGGATAGGTTTGCAAGAATATGAAGTGCACGTAAATAAAAAGTAGGGGATGTTTAGGTAAAGAAGCAATGAAGTTAGTATAACGAGTGTGGAGAAGTGGTGGTAGGAGTTGCGAAATTGTCCCTAAGCAATTGACTACTTTACTAGACCGATAGCAAGTTTTATGTGGGAGAGGCCACTGCTAGCATGTCATCCCTGACTTGGAATTCTATGCACTTATGATTGGAACTATTAGCAAGCATCCGCAACTACTAACATTCATTAAGGTAAAACCCAACCATAGCATTAAGATATATTGGTCCCCCTTCGATCCCGTATGCATCAATTTCTATGCTAGGTTGAAGTTTCTGTCACTCTTGCCCTCCAATACATAGTCCTATAAACATACAACTAACCATATGGTGTGATCCACGTGCGCGCTCATATGGTGGGCACCAAAGGACAGCAACATAACCACAAGCAAATTAAATCAATCATAGCAATTCTTCAACCACCGATAGGACAACGAAAATCTACTCAGACATCATAGGATGGCAACACATCATTGGATAATAATATGAAGCATAAAGCACCATGTTCAAGTAGAGGGTACAGCGGGTTGCAAGAGAGTGGACCACTGTAGATAGAGGGGGGGGAATGGAGATGTTGGTAGAGATGGTGTTGGTGTTGGTGAAGATCGCGGTGATGATGATGGCCCCGGCGGCATTCCGGTGCCACCGGGAGAGTGGGGGAGAGAGCCCCCCTTCTTCTTCTTCTTCCTTGACCTTCTCCCTATATGGGAGAAGGGTTTCTCCTCTGGTCCATGGCCTCCATGGCATGGGAGGAGCGAGAGCCCCTCCGAGATTGGATCTGTCTCTCTGTCTCTCTCCGTTTCTGCATTCTAGGATTCTACCCTTTCACCGTTTCTTATATATCCGGAGATCTGTAACTCCGATTGGATTGAAACCTTCGCCCTGATTTTTTCCGAAAATTAGCTTTCTTGCGGCCGAAGAAGAGCAGTAACCTCCTTACGGGGGCCCACGAGGGTCAGGGGTGCGCCCCCTGCCTCGTGGCTCCCTCGAGCACCGTCTCGCGTTGATTTTCTTCCCATATCTCACTGATATTCCAAAAATATTCTCTGTCCATTTTTATTCTGTTTGGACTCCATTGGATATGGATTTTCTGCGAAACAAAAAACATGCAACAAATAGGAACTAGCACTGGGCACTGGATCAATATGTTAGTCCCAAAAATAGTATAAAAAGTTGCCAAAAGTATATGAAAGTTGTATAATATTGGCATGGAACAATCAAAAATTATAGATACGACGGAGACATATTAGTGTGCCAGCCGGAAACTTAGCCAATCCAATCGTGGCCTGAGACGAGATACGCGCGGCTCCTATCGGGGTGTCAGCACGTCGGGAGGTCTTGCTGAACTAGTTTTACCATTGTCAAAATATCTTGTGCACCGGGATTCCGAGCTGATCGGAGGGTCCCGCAATGGAGGATTGTCTCCGCGGATCGTGAGCTTGTCATGGGCTAAGTTGGTACACCCCTGCAGGGTTTAAACTTTTGATAGCCGTGTCTGCGGTTATGTGGCAGATGGGAATTTGTTAATATCCGGTTGCAGAGAACTTGACACTTGACTTAACTAAAAGACACCAACCGCGTGTGTAACTGTGATGGTCTCTTTTCAATGAGGTTCGGGAAGAGAACACAGTGGGGTTATGTTTAAACGTAAGTAGTTCAGTATGACTTCTTGATCACTTCTAATTTACGACCGTTGCGTAGTTTCTCATCTTACTCTTATATTCGTATGTTAGCCACCATATTTGCTTAGCGCTTGCTGCAGCTCCACCTCATAACCTCATCCTACCTATAAGCTTAAATAGTCTTGATCTCGTGGGTTTTGAGATTGGTGAGTCCTCGTGACTCACAAATACTACCAAAATAGTTGCATGTGCCGATGATACCGAGGCAGGTGATGCAACCGAACTCAAGTGCAAGTTCGAAGAGGACCTTGGTCGTTACAATGTTTCGTTTCTAGGTGACCAGTAGTGGTGCCCAGTTGGGACGATCGGGATTTAGCATTTGGGGTTGTCTTCATTTATTTGGATTCGTCCATAGTCGGACTATGTGTGTACTCTGAATGATGTATGATTTATTTGAGCATTGTGTGACGTGGCGATTGTAAGCCAACTATTTATTTATCCTTGTTCTTGTACATGGGATTGTTTGAAGATGATCCTTCTTGTGACAATACCCAAAATGCGGTTATGCCTCTAAGTGATGCCTCAACACGTGGGATATATAGCCGCATCTTGGGCGTTACAGTTGTGATGTGATATGGTCAAGACGTGATATGATATATGTTGATGTATGAGATGATCATGTTTTGTAATAATTGCACGACTTGCATGACGATGAGTACGACAACAGGCAGGAGCCTTAGGGTTGTCTTTAATTTATTGTATGGCCCACGTGTCAATCACTAAAGCGCCATGTAATTGCTTTACTTTATTGCTATGCGTTAGCAATAGTTGTAGAAGCAATAGTTGGCGAGACGACCCCCGACGCAACGATGGTGATCAAGGTGTCATGCCGGTGACGATGGAGATCATGCCATTGCTTTGGAGATGGAGATCAAAAGCACAAGATGATGATGGCCATATCATGTCACATATTTTGATTGCATGTGATGTTTATCCTTTATGCATCTTATTTTTCTTAGAACGACGATAGGATTATAAGATGATCCCTTAACTTAATTTCAAGATAAAAGTGTTCTCCCCAAGTATGCACCGTTTCTAAAGTTCATTGTTTCAAAACACCTCATGATGATCGGGTGTGATAGACTCTACCTTCACATACAACTGGTGTAAGCCAGTTTTGCACATGTAGAATACTTGGGTTAAACTTGACGAGCCTAGCATGTAGAGACATGGTCTCGAAACACTAGAGACCGAAAGGTCGAACATGAGTCATATAGTAGATATGATTAACATGGAAATGTTCACCATTGAAGACTACCCTATCTCACATGATGATAGGACATGGGTTGGTTGATTTGGATCATGTATCACTTAGACAACTTGAGGGATGTTGATTTAAGTGGGATTTCATTAGTAATTTGATTATTTGAACTAAAATTTATCATGAACTTAGTCCTGATAGTTTTTGCAAATCTATGTTGTAGATAAATGGCCCGGGCTACCATTCCCTTGAATTTTAATGCGTTCCTAGAGAAAGCTAAGTTGAAAGATGATGGTAGCAACTACACGGACCGGGTTCGTAACTTGAGGATTATCCTCATTTCTGCATAAAAGAATTATTTCCTTGATGCACTGCTAGGTGACAGACCTGCTGCAGGAGCTGATGCAGATGTTATGAACATCTGGCAGGCTCGATCTGATGACTACTCGATAGTTTACTATGCCATGCTTTACAGCTTGGAACCATGACTTCAAAAGCGTTTTGAACGCCACGAAGCATATGAGATGTTCCAAGAGTTGAAATTGATATTTCAAGCTAATGCCCGGGATGAGAGATATGAAGTCTCCAACAAGTTCTTTAGCTATAAGATGGAGGAGAACATTTATGTCAGTGAACACATACTCAAAATGTCTGGGTACCACAACCACTTGACTCGGCTGGGAATTGATCTTCCAGTTGAGAGTGTTATTGACAGAGTTCTTCAGTCACTGACACCAAGCTATAAAGGCTTCGTGATGAACTATAATATGCAAGGGATCACAAAAATGATTTCCAAGCCCTTCGCGATGCTGAAATCGGCGGAGGTAGAAATCAAGAAAGAGCATCAAGTGTTGATGGTTAACAAGACCACCGGTTTTATGAAAAAAGGCAAGGGAAAGAAAGGTAACTTCAAGAAGACTGGCAAGAAAGTTTCTGCTCCCATAAAGAAGCCCAAAGCTGGACCCAAGCCTGAAACTGAGTGCTTCTATTGGAAAGGAAATGGTCACTAGAACCGGAATGGCCCCAAGTACTTGGCAGATAAGAAGGATGGCAAAGTGAACAAAGGTATATTTGATATACATCTTATTGATGTGTTCCTTACTAATGCTCGTAGTAGCACCTGGGTATTTGATACTGGTCCGGTTGCTCATATTTGTAACTCAAAATAGGAGCTGCCAAAAAAACAAAGATTGGCTAAGGACGAGGTGACGATGCTCGTCGGGAATGGTTCCAAGAAGAATTGATGTGATCGCCGTTGGCACGCTACCTCTACATCTACCTTCGGGATTAGTTTTAGACCTCAATAATAGTTATTTGGTGTGTCAGTGTTGAGTATGAACATTATATCTGGATCTTGTTTATTGCGAGATGGTTATTCATTTAAGTCAGAGAATAATGGTTGTTCTTTTTGTATGAGTAACATCTTTTATGGTCATGCACCTTTAGTGAATGGTCTGTTCTTGTTGAATCTCGATTGTAGTGATACACATATTCATAATATTGATGCCAAAAGATGCAAAGTTGTTAATGATAGTGCAACATACTTGTGGCACTACCTTTAGGTCATATTGGTGTAAAGCGCATGAAGAAAATCCATGTGGATGGACTTTTGGAATCACTTGATACTTGCGAACCATGCCTCATGGGTAAGATGACTAAAACTCCGATCTCCGGAACAATGGAGCAAGCTAATGACTTATTGGAAATTATACATACCGGTGTATATGGTCCGATGAGTGTTGAAGCATGTGGCAGGTATCATTATTTTCTAAACCTTCACAGACGATTTGAGTGGGTATGGGTATATATACTTGATGAAACACAAGTCTGAAACATTTGAAAAGTTCAAAGAATTTCAGAGTGAAGTCGAGAATCATCGTAACAAGAAAAACAAGTTTCTACGATCTGATCGCGGAGGTGAATATTTGAGTTACAAGTTTGGCCTTCATTTAAGACAATGTGGAATTGTTTCACAACTCACGCCACCTGGAACAGCACAGCGTAATGGTGTGTCCAAACGTCGTAACCATAATTTATTAGATATGGTGCATTCTATGATGTCTCCTACCGATTTGCCACTATTGTCTTGGGGTTATGCATTAGAGACAACCGCATTCATGTTAAATAGGGCACCATCTAAATCCGTTGAGATGACACTGTAAGAACTATGGTTTGGCAAGAAACCTAATCTGTCGTTTCTTAAAGTTTGGGGATGCGATGCTTATGTTAAAAAGCTTCAGCCTGATAAACTCGAACCCAAAGCGGAGAAGTGCGTCTTCATAGGATACCCTAAAGAAATCATTTGGTATACCTTCTATCATGGATCCGAAGGCAAGATCTTTGTTGCTAAGAATGGTCATTTCTAGAGAAGAAGTTTCTCTCGAAAGAAGTGAGTGGGAGGAAAGTAGAACTTGATAAGGTAGTTGTACCTTCTCTCGAACTAGAAAGTAGCACATCAGAGAAAACCGTTCCCGTGATGCCTACACCAGCCAGAGAGGAAGCATATGATGATCATGATCAAGTTACTACTAAACCTCGTAGGTCAACCAGAACATGTACCACACCAGAGTGGTACGGTAATCCTATCTTGGAAGTCATGTTGTTAGACAACGGCAAACCTACAAACTATGAAGAAGCTATGATGAGCCCAGATTCCGACAAATGGCTTGAGGCCATGAAATATGAGATAGGATCCATGTATGAGAACAAAGTGTGGATTTTGGTGGACTTGCCCGATGATCAAGAAGACATTGAGAATAAATGGATCTTCAAGAGGAAGACAGACGCTGATGGTAATATCACTATCTACAAAGCTCGACTTGTCGCAAATGGTTTTTGGCAAGTTCAAGGAGTTGACTACGATGAGACTTTCTCACCCGTAGCGATGCTTAAGTCTATCAGAATCATGTTAGCAATTGCCGCATTTTATGATTATGAAATCTGGCAAATGGACGTCAAAACTGCATTCCTTAGCGGGTTTCTTAAAGAAGAGTTGTATATGACAACCAGAAGGTTTTTTCAATCCTAATGGTGCTAACAAAGTGTGCAAGCTCCAGCGATCCATCTATGGACTGGTGCAAGCATCTCGGAGTTGGAATATACGCTTCGATGAGTTGATCAAAGCATTTGGTTTTATACAGACTTATGGTGAAGCATGTATTTACAAGAAAGTGAGTGGGAACTCTGTAGCATTTCTGATATTATATGTGGATAACATATTATTGGTGATTGGAAATGATATAGAATTTCTGGATAGCATAAAAGGATATTTGAATAAGAATTTTTCAATGAAAGACCTCGGTGAAGCTGCTTATATATTAGGCATCAGGATCTATAGGGATAGATTGAGACGCTTAATAGGACTTTCACAAAGCACATACCTTGACAAAGTTCTGAAGAAGTTCAAAATGGACCAGTCAAAGAAAGGGTTCTTGCCTATGTTGCAAGGTGTGAAATTGAGTCAGACTCTAAGTCCGACCACGACAGAAGATAGAGAGAGAATGAAAGTCATTCCCTATGCCTCAGCCATAGGTTCTATAATGTATGCCATGCTATGTTCCAGACCTGATGTGTGCCTTGCCATAAGTTTGGCAGGGAGGTACCAAAGAATATCCTGAACTACCTAAAAAGGACCAAGGATATGTTTATCATTTATGGAGGTGACGAAGAGCTCATCATAAAGGGTTACGTCGATGCTAGTTTTAATACAAATCTGGATGACTCTAAGTTGCAAACTGGATACGTATTTATATTGAATGGTGGAGTTGTCAGTTGGTGCAGCTCCATGCAGAGCGTGGTGGTGGGATCTACATGTGAAGCGGAGTACATAGCTACTTCGGAAGCAGCGCATGAAGGAGTTCATATCCGATCTGTGTGTAATACCCAATGCATCGAGTCCAATGACAATTTTTCTAACAACACTAGAGGAATTACCTTAGTCAAGGAGTCCAGGTTTCACAAGAGAACCAAACACATCAAGCGACGCTTCAACTCCATTCGTGAAAAGGTCAAGGATGGAGACATAGAAATTTGCAAAGCACATACATATCTGAATGTGGCAGACCCGTTAACTAAACCTCTTTCACAGGCAAAACATGATCGGCACCAAGACTCCATGGTTGTCAGATTCATTACTATGCAATCTAGATTATTGACTCTAGTGCAAGTGGGAGACTGTTGGAAATATGCCCTAGAGGCAATAATAAAGTGGTTATTATTATATTTCCTTAATCATGATAAAGGTTTATTGTTCATGCTATAATTGTATCGATCAGAAACTTAAATACATGTGTGAATACATAAACAAATACCAAGTCCCTAGTGAGTCTCTACTAGACTAGCTCATTGATCAAAAGATGGTTAAGGTTTCCTAACCAAACATGAGCTGTCATTTGATAACGGGATCACATCATTAGGAGAATGATGTGATGGACAAGACCCATCCGTTAGCATAGCATATGATCGTTTAGTTTTTTCTACTGCTTTCTTAATGTCAAATACATATTCCTTCGACCATGAGATCATGCAGCTCCTGGATACCAGAGGAATACCTTGTGTGCTATCAAATGTCACTTCGTTACTCGTGATCATAAAGGTGCTCTATAGGTATCTCTGAAGGTGTCTGTTGAGTTGGCGTGAATCAAGATTGGGATTTGTCACTCCATATGACGGAGAGGTATCTCTGAGCCCTCTTGGTAATACAGCATCACAAGAAGCTTGTATGGAAAGTGACTAAGGAGTTAGTTACAAGATAATGTATTATGGAACAAGTAAAGAGACTTGCCCGTAACGAGATTGAACTAGGTATGGAGATACCAACGATGGAATCTCAGGCAAGTAACATACCGACAGACAAAGGGAACTACATATGTTGTCATAAACGTCCGACCGATAAAGATCTTCATAGAATATGTAGGAACCAATATGGGTATCCTGGTCCCGGTATTGGTTATTGACCGGAGAAGAATCTCGGTCATGTCTATATCATTCTCGAATCCGTAGGGTCCGCACACTTAATGTGCGTTGATGATATAGTATTATATGAGTTATGTATGTTGGTGACCGAATGTTGTTCAGAGTCCCTGATGAGATCACAGACATGACAAGGAGCTCCGAAATGGTCCGGATGTAAAGATTGTGTTGGTGCAATGATAGGCCCCTTATGTTTTGGAGTTTGCTGACATAAACAGTATGGGACTTATGTGTTTGCTAGTGCACACAAAGTAACAAGTCCCTGAAGTATCAAGGAGTTTGATACAAATGACGAAGATAATCTCCCTGTGTGGCGCCGAAGGTTATCACCGAAGATGAAGCTAACAAGAGTGACCCCTAAGAATTGCTGAAGTTCAAGCAATTGGTTCGGTGTATGTTCGAAGGAAATGACTGTGCTCGAGGAAGAATGAAGACAAGATGAAGACGTAGCATTTGTTTCATTATTCTTCTTCTTTCATTGAGTCATAGGACCACTGTACTATTAAGAGGGGTGTAGCGTTCGAAGCTCTGATTCTCTGATGCTAAACCCAAATCCTATGAAAGCTATGAGAGAAATCTCTTTGTGTTCGGATCAAATACTTGCCAGCAAGAGACCTTGATCTTCTTCGCTACGAGAGATTTGTCTTAGACCGAGGAGTTAGCATTACTTGTTCCTCAGGTAATCTTACCGTTGCTCGAAAATACGACCGTTGTGAACGTGTCGGTTGGCCATTAGCTGGACCTCGTGTCCAAAATGGTCATTTCCCATCTGGGAAGGTTGCGGCTATAAATAGCCACCCCGCGCCGGGTTTGTCCGCTTGCTGCTTCATTTGATTCTGAGAAGATTGTTGAGCAACCCACTCTCTGAGCGATTTGAGTTTAAAATCCAACCAAAGAAAAACCCTAGAGCCGAAGAATTAGATAGTGGTTTAGCATCACTGGAATCTAAGTTTAGTACGCTCTACCTATTACTCTTTAGAGATGCAAACTCTCTAGATGGTTAGGTGTCAATTTCTTCAGAGACCAACAATGATTGTGGTTTGATACGTCTCCAGCGTATCTATAATTTTTGATTGCTCCATGCTATATTATCTACTGTTTTGGACATTATTGGGCTTTATTATCCACTTTTATATTATTTTTGGGACTAACCTATTAACCGGAGGCCCAGCCCAGAATTGTTGTTTTTTGCCTGTTTTAGGGTCTCAAAGAAAAGGAATATCAAACGGAGTCCAAACAGAATGAAACCTTCGGGAAAGTGATTTTCTCACCGAATACAACTCAGGAGACTTGGACCCTACGTCAAGCCAACTAACAGGAGGCCACGAGGTAGGGGGCGTGCCTCCCCCCCCCCCCCACGCGCGCCCTCCACCCTCGTGGGCCCCTTGTTGCTCCACCGACATACTTCTTCCTCCTATATATATATATATATATCCACGTACCCCCAAACGATCAGAACAGGAGCCAAAACCCTAATTCCACCACCATAACTTTCTGTATCCACGAGATCCCATCTTGGGGCCTGTTCCGGAGCTCTGCCGGAGGGGGCATCGATCACGGAGGGCTTCTACATCAACACCATAGCCTCTCCGATGAAGTGTGAGTAGTTTACTTCAGACCTACGGGTCCATAGTTAGTAGCTAGATGGCTTCTTCTCACTTTTTGGATGTCAATACAATGTTCTCCCCCTCTCTTGTGGAGATCTATTCGATGTAATCTTCTTTTTGTGGTGTGTTTGTTGAGATCGATGAATTGTGGGTTTATGATCAAGTCTATCTATGAATAATATTTGAATCTTCTCTGAATTCTTTTATGTATGATTGGTTATCTTTGCAAGTCTCTTCAAATTATCAGTTTGGTTTGTCCTACTAGATTGATCTTTCTTGCAATGGGAGAAGTGCTTAGCTTTGGGTTCAATCTTGCGGTGTCCTTCCCTGGTGACAGTAAGGGCAGCAAGGCACGTATTGTATTGTTGCCATCGAGGATAACAGGATGGGGTTTTCTTCATATTGCATGAGTCTATCCCTCTACATCATGTCATCTTGCTTAAGGCATTACTCTGTTTTTAACTTAATACTCTAGATGCATGCTGGATAGCGGTCGATGAGTGGAGTAATAGTAGTAGATGCAGGCAGGAGTCGGTCTACTTGTCTCGGACGTGATGCATATATACATGATCATACCTAGATATTCTCATAACTATGATCAATTCTGTCAATTGCTCAACAGTAATTTGTTCACCCACCGTAGAATACTTATGCTCTCGAGAGAAGCCACTAGTGAAACGTATGGCCCCCGGGTCTATCTTTATCATATTAATCTCCTACTACTTAGTAATTTCCTTTGCTATTTACTTTGCCTTTATTTTACTTTGCATCTTTATCATAAAAATACCAAAAATATTATCTTATCATATCTATCATATCTCACTCTTGTAAGTGGCCCTATAGGGATTGACAACCCCTATTTGCGTTGGTTGCGAGGATTTACTTGTTTTCTGCAGGTACGAGGGACTCGCGCGTAGCCTCCTACTGGATTGATACCTTGGTCCTCAAAAACCGAGGGAAATGCTTACGCTACTTTGCTGCGTCATCCCTTCCTCTTCGGGGAAAACCAACGCAGTGCTAAAAGAGGTAGCATGGTTCTCGAAGAAGAAGTCTGTAAAGGTTCGGAGATCGCCTTCAAGTATCTACCACGAGTAATCAATGATACGTCTCCAACGTATCTATAATTTTTGATTGTTCCACGCTATTATATTATCTGTTTTGGATGTTAATGGGCTTTATTTTACACTTTTATATTTGTCAGGACCCTGACTCAATGTCACATCGATCTAGCCTGTAACACCTCATATCACTTTGCGGCCTCACGCACGGTATTCCCACGGGTGTCACCTTACCTTTGCTCGGGACCGTTTGCGCCTTTTGGCTCACGTATATGATGATGTCGCTAGCATCCATATGATAAGGAGCCCGGGCTGACATGACTAGTCGTAAACCCAAAGTGGCACAGACTTACAGGGACAGGCATCCATGACCCAGCATCGAACGTGTCGGTCATCAGCAAGTGGGTCCGGGCTGTAGCACTGGGCTAGCAGGACTCCGGTAAACCGGGCTGTAGCGGGCTAATAGGACTCCGGTACTCAATGCGTGACATTTCCCCGAAGGGACAGACACAGGAACGAAGAAGGACACATGCCGGCCAGCCTAAGTGTTCCGGAGCAGTAGCAAGCTACCATGGCTCAATGGAAACACTAGGAGACATTTCCCGGTAAGAGAGGCTACTAAAGATAAACAACTAGATAGTCAGATCCCACACATACCTAGCATTTCAATCATACACACAATATGCTCGATATGTGCAAATACAACAAGGCATCACAACATGACTCTACGACACAAGTACTTTATTTAAAGGCTCAGAGAGCCATACATAACATACATACAAGTACGGGTCACACGACCCACATTCAAGTCATACAGTCATACAAACCAGCAGCGGAAGTAACTTGTCTGAGTACAGACAACTAGTAAAATAAAAGAGGCTTGGAAAGCCTAGCTATACTACGTGGACCTTCACAAGCTCAGGATTACCACCTGGGCCTCAGTCTACTCGTCGATGTCGACGTCTACGAAGAACCCATCAGAAGGGGTTGCAGCGCCTTCTGTAAAATGTAAATTATAGCAACATGAGTACAAAGGTACCCAGCAAGAGTTACGTCAGATCCTACATACATGCACATTATCAAGAAGGGTTGGTGGAGTTATTGCAGCAAGCCAGCTTTGACTCTTGGCTAAGCTATCCTACGAGACTCCAACTTGAAATGGTTTTGCGCACATGAGTCCACTACTCACCACTTCAATACACCACCGAGGATCCACCTCCGTCATCCTACGGAAGAGCCATCCTCGGCACTCACGCTTATCTTGAGATTTTTAGTAGTATCCATTCACTTGTCTATGAACTGTATAAGCAACCAAGTAGTCCTTTACCGCGGACGCGGCTATTCGAATAGATCATGTTAACCCTGCAGGGGTGTACTTCTTCATACATGTTTCCACCACTTAGCGTCTGCACACGACATGTGCTCGGCAGACTTCAAGCGAAAGCCGACGTGGGTGTAGACTACGACCTACCTAAACACCTAAGTCTCTAGTCCAGGTTTATCTCCTATCCAGGTTCCATCCGCAGGGAGTCCGGCCAAGGTTTCCCATACGGCCCCGAATGATGTGTACAGGGTTCCTGAGATACCTAACGGGTATTCGATACACCGTGCCACGTACCTACCGCATCACAGCCCACCCCGCGGGTCAGCGCTGTCCACGGCCTCCAGTAAGCTACAAACACCAGAAACTACTTGCAACTCCTAGACAGAGGACTAGGGTGACTAAGAAGTCGAGCGGGGTCATATTTCAGGGCCCAATGCATGGTAGTAGCTGAATCTTAAATCACGCATACAGATCTCAGTTCTTAAGGTCGGCTTCAATGAAACAACCCACCATGTACTCCTACATGGCCTCTCATCGATACCTTTACCAAATCGTGTTCACCACATCACTTTCATTACCGACATGATCATTTCACTCTAGCCCATCACCCAGATGAACCAGACCTGACATGACTCTAAGCATAGCAGGCATAGCAAGGTAGGAACAACACATACATATGGCTCAATCAATTCCTACACATGCTAGTGGGTTTCATCTAATTACTGTGGCAATGACAGGTCATGCAGAGGAAAATGGGTTCAACTACAGTAGCACACAGCAGTTTGAAACACGTTGTCTTAATGCAGTAAAAGAGAGCAAGAGCGAGAACATGGGATTGTATCGATATGATCAAATGGTTGGTTGCTTGCCTGATGGATCGATGCACGGATACGGTTCTTCGCTAGGGTAATCACGGTACTCCTCGGAGGCAGAACCTGCCGCAAAGAACACCGATACACAACCATCACCAAACAATGTGCGACAATATGATGCATGCATGAAACATGGCAATATGAGTGTGTTGGGCTAATGCAACTAAAACCATATGGGTTTGAATCAATTTGAACCAAAGATTCAAATTTCAAACTCATAAATGGCCCTTTAAAGTGTTTTATCTTGTTCTGCACTAAACCTCAAGTTAGCTTGTTTAAACATGCATGAAACTAGTACAGATGGATAGATTGGATTTTTCTGATCATTTTTCATATATAATTTGTTTGATTTGGAGCTACGGTTGAATTTATATGAATTTTTGAAGTTAGCAACAATTTCTGGAATTTATAAATCATTTTAGATTTATTTTAATTTCAGAAAAGGTTTACTGCGTCAGCATGAGGTCATGCTGACCTCAGCAAGTCAACAGACCCGGTCCAGGTCAAACCTGACGCGTGGGTCCAGGGTGTCAGTGGATAATTAACTAATTTAATTTAGTTTAAACTAATCTGGATAATTAGCAGAAGGGGGCCCCACCTGTCATTGACTCAACAGAGTCAACCAGGGCCCACCCGTGGTCAAAGTCAAAATGGCTGCACCGGCGTTTAGCCGCCGACGAGCCCGACGCGGCGGCGGAAGTGGTTTTGGCCGTTCCGGCCACCAAATGGGTCGCGGAGGGCATCGGGGTGGAGCTGAGGACGAGCCGCGGCTCTTGGTGGAGTCAGTTGGGGTCGGGGTGGCCGGAGTTGGCGCCGGCGACGACCTAGGCGGTCACCGGAGTTTGGGTGAAGGCAAACTTGCGGCTAGGGTGTGCGGTGAGGTGCGGGAAGTGCACGGTTGGACTCAACGCAACGTGGTGAGTGCGTTGGACACCGTGACGTGGCCGGAGGATGGCCGGGAGCACGTCGGTGACGAGATCCACGGCGGTGCGTGCGGGTGATCTTCGTGCGGTGGCTACACAGCTCGGGGGCGAGAGAGGAAGGGTAGGAGGGGTAGCTAGGCTCACAGAGCACCCGTAGAGGCCACCGGCGGGGTCGGGGACGAGCTGATGCGGCGACGGCATTGAAGGGGATCTCCGGCGACGGCGAACTCGGGCGAGGTTGGTGCGGTGGACTCGGGCCTCACGAGCACGCGGGGCTCGGTTAGCTCGACGAAGTGGACGGCGGCGGAGCTCCTGGACACCACGAGACAGAGCACGGGCGGCGGGGAGCGCGGCTACGATGATGGAGCGGCGGCGGTGGCGTCGGCCATGGCTGGGGAGCGTGAGGGGGAGGAGCTGGAGAGGAGAGGGGGCGTCTGGGGGGTTCGGGGGAGAGAGAGGGGTCGATCCACGGTGTTAGCCAGGTGAGTGGAGCGGCGAGGCGGCGAGCAGGTGCGTGGCACCCATGCGGTGCTCGCCGTCGAGCACCTTGCCTGCCTGCCTGGCCGGCAAGCAGCTCGCTGGCGCGGCGCTGGGCTGGGCCGGCAGGTGGGCTGGGTTGCAGGCGCCAGGTAAGTCCTTCCTTTCTGTTTTTTTTCTTTTTCTATTTTTCTGCAACTTTGTTGAATTATTAAAAATACCTAGGCAACTCCTAAAATCACCAAACTGCTCCTGGTCCAAAGTTGGAATATTTCCAACATGAAACATTTCAGTTTCGGAATATTTGAGCATTTGAAATATTTTATATAATTTTAAATGCCCAAATTCAAATACTTATCATTTAATTCAAAGACCCTAAGATGACCTAGAAAATGGTGCAAGACTTTTGGCAGAGGTTCTGAACCAAGACAAAAATGATGGACATTTTAGAAGGGCATTTTAGGTTCATTGAAAAAGTTTTTAGTAAACCCTAGTTGGTTTCAGAGGGGGCTGGGGGTTCTGACATCCCCATTTCAAGTTTCTGATGAAAGGATAGACATGATGCAACACTCTAATGCATGAACTAGCTAGGGTGTGACAACTCACCCCCACTCAAAAGAATCTCGACCCGAGATTTGGGTTCCTCCGGGAAGAAGGCGGGATACTCGAGTCGAAGACGATCCTCCCTTTCCCAAGTTGCTTCATTCTCAGAATGGTGCGACCATTGAACCTTGAGAAACTTGATATTATGACATCGAGTGGTACGCTCAGCTTGATCGAGGATATGAACGGGGTACTCTCGATACGTGAGATTATCTTGGAGATCAAGCGTTTCGTGGTCTACTCCACGGATAGGATCCGAGAAGCAACGCCTGAGTTGAGAAACGTGGAAGACGTCGTGGACTCTGGAGAGATGCGGAGGTAGTTCCAATTGGTAGGTAACTTCTCCTCGTTTTGCGAGAATGCGAAAGGGTCCAATGTAACGAGGAGCCAATTTGCCCTTGATACCGAAGAGATGGGTTCCCTTCAGAGGAGTAACCCGAAGGTAAGCCTTCTCGTCAACCTCAAAAGTCATAGCCGTATGTTTTCGGTCATATTGACTCTTTTGACGAGATTGGGCTGTTTTCAACTTTTCACGAACGATGCGAACTTGCTCTTCTGCTTCCTGAATCATATCCGGGCCAAAGAATTGTCTTTCCCCGGTTTCTGACCAGTTAAGAGGCGTTCGACACCTTCGTCCATAGAGAACTTCAAAAGGGACTTTGCCCAAGCTGGATTGATAGCTGTTGTTATAAGCAAATTCGGCAAATGGAAGGCATTTCTCCCACTCCATTTCGAATGAGATAACAGAAGCTCGAAGCATGTCTTCTAGAATCTGGTTGACGCGTTCCACTTGACCACTTGATTGAGGGTGGAAAGCGGTACTAAAAGAAAGGCGGGTTCCCATAGCATTTTGGAAACTTTCCCAAAATTGAGAGGTGAAAAGACTTCCTCGATCCGAGTTAATTTCCAAAGGAACACCATGGAGAGACACTATTCGGGAGATGTACAAGTCTGCTAACTGACTAGCAGTTATACTCTCACGAACAGGTAAGAAATGGGCCACTTTGGAAAGATGGTCGATAACGACGAAGATAGCGTTATTCCCTCTCTTGGTCCTGGGAAAACCGGTAATGAAGTCCATACCAATTTTATCCCATTTCCATTCAGGAATAGCTAGGGGTTGAAGGGTGCCAGCAGGCCGTTGATGCTCTGCTTTCACACGACGGCAGACGTCGCAATTAGCAATATACTGAGCAATTTCTCTCTTCATCCTAGTCCACCAGAACCTCTGGCGTAGGTCCTGATACATCTTGGTACTACCGGGATGAATGGTGAGAGGAGATTCATGAGCCTCCTTAAGGATCAACTGCCGTAGATGCTGGTTCTTGGGAACCACTAAACGGTTCTCAAAGTACACAACACCGTGATCATTTGTGGAGAAACATCTAGCACCTCCGCTAGCAATGTTCTCCTTGATCTTAGATATTCCCTTATCTCGCTTTTGGGCAGCGATGATTTGATCCGTAAGAGTAGGTTTCGCCACCAAGGTGGAAAGAAATCCTTGAGGAACAATGTGAAGGTTAAGCTTCCGAAATTCCTCATGGAGAAGCGGTTGACTTTGTTGTAACATCAGGTTGTTACAATAAGATTTACGACTTAGCGCATCAGCCATGACGTTGGCTTTCCCTGGGGTGTAAGTTATTCCTAAGTAGAAATCTATGATCAACTCGACCCAACGTCTTTGCCTGAGATTTAAATCCGGTTGGGTGAATATATACTTCAGACTTTGGTGATCAGTGTAGATTTTGCAACGATTACCGAGAAGGTAATGTCGCCATGTTTTGAGTGCATGGACTATAGCTGCAAGCTCTAGATCATGAGTGGGGTAGTTTTCCTCATGTGGGTGTAATTGCCGTGAAGCATAAGCAATTATGTGTCGATCTTGCATGAGAATACAGCCTAGTCCTTGTCGCGAGGCGTCGCAGTAGATAACAAAATCCTTGGAAAAATCCGGTGGTACCAGTACGGGAGCAGAGGTTAAATGTCTTTTCAGTTCCTGGAAACTGTGCTCACATTGTGGAGTCCACTCGAACTTTTTATCTTTCTTGAGGAGTTCAGTTAGAGGTTTGGCAACTGTGGAGAAATTCTCGACAAAGCGACGGCAATAGCTCGCTAGGCCAAGGAAACTCCGAACTTCCTTGACCGATTCAGGTGGAGTCCAATTAAGGACGGCTTGAACTCGTTCAGGGTTAACAGCAATGCCTTTACCAGAAATTACATGTCCAAGGTAGGTCACTTCTGACAACCAGAATTCACATTTAGAAAATTTGGCATAAAGGCGATGCTCTCGAAGTTTCTTTAACACTAGCCTTAGGTGTTCGGCATGTTCTTCCTCGTTCTTGGAGTAGATGAGTATACCATCGAGGTAAACCACGACGAATTTATCCAAATACTCCATGAAGATTGAGTTCATCAACCGAGAGAAGGTGGCTGGAGCGTTGGTTAAACCGAAGGACATGACGGTGTACTCATATTGGCCATAACGAGTAACAAAGGCCGTTTTCGGAATGTCCCCGTTTCTGATTTTGATTTGATGGTAGCCCAACCTCAAATCCATTTTAGAGAAGACTGAGGATCCAGCGAGCTGATCATACAGGTCGTTGATCCTGGGGAGCGGATACTTGTTCTTAATTGTGACCAAGTTGACAGGTCGATAATCTACAACCATCTGGTCCGTACCATCCTTCTTCTTGATGAAGAGGACGGGACAAGCCCAAGGAGATGAACTAGGTCAGATGAAACCCTTTTTCAAGGACTCATCGAGTTGTTTCTTAAGCTCGGCTAGTTCAAAAGGTGCCATCTTGTAGGGTCTTCTGGAAATCGGGACAGTTCCTGGAATGAGATCTATCACGAATTCGACATCTCTGTCAGGTGGAACACCTGGCAATTCCTCTGGGAAGACATCTGGAAAGTCACGGACTACCGGAACGTCCTCAAGGTCTGGCAAAGGGCTGGCGTTAATAGAATATAACTGTCGCTTGGCTATTCGGGTCAAGACATTGACTATCTTCCCCGAAGGATGGGTGAGTTGAACAGTCCTAGAGAGGCAATCAATTTTGGCATGATGGGCTGACATCCAGTCCATACCCAAGATGATATTAATATCCGAAGATTTGAGGGCTATCAAAGATGCAAGAAAAACAAGTTTGTCGACTTGAATTTCATTTCCATGGCTTACTCTAGAAGTTTGCCATTTGGATCCCGGAGTTTGAATTACCATAGAGGTGGGCATCTCACGGAATGTGGTGTTATGCAGACGAGCATAGCTCTCGGATATAAATGAATGAGATGCTCCTGTATCGAAAAGAACAGATGCCGGGTGGCAATTAACAAGGAGCGTACCGAGAACGACGTTGGGATCTTCTTGAGCCTCTTCCGCATAAACACAATTAACATGGCCACGAGCAGTGGTGGCCGGCTTGGCGTAGAACACTTTCCCTGTCAGCTTGCCGCGGCCAACAGTTTTTGCTGTCTGGTTGGGGTTGGTTTGGGGACACTCGCGCATATAGTGGCCTGATTCCCCACACTTGAAACAAGTCACGGAACTGGTACGTGGAGGAGAATTGTTGGTTGGACCACCATAAGGCTTGGCTGGTGCATATGGCTGAGCTGGGCGAGGCGCCTGGAAGGATGGCCTCGGTGTGAACCTGGGTGACAGGGCAGTGTTAGGCACCCACACGCGGCGCTTCTGAGGACCAGCACCGGATGAGGAACCCAAGTCACGGCCATGCTTGCGTGTTGCTTCATAATCAGTCTGACCAGTCTCGGCACTGATGGCTTTGTTAACAAGCTTCTGAAAAGATGTGCACTCATGCAGACGGAGGTCGCGGCGAAGCTCAGGACTAAGCCCCTTGCGGAACCTTGCCTGCTTCTTGGCATCAGTAGAAACTTCCTCCGTTGCATAACGGGCAAGGTTACCAAACTCCCTGTTGTAAGCGTCAACAGAGAGTCGACCTTGAGTGAAACTATAGAACTCCTCACGTTTACGGTCCATGAGACCCTCCGGAATGTGATGTTCACGGAAAGCCTCGCTGAATTCAGCCCAAGTAGTGACATGGTCCGCTGGGCGCATAGCTCCATAATTCTCCCACCATAGACTGGCGGGGCCTTCAAGATGATATGCAGCAAAGGTGACCTTGTCAACCTCAGCTACTAGCGCAGAACGCAGTTTGTGAGAAATACTGCGAAGCCAGTCATCAGCGTCGAGAGGCTCGACGGAGTGGTGGAACGTGGGTGGATGTAACTTGATGAAATCACTGAGTGACACCAAGTTAGTCCTCTGATGGTGTGTTGTGTTCTATTCAATACGCTCCAACAAACGGTTGGTCTCCCGCTTGTTTCTCTCAGCCTCTAGCATAACTTCTGCCACAGAGGGGGGGTGAGGCAGATTTGTATCCCCAACTCTGCTGCCTTCGGCCTGCTCTGGGGGAGCAGGGTTGTTGCGGGTGTTGACCATCCTAGGAAAAACAAGACAATGGTTTAGTCCAACATGACAAGATTCTGACATAGAATGTAGAATGTAATGGACAACTCAGAATGCAAGATGATCATTCGTATGACATGGTAGATACAGAAACTACTTCTTTTATTCCATCGTCATACACACCATACGAGGTTTAGTACAAGACCAACAAGTACTACTACTGTGAGAGGAGGATTACATATCATCGGAGGCATCCCAAGCTCCTATACATTATTTTTCCTACACCCCCGGAATTACTACACGCTAAGTCATATTCCACAAGTCACGCAGGACGGTGGAAATACAACTATTACAATACCTAGTGGATCTACTACTATCTCAGTCATCTCCGTAGTAGTTCTCATAGAAGTCTCCTCCATAGCCTGGAAGTTCAACTTGAGCATCCGGAAACAAACGGTCCTGAGGAGCCTGTGGACCAAAAGGGCTAGGGTGAGGTCTTGGACCAACAAACGGTGGCCTGCGAGGACCACGAGGTGGGGTGATGCCTCCCACATCACGCCAATCCATCATGTTCGGCAGAGCAGACCTAACAGGATACAGATCTCTCATATCCATGCATCCAGCTTGCACAGCCGGTGCAAACCGAGTCAAGGTGGCTCAATGATCGGCGCGGGTGTTGAAAAGCTCCATTCTCAAGGCCCGATTCTCTCGGTCCTTATCCTCGAGCAACTCAGCAGTGGTGCGAGTTAGTGAGTCCTCCTGACTGGGGTCAGCATAGATAGCCCGGAGATAACCGTGCGCTCCAGGAAGTGAAGCTGGCATATACCGAAAGTCGGTGTTGCGAAGCAGGCCAGTCCTGACTCGCATGATGGTCATCATAGAATAAGCCGCATCTTGCACAGCCATCTCAATAGTAACACCGAGCCCATAGGAACAGTGAAGAGCCTCGGTAGAACCAGGATAAGAGGGAAATATCCGGATGGTGCAAAGATACTGGCTTTGGTTAAAATCTCGAAACTGCTCTTCGACCGTGTATTCGGGATACCAACGGTAACCCGTCTCGATCATCACTCAGACTAACATGGCCGTATGACCGGTCACACCAATGCATCGGGTCAGGCGAACTACTTGATTTTGGTCGCGAGTGGCCATCTGAAAGCACAACCATAATGCAAAGGCATTAGAATTTCTAGCAAAATTTTGACAGCATAACGGCTGTAAATGCTCAAGAAGGGTTTGAGACATTTATCAAAAAATTGCATAGACACTCAACAATATCATATCAAGGTTCTGGGTTCAACTTATCAGCATAACAAGGTAGTAGAACTGAACTAGGCTTATAGTCATCAAACCTATAAGGTACTACTGATTCGTAACACGTGAACCTGATAGAGAGAGAAGATCCTAATCCTTAATCCCCAGTAGAAGAATGGACTGACTCAGATCAGAATGCCATGAGGTGAAGAAGTAAAAAGAGCCTTACATACCATCCCACAATCAATTCCCCTACATATAACTAAAGCATTTCTAGACTCAACATCGACCAGTTTGGCTTGGAGAACCTACAGGCAGTCCGGCTCTGATACCAACGCTGTCAGGACCCCGACTCAATGTCACATCGATCTAGCCTGTAACACCTCATATCACTTTGCGGCCTCACGCACGGTATTCCCACGGGTGTCGCCTTACCTTTGCCCGGGACCGTTTGCGCCTTTTGGCTCACATATATGATGACGTCGCTAGCATCCATATGATAAGGAGCCCGGGCTGACATGACTAGTCGTAAACCCAAAGCGGCACAGACTTACAGGGACAGGCATCCATGACCCAGCATCGAACGTGTCGGTCATCAGCAAGTGGGTCCGGGCTGTAGCACTGGGCTAGCAGGACTCCGGTAAACCGGGCTGTAGCGGGCTAATAGGACTCCGGTACTCAATGCGTGACATTTCCCCGAAGGGACAGACACAGGAACGAAGAAGGACACATGCCGGCCAGCCTAAGTGTTCCGGAGCAGTAGCAAGCTACCATGGCTCAATGGAAACACTAGGAGACATTTCCCGGTAAGAGAGGCTACTAAAGATAAACAACTAGATAGTCAGATCCCACACATACCTAGCATTTCAATCATACACACAATATGCTCGATATGTGCAAATACAACAAGGCATCACAACATGACTCTACGACACAAGTACTTTATTTAAAGGCTCAGAGAGCCATACATAACATACATACAAGTACGGGTCACACGACCCACATTCAAGTCATACAGTCATACAAACCAGCAGCGGAAGTAACTTGTCTGAGTACAGACAACTAGTAAAATAAAAGAGGCTTGGAAAGCCTAGCTATACTACATGGACCTTCACAAGCTCAGGATTACCACCTGGGCCTCAGTCTACTTGTCGATGTCGACGTCTACGAAGAACCCATCAGAAGGGGTTGCAGCGCCTTCTGTAAAATGTAAATTATAGCAACATGAGTACAAAGGTACCCAGCAAGACTTACGTCAGATCCTACATACATGCACATTATCAAGAAGGGTTGGTGGAGTTATTGCAGCAAGCCAGCTTTGACTCTTGGCTAAGCTATCCTACAAGACTCCAACTTGAAATGGTTTTGCGCACACGAGTCCACTACTCACCACTTCAATACACCATCGAGGATCCACCTCCGTCATCCTACGGAAGAGCCATCCTCGGCACTCACGCTTATCTTGAGATTTTTAGTAGTATCCATTCACTTGTCTATGAACTGTATAAGCAACCAAGTAGTCCTTTACCGCGGACGCGGCTATTCGAATAGATCATGTTAACCCTGCAGGGGTGTACTTCTTCATACATGTTTCCACCACTTAGCGTCTGCACACGACATGTGCTCGGCAGACTTCAAGCGAAAGCCGACGTGGGTGTAGACTACGACCTACCTAAACACCTAAGTCTCTAGTCCAGGTTTATCGCCTATCCAGGTTCCATCCGCAGGGAGTCCGGCCGAGGTTTCCCATACGGCCCCGAACGATGTGTACAGGGTTCCCGAGATACCTAACGGGTATTCGATACATCGTGCCACGTACCTACCGCATCACAGCCCACCCCGCGGGTCAGCGCTGTCCACGGCCTCCAGTAAGCTACAAACACCAGAAACTACTTGCAACTCCTGGACAGAGGACTAGGGTGACTAAGAAGTCGAGCGGGGTCATATTTCAGGGCCCAATGCATGGTAGTAGCTGAATCTTAAATCACGCATACAGATCTCAGTTCTTAAGGTCGGCTTCAATGAAACAACCCACCATGTACTCCTACATGGCCTCTCATCGATACCTTTACCAAATCGTGTTCACCACATCACTCTCATTACCGACATGATCATTTCACTCTAGCCCATCACCCAGATGAACCAGACCTGACACGACTCTAAGCATAGTAGGCATAGCAAGGTAGGAACAACACATACATATGGCTCAATCAATTCCTACACATGCTAGTGGGTTTCATCTAATTACTGTGGCAATGACAGTTCATGCAGAGGAAAATGGGTTCAACTACAGTAGCACGTAGCAGTTTGAAACACGTTGTCTTAATGCAGTAAAAGAGAGCAAGAGCGAGAACATGGGATTGTATCGATATGATCAAATGGTTGGTTGCTTGCCTGATGGATCGATGCACGGATACGGTTCTTCGCTAGGGTAATCACGGTACTCCTCGGAGGCAGAACCTGCCGCAAAGAACACCGATAGACAACCATCACCAAACAATGTGCGACAATATGATGCATGCATGAAACATGGCAATATGAGTGTGTTGGGCTAATGCAACTAAAACCAGATGGGTTTGAATCAATTTGAACCAAAGATTCAAATTTCAAACTCATAAATGGCCCTTTAAAGTGTTTTATCTTGTTCTGCACTAAACCTCAAGTTAGCTTGTTTAAACATGCATGAAACTAGTACATATGGATAGATTGGATTTTTCTGATCATTTTTCATATATAATTTGTTTGATTTGGAGCTACGGTTGAATTTATATGAAATTTTGAAGTTAGCAACAATTTCTGGAATTTATAAATCATTTTAGATTTATTTTAATTTCAGAAAAGGTTTACTGCGTCAGCATGAGGTCATGCTGACCTCAGCAAGTCAACAGACCCGGTCCAGGTCAAACCTGACGCGTGGGTCCAGGGTGTCAGTGGATAATTAACTAATTTAATTTAGTTTAAACTAATCTGGATAATTAGCAGAAGGGGGCCCCACCTGTCATTGACTCAACAGAGTCAACCAGGGCCCACCCATGGTCAAAGTCAAAATGGCTGCACCGGCGTTTGGCCACCGGCGAGCCCGATGCGGCGGCGGAAGTGGTTTTGGCCGTTCCGGCCACCAAATGGGTCGCGGAGGGCATCGGGGTGGAGCTGAGGACGAGCCGCGGCTCTTGGTGGAGTCAGTTGGGGTCGGGGTGGCCGGAGTTGGCGCCGGCGACGACCTAGGCGGTCACCGGAGTTCGGGTGAAGGCAAACTCGGGGCTAGGGTGTGCGGTGAGGTGCGGGAAGTGCACGGTTGGACTCAACGCAACGTGGTGAGTGCGTTGGACACCGTGAGGTGGCCGGAGGATGGCCGAGAGCACGTCGGCGACGAGATCCGCGGCGGTGCGTGCGGGTGATCTTCGTGCGGTGGCTACACGGCTCGGGGGCGAGAGAGGAAGGGTAGGAGGGGTAGCTAGGCTCACAGAGCACCCGTAGAGGCCACCGGCGGGGTCGGGGATGAGCTGATGCGGCGACGGCGTTGAAGGGGATCTCCGGTGACGGCGAACTCGACCGAGGTTGGTGCGGTGGACTCGGGCCTCACAAGCACGCGGGGCTCGGTTAGCTCGACGAAGTGGACAGCGGCGGAGCTCCTGGACACCACGAGACGGAGCACGGGCGGCGGGGAGCGCGGCTACGACGATGGAGCAGCGACGGTGGCGTCGGCCATGGCTAGGGAGCGCGAGGGAGAGGAGCTGGAGAGGAGAGGGGGCGTCTGGGGGGTTCGGGGGAGAGAGAGGGGTCGATCCACGGCGTTAGCCGGGTGAGTGGAGCGGCGAGGCGGCGAGCAGGTGCGTGGCACCCATGCGGTGTTCGCCGTCGAGCACCTTGCCTGCCTGCCTGGCCGGCAAGCAGCTTGCTGGCGTGGCGCTGGGCTGGGCCGGCAGGTGGGCCGGGTTGCAGGCGCCAGGTAAGTCCTTCCTTTCTGTTTTTTTTCTTTTTCTATTTTTCTGCAACTTTGTTGAATTATTAAAAATACCTAGGCAACTCCTTAAATCACCAAACTGCTCCTGGTCCAAAGTTGGAATATTTCCAACATGAAACATTTCAGTTTAGGAATATTTGAGCATTTGAAATATTTTATATAATTTTAAATTCCCAAATTCAAATACTTATCATTTAATTCAAAGACCCTAAGATGACCTAGAAAATGGTGCAACACTTTTGGCAGAGGTTCTGAACCAAGACAAAAATGATGGACATTTTAGAAGGGCATTTCAGGTTCATTGAAAAAGTTTTTAGTAAACCCTAGTTGGTTTCAGAGGGGGCTGGGGGTTCTGACATCCCCATTTCAAGTTTCTGATGAAAGGATAGACATGATGCAACACTCTAATGCATGAACTAGCTAGGGTGTGACAATATTATTTTTGGGACTAACCTATTAACCCAAGGCCCAGTGCAAATTGTTGTTTTTTTGCATATTTTAGTGTTTCGCAGAAAAGGAATATCAAATTGAGTCCAAACGAAATGAAACCTTCGGGAGCGTGATTTTTGGAACAAACGTGATCGAGAGGACTTGGAGTGGACGTCAAGCAACCAACGAGGTGGCCACGAGGTAGGGGGCGCGCCTACTCCCTAGGCGCGCCCTCCCCCTCATGGGCCCCTCGTGGCTCAACCGACCTACTTCTTCCTTTCCTCCTATATATGTTCACATACCCCGAAAACAGCCAGGAGCACCACGAAACCCTATTTCCACCGCCGCAACCTTCTGTACCCAAGAGATCCCATCTTGGGGCCTTTTCCGGAGCTCCGCCGGAGGGGGCATTGATCACAAAGGGCCTCTACATTAACTCCATGGCCCCTCCGATGATGTGTGAGTAGTTTACTTCAGACCTTCGGGTCCATAGTTATTAGCTAGATGGCTTCTTCTCTCTCTTTCGATCTCAATACAAAGTTCTCCTCGATCTTCTTGGGGATCTATTCGATGTAACTCTTTTTGCAGTGTGTTTGTCGAGATCCGATGAATTGTGGGTTTACGATCAAGTCTATCTATGAACAATATTTGATTCTTCTCTTAAATATTTATGCATGATTGGTTATCTTTGCAAGTCTCTTCGAATTATCAGTTTGGTTTGGCCTACTAGATTGATCTTTCTTGCAATAGGAGAAGTGCTTAGCTTTGGGTTCAATCTTGCGGTGCTCGATCCCAGTGACAGAAAGGGAAACGACACGTATTGTATTGTTGCCATCGATGATAAAAAGGTGAGGTTTATATCATATTGCTTGAGTTTATCCCTCTACGTCATGTCATCTAACATAAGGCGTTACTCTGTTCTTATGAACTTAATACTCTAGATGCATGTTGGATAGCGGTCGATGTGTGGAGCAATAGTAGTAGATGCAGGCAGGAGTCCGTTTAATTGTCACGGACATGATGCCTATATACATGATCATGCCTAGATATTCTCATAATTATTCGCTTTTCTATCAATTGCTCGACAGTAATTTGTTCACCCACCGTAATACTTATGCTATCTTGAGAGACGCAACTAGTGAAACCTATGGCCCCTGGGTCTATTTTCCATCATATAAGTTTCCAATCTATTTTACTTTGCAATCTTTACTTTCAATCTATATCATAAAAATACCAAAAATAATTATCTTATCATTATTATCTCTATCAGATCTCACTCTCGTAAGTGGCCATGAAGGTATTGAAAACCCCTTTATCGTGTTGGTTGTGAGGTTCTTATTTGTTTGTGTAGGTATGAGGGACTTGCATGTGTCCTCCTACTGGATTGATACCTTGGTTCTCAAAAACTGAGGAAAATACTTATGCTACTTTGCTGCATCACCCTTTCCTCTTCAAGGGAAAACCAACGTAGTGCTCAAGAGGTAGCAATAAACATCGGTTGACAAATCAATTGTCGAGGAGAATAGGATGAAGAGTTTATCTTCCATGTTAAGTCATAGCCCCTCCAACTAGACGTAGTCCTTGTGCAGAAGGATGAATTGTCGAACAAATACCTTGTCGCCATCGAGCATCTTTGGTTACCTCTGTCACCCATGTTTACCTTCAATGCATTTTCTTTCGTATGATTTGCAATGATGCATGTCCTAGTTTCCTTTCGGTACTCTGTTTTTAGTTCACTATAGTTTGTTTTTCATTCATTCTGCTGCTGGGTTCTGAGAGATTTAAGTTTTTCCCAAGAAAATTTAAAACTCCCATTCACCCCCTCTAGTAGACAAACTTCGTTCCTACAATTGGTATCAGAGCGAGGTACTCCTTGACTCTGCTCATTTTAGTCTAACGACTTTGGAGTTTAAGTATGTCTTCAGTGAACTACAAATCACATCTCAAGATTCCCATATTCGATGGGATGGACTACCCCTTTTGGAAGGAGAAGATGAAGATCCGTCTCTGAGCAATAGATGATGATATGTGGAACGTGGTGCAGCTCAGGCTCACAAACGCTATTCCTCAAGCTCCTACTGACGAAGAAAAGAAGCTCATTCAGCTGGATGCTCGGGCCAAAGATGATATTGGCGGCCATCTCAATCGAGTGCAATTTCTTCGCTATTGCCAGTGTGAAACTGCGAAGGAATTGTGGGATGTGCTCGAGAAGATCAATGAAGGAGCCTCAACTCAGAAAGAAGCTCGAATTGATATTCTAGGAGTGAAATTCAATTGCTTCAAGCGCATTGGAAATGAAACCTGGCAGCAAACCTTTGACTGTGTCAGTGACATAGCAAATGAACTTCAAGGTCTCGGCGCCAAAGACATCACTGACCTTGAAGTTGTGAAGAAACTGCTTCGATCTCTTGACAGTTCATTCGACACCCTTGCCTTGATGATTCGTGAACGCACTGATTTCAAAACCCTCGACTCTGCTGATATCATGGAAAGACTGAATACCCAAGAGGAACGAGAAGAAGAGAAAAGAGATTTGTATGGCTCAACTCAACGCAAAAATTATGCTCTGAAGGCTGTGGCTGACTCTTCTTTGACGAAAATGTTGAAGAAGATTCAGATGATCTAGAAAGGCTCAGCAAAGATCTTGCACTGATCACGAAAAGATTCCAACATTTCCATAAGAATAGCCAGTTCCATAAAAGAAGTTCAAGAAACTCTGGGGGTTCAAAAACTTCATCAAAACCTGCTGGAGAATACACCTGCTTCAAGTGCAAAAAGCTAGGACACTTCATTTCGGACTGCCCTCTCAGGGAAGCTGAAATCCGTGCTAGTGGAAGATATGATTCGGGCAACTATCGAGGCAAAAGCAAGAGAAAGAATTATGACTCCAATGAAGAGATGAAAACAAAGAAATTCTTCAAGAAGGACAACTCCACTTCACAATCTTCGTCAAGATCTTCATCGAGTAACGCCTCCAAGTCCTCCTCCAACCGCAAGAATACTTCTCACAAGGCCAAGGCGTACATCGGCAAGGAGATGGATTCTGAAGGAGAAGAATCATCTGCCTCCGAAGAAGCTGATGAATCCAACGAGCATTCAGAATCGGGCATGGCTGGCATAGCATGCACCTCCACTCCTGCGACAAACTTCTTCGGGAACCCGTCAAGCGACGATGAAACTCCTGCCCACTGCTTCATGGCCAAGGCCTCAAAAGAAAAGGTACCCTCCAAACATCACAAGGTTCACTTTAGTGATCGATATTCTTCTGATGAGGATGACCATGCTAAGTTGATAAAAAATGCTAATATTCAATGCAAATCTCTTGATAAAATTGAGAAAACCCTCAGGAAATCTGAAGGGTCGTTGGTTGAGGAGATGGAGAAAAATTAGTTGTTGACCGAAGAGTATTCCACTCCCAAGTCACGAATGGATGAACTATCAACTCGTCATGATTTTCTCTTAGCTGACCACGAAAGATTGACCTATGATTACCTGAAAAGGAAAAAGGAACTCGAGACGCTGAGACAGGCTCATGAGGATTTGATCAGAGAAAATTCTCTTCTCACCCAACAACTTAAAGAGAAACCTGAAGTGATTGAGCCACCATGTTTAAAATGCCTTGAACGAACCAATGCAGAATCAAATGCTGAATCATTTGTGAAAGCTAATCCCTCGATCGAGGAAAATGGTTCTGTTTCTGATGAAAATGCTAGGTTGAAGGATCTTCTTCAGACAGGAATGTTCAAATCTCTCAAAGGACATCAAACCCTTTGCTCTGTTGGTTTTAGTCTCCGTGTTTATTTGCTCTGGTTTATGAGATTATTGGTGTCACTTTATGTACTCTGATGTAAAACTTCTAATCTATGTTGTAATATTAATAACCCGTTTGCTGCACTAGTGTCTCTCGAAGCATTTATTTTGCAGGTGGAATTATTGGCAGAAGTTATGAATGATTGCACTATATACTCGGTGGATTATTTATCATCAGTGTGAATCATTACCTCGAATGATTGAAAAATCCTCCACATACTTCAATCAATTGTAGGAAATATTTTTTCTTATCCTGAACCCTGCATAAATCTAGGGGGAGTATATTTCATCATGGAGTCAAGTAACGCAAGTTCACTCTTGTTTGATTTACATTTCACTTATCTATATTCGCTTCGATGATTATCTATTTTGTCAACAACCGTCCAAAAAGGGGGAGATTGTTGGTGCAATGATAGGCCCCTTATGTTTTGGAGTCTGTTGACATAAACAGTATGGGACTTATGTGTTTGCTAGTGCACACAGAGTAACAGGTCCCTGAAGTATCGAGGAGTTTGATGCAAACGACGAAGATAATCTCCCTGCATGGCAGCGAAGGTTATCACCGAAAATGAAGCTAACAAGAGTGGCCCCTAAAAATTGCTGAAGTTCAAGCAAATGGTTTAGTGTATGTTCGAAGGAAATGACTGTGCTCGAGGAAGAATGAAGACGAGATGAAGATGTGGCATTTGTTTTGTTATTCTTCTTCTTTCATTGAGTCATAGGACCACCGTACTATTAAGAGGGGTGTGGCATTCGAAGCTCTGATTCTCTAATGCTAAACCCAAATCCTATGAAAGTTGTGAGAGAAATCACTTTATGTTCCGAGAAAATACTTGCCAGCAAGAGACTGTGATCTTCTTCACTACGAGAGATTTGTCTCGGACCGAGGAGTTAGAGTTACTTGTTCCTCAAGTAATCTTACCGTTGCTCCAAAATCCGACCGTTGTGAACGTGTTCATTGGTTGAACCTCGTGTCCAAAATGGTCATTTCCCATCTCGGAAGGTTGCGGCTATAAATAGCCACCCCGCATCGGCTTTGTCCAGTGGCTGCTCCATTTGATTCCGAGAAGATTGTTGAGCAACCCACTCTTTGAGTGATTTGATTTTAAAATCCACCGAGAGAAAAACCATAGAGCTGAAGAATTAGATAGTGGTTTAGCATCACTGGAATCTAAGTTTAGTACGCTCCGCCTATTACTCTTCAGGGCTACAAACTCTCTAGATGGTTAGGTACCAATTTCTTCAGAGACCAAGAGTGATTGTGGTTCTCGAAGAAGAAGTTTGTAAAGGTTAGGAGATTGCCTTCAAGTATCTACCACGAGTAATCGGGAATGGTTAATGAATTGATTGTTGAGGTGAATAGGGTGAAGAGAGTTTATCTTCGATGTTAAGTGACAGCCCCTCTGTCGGTGCAACAAACCCTGGGTCTGTTTCCTAGACTGTGCACATGCACAGGAACAAGATTGAAGCACCAGCCCAAGTCAAAGTACCAAGAGACCAAGAGATTCAAAGGACCAACATGCATATCAGAGGAACCAAGACCAAGCTAGTGAAGCAGGATATCATCGAGAGAAAGTCCTCCCTTGCTGGGCATGCGAGCCCGGCAAGGGGCGAGGCCACGCTTAGAAGCGGACGACCAAGGCGTCCCGGCAGGGCCTGCCGGGACACACGGAGGCAAAACCACCTCACCAACCACTCCACTGCAACCCACGTCGTCGATCAATGTGGTGTAAAGCCGTAGAATGACTAAGTGGCAGCTATTCGCCACATGGCAGCCATTCCCTACAGGAGAAACCCACAGATGACACTCGTCCTGCGACGTGTCAAGCAAGCAGGCGTGAAGCTAGCAAGATTGCCGGGCAACCAACGATGTGACGTTGAGTGGTGCATTTAATGCGCCCTGTCAGCCCACAGAGTTAGGTATGATAGCACTGTTTGCTATCTTATCAGTGCATAATGACTACTTTGCCATTGTGGTAACCCCTTGATCTATAAATGGAGGCCCGTGGCAACCTTAGACGAGGTTAGAAGGTTGGATAACTCACACCCTGATACGCGTGTAGTCGTTGCTGCCTTGAGGCAACCCTTGCCGAGCAAGTGTACTACGCTCCACCACCACCTTTCCACCATCAACCCACCAAAGCAGGAGTAGGGTTTAATGCCTCACAGCAGCCTGAACCTGGGTAAAACTGCTTGTGTGATCTCTATCATGCTGCCCCACGCTGTCTGCTCTTTGTGAAATGCAACGCCCCCTGCCAAACCAACAAGGGACCTCCAGGTCCCATAGGTGGTCCTGGTTTCCCGCGACATCTTTGGCATGCCAGGTAGGACGCTCACTTGTGCGAACCTGAAGGCGTGGGCAGCGTGTCATCTTCGTCACCATCTTCATCGTTGACGGCGCCATCGACCATGGCGCCCAAGAAGAAACCCGGTCCTTTGGCTCACCCATCTACCTCAAAGGCTCTGCCACCTGCGCCCTGAAATGTTGTGGGAGGTGCAGAGACACGCAAGGATGCAGACGGTACTGGGGATGTGGTCGGAGCAGGTGGCACCGTCACCACTTCCCCCGCAGCCGACGCAGGAGCCAGAGGTACCGGAGGAGAGCAGCATCAGCAACACCCCGACGGCCATGCTCCACAAGGTACGGGCGAAGGGGCTACTCCATTTGTGCCACTTTCCCCCACCGACGGGCACAGCCGTAGCAACGGCGCTCGGACCAGGGCGAATTGCCGCCCTCCGGTCGCTCCCACCATGGGTGCGGTCGCAGTACGTGCACCTCCCCCGAAATGGGTCGACCAAGCCGCTACACCCCATGGAGCCGATGGCCCTCGAGTGCCATCGCCGCACCACATCTAGGTGGTCGCCCCGCAGCACCAGCGGGGGCGCAGTGCAGCCGCCGTTGGCACCATCAGGAGCCGAGGGATGGTACGATCGACTTCATCATTACCCTTGCCAAGTACAGCTTTGGAGGCTATGGCGCAGCCTCAACTACTGCTGAGATTTCCCCTGGCGGCCGAGCAGATGGACGAATGGCGTGCCACCATCCAAAATATGCTTGGTTTCGCCGAAGCTGGGGGCTCGAGACGAGCTGGCCCGCCGTGGCCTCCCCAAGCGACAACAACGGCTCATGATGCTGACCGTAGGAAAGGGGCCATCCCCACGGTGTAGTCCCCGCCATGGTAGCCACCGCGCGTGCGACAGAATTAGGACCCTGACATTGTCTCGATGGCCTCCTCTGACCCTTGAGCACGTCCAGGCCAACGACAAGCCCCGGAGGACAGGTGGAGAGGAGACATGCGCGTTGTCGTCAAGCAACGCCGCGACGACCTCCGCCGGACCGACGGGTGTGATGACCTCGACGTCAACGAGCCCACGCTCAGTATTGGCGGGTGCCTACCTTTTGAGGTTGGCTTCCCTGCCTTTACTCGTGAGTTGCGGCAAGTCTGTTGGCCGTCTGTTTGTGTGTTCAAGCTAGAGATACCTGAGAAGTACGACGGGAGGTTGAACCCAACAGAGTTCCTGAGCATCTACACCATCGTTGTTCAGGTTCCGGGGGAAGAGATGAGAAGTTGTTCACCAACTACTTCCCTTTTTCCCTCAAGTCCAATGTGAGGTCTTGGCTGATGCACCTACCGGAGAACTCAATTTCGTCATGGGCTGACCTATGCCATGAGTTCATTTGCACCTTCACTGGCAGTCATCAAGAATCCGACAGGCCCAGTGACTTGCAGCTTCTGCAGCAGGAGGAAGGAGAACCCCTCTGTAAGTATTTACAGAGATTCAACAAAGTTCATAGAAATATCCCAAATATCCATCCAGCAGCCGTAATAGCTTCCTTCCAGTCCAATGTGCGCAACCGCCGGATTCGTTCCAAGATGAACTTGCGGTTGCCCAAGACTATGAAAGAGCTTTACACGTTGGTGGATAAGTGTGCTCGGATGGAGGAGGGAAGGAAGTTGCCCAGAGCGGAAGATTGCACCAATGTTGATTCAGAGGATGAGGATGAATCAACTAGTCAGAAGAAGAGCAAGAAGTGCAGTAAGGAGCAGAGTGTAACATCCCAATTTTCAATTTGGATGTTATTTAGATCATTCATATGCATTCATCATTTGAGCATTTTTGGAATTCGTTTTATTTGAATTTTGATCCTAGAAACCTTAAGCAACTCAAGGACCAATTGAGAGAGTTGGAGGTTTTTCTCAAAAATCCATTTTTGAAATTTCAAAATTGGCAAATTCTATCAAAGAAATTTATTCAAAATATTTTTCCAATAATTTCAAATAAATAAAATAATGAGAGAAGATAATATGAATTCTTCAAAAATAGTAAAGAAATGTTGGAAATTTATTTTTGAATAAATATATATTTTATTTGGTTTTATTGCTTGTTTATTTATTTCATTGTACTAAAAAGTTTATTTTATTTTTAGGCATTTAGGTCCGGGAAAATGTTCACATTAGTCCAAATATTAGGAGGGAATTATGTGAATTTCTCTAGAATTTTTTTTAAAAATATTTTTATTAGGTTTCTCCTATTTTTCGTATTTTTGGAGAAAAAATAAAAAAAACTTTGGACCGAACTGGGCCGATGCCCAGCCGGCCTAGCCGCCGCGCCGCCTTGCTCTCGTGCGCGACCCGGACTCGCCGGAGTCCGCCGCACCCACGGCGCCAGCGCCCCTTCTCCAAGTCGAAGCCGCCCCGCCCCTCCCACAAGCCATCGCCTCCTCCCCTCCTTAAATAGCCGCCGCCACACCGCCTCTCCTCCACAAACCGCAGCCGCCGCCGCCGCACTTAGCCACCGCCGCCGCGTAGCGCCGCCCCGAGCCGCCGCCGCCGACGCCCCGACTCGCCTCACCTCGCCGTCGCCGCAAGCCGCCATCACCGCCGACGTCAAAACCGACTGAACCGGTAAAAAACCACCCCAGTCTAGTTTTATTTCAGTTTACAATTCTTTTTTCGGTTTTTGTTTTGGTTTTCTTTTCGGTTCGATATACTTAGCGAATGCTCATTGGTATAGATTCTTAATGAACGGTTTCATTCATTAGTCTCTCGTAGCGGATGTTCGTTCGATAAATTTTTCATTTTCGTTTTAATTCTCGGCGAGGGACCTATCCATAAATATTTTCTTTGCAGTTTAGTCCCTATTTTGCAAATGATCACAACTTTTGCTCGTTTATCCAAATCCAATGAAACCAATGCCAAATTCTTCGTCTTGATCTCCTCTATCCAGATAACCAACTTAAACATGTTTTTGAAAGATTAAAATTTGTTTTCAAACAGATTTGAATTTGAACTTCTTTTGATCGTAACTTGAGTTTCGTAATTCCGATTTGGTTGATTCTTTTTGCAAATCGAAGCTCTTGACCTAAAATTTCTGTTAAGATCTTTTTCTTAGATTTTTGCATCTTCATGCATGACTTATGTATGCTATTGTTTACCTACGATTGATTTTTTGGAGTGCGAAGCGTTCTACTACGAATCTCTAGGGTTTACCGATCGTCGGCAAGGCAAGTTACACTTTGATCATACCCTTTTATTACCTAGTTTTTATGCATTAGTTACACCCTCAAACATTGCATGAGTAGGATTGGGAACATG
Organism: Triticum dicoccoides; assembly: GCF_002162155.2. NCBI lineage: Eukaryota > Viridiplantae > Streptophyta > Magnoliopsida > Poales > Poaceae > Triticum > Triticum dicoccoides. The sequence goes on along the minus strand of NC_041382.1, from coordinate 408,775,915 downwards.
TGGTTATTGCTATGTAGTTGATGAGGTAGGAACCTAATACCTTTGATCACCCCGGGAATATACGTATGCTCATATTGCTTAGCCATGCTTGTACACGGGGATTGGTATGTGAGAATCATGCAAGTTGTGAGAGTTAATAACTAAGGGAAACTTAAGGTGGCTACTTTAATACACATATGGGTGGATTGGTTGTGGGCACCTGGGGAATCCAGTGTTGTCCTAGGAGATCCCGGGGTACCCGTGTGATCATCCTATGGAATGCCACCCAGGCTCAAAGGGATCATAAGATTATTCATGCTCAAAAACTTCCCTGTGCAGCCACAAGCCATTATGGGCTCTGGCTTAGTTAAGTAAGTTGTGGGAAACCTTTCCATGATGGACTAGCAGGTGTAGGGGAATTGTAGGTGTACCGGCCTATCTATTGGTTAAAGGGACCTCTTCAGAAAGGCTATGTCTCGATCTTTCGATCATGGATGCGGTCGAGTCTTGTGGGGAAAAGTACGCAAACCTCTGTAGAGTGTACAAACTAATCATGATTAGCCGTGTCCCCAGTTATGGCCATCTTGAGTATCTGGTATTTGAGTTATTTATTGATCTCATCACTTTACTTAATGAATTTGTTGGGTTATTATTATTATTGTTACCTGATAATTTGGGGATTGAGTTGGGGATACCCTCTCAATAATGGCATAAACTTGGTAGTAAATAAAATCTATTCCTTTGTTGTAGGGGAAAAATTAGCTTTATGCAAATGTTAAACATAGAGCCTCCACCAGTCAAATATGCATGTAGTGATAGCTATTGTTCATCATTGCTCTGTAGGTAATCTTGCCGGCATATTCCATGTGCTGACCTACACGGCTGCAATGTCTCATGTTGCAGAATTTTCTGACGAGGATTAAGGTGCGATAGGTCGTTGTCTTGCACTCAGTTTTGTCGTGGAGTTGGATGGACTCATTTATCTTCGAAGCTTCCGCAGTTATTTTTGTTAGATGGCCTTCAACCATATTATTATTGTAGGGAAAACTTTGTTTTTGCCACTCTAGTTTTTGCCCACTTTGCTTATACCACTCTAGAATTTGACATCTCACTTTTTCCACTCCTACCTTTTGACAATACATCACAAATGCCATTGGATGGTGAAAGCAATAATTTTTTATATCACTTTTGCCACTCTTAGATTTTGAAATGTATCACAATTGCCCCTCTAAAATTTTTGTTTTTGCCATGGAATGGCAATTGTGATAATTGTCAAAAGCTAAGGGTGGAAAAAGTGATATGTCAAATTCTAGAGTGGCATAAGCAAAGTGGGCAAAAACTAGAGTGGCAAAAATAAAGTTTTCCCATTATTGTAATAATCACTCTTTATGAGGACCTCGATGTAATAGGTGTGTGATTAAACCCTGTTATAATTCCTCAAGTATTGTGTGTGTCGGCATACCGATACAGGGATGACACTTAAGCACAGAGAATACGGTCCATTGGGATCGGGTCGCTACAAGATGGTATCAGAGCACACACTGATTGTAGGACGCGACCACTAGGAAAAGCCATAGGATACTCCTCTCTACTCATTTCTAACTCTTCTCTATTTCTACTCTATAGATGTTGGACCCCAGGAACAAGTTCACTCAACCGAATGACAACACCCCTTTCGGACGACACTTGAAGGAATTCACTAAGTATCTGAACATCGGCATACCAAGCTTCACCGGAATCTTTACTGCAACTTTACCAGAGGAGGAGCGCTGGACGATTCAAGTTTGTGTCCTTGGGAGGACTTTTGCACCAATTACCGAGCCCATCGAGTTTTCTTTTAATGCACCAACCTGGAGCTTAGGAAAGAGCATGGCCACCCACATCACCATTGGATGCATAGGCGAGGTGTAGAACAAGGATCTTAAAGACACTGTATATCAGATATGTGGACGCCGGGATGAGCAATGGGAGATGATTCACAAGAGGAAGGATGGATCTATTGCAGCCTTCATACAGGAGTTGAACCAGCACATTCATCGTTATGAGAATCAAATGTGCGCTAACATGATAGATATAAAGAAGGTGATGACCCGGAATATGGAGCTAGAAGAGGAACTCAAGGCAACATGCGATGGATACGAAGAGGAGATTGCTGTGCTACTAGAGCAGAATGAAGACCTGAGGAAGAAGATAGGAATATCTGTAGTGAAACTGGAACCTGAAGTGGACATTCATTCTGAAGACTACATCATACTTGATGACACCGACACTGACAGTGATGCTAAGGAAGATAGAGACGATGAGGAAAGTGATGATTTTTAAGACGAAGCTGGAGCATATATTATGGAGTCTTCCACCGATTAAAATTTCTAGTCAACCACCATATCACTATTAGAGTTCTTCCAAGTAGTTAGAATTCATTCGGGAGATCTTGTAATAGTAGCTTAGATCGATTGTATGAATTTTGTTTGAATTGAGTGGTGTGGAATGAATATGTTTGTCACATGTGCATATGGGTAGTGAAATATCTCTTTAGACCCTATTCTATTCTATTCTCACCCCTCTAACTTATCATATGCCTCCAAGATGTGACCCCGGATTCGTTTTCCCGCCGGAGCTCACCCAGTTAATCCAACAGCAGAATGCCTTGATGCAGTTGCTCATCCAGAACCAAGGCAGCAACAACAACAACCCACCGCCACCACCCCAGTTGACAACCTAGCCCGTTTCCTAAGGTTGAATCAGCCGGTGTTCTCTAGCAGCACCGAGCTGATTGTTGTTGATGATTGGCTCCGCAAGATCGGAAGAGAGCTAACAACTGCAGGATGCACGGATGCGGAGAAGGTGCGCTTTGCCGCACATCAGCTTGATGGACCCGCAGCCTCATGGTGGGAGAATACACCACCACCTTCCCCGTGGCCAATGTTACATGGGATCAGTTTCAGTAGGCCTTCCACACCGCACATGTCTCAGCTAGAGCAATGAGTATGAAGAAGCGTGAGTTACGGAACTTACTCCAAGGGAATCATACTGTGGCGCAGTACATGGAAGGATTGAATGATGAGCTGAGTATGCAGTTGATGGTGGCAACATTCACCAACTACCAGGAGTTGGTAGATAGGGCCCTCATGATTGAAGGCAAGCAACAACAGATAGAGAACCGCAAGCGGAAGTATGGACAAGGAAAGTACAACTCTGGAGCTCAACAGAAGCCCTGCTATTCCCCGTACTCAGGAGGACACACTCATACCCATGGAGACCATTCTCACAATGGAGGAAATTCACACAACCATAGTGGCACAAAGAATGGTAATGGGAGTGGAGGAAACAACAGTCAGAGTCGTTCCAACCCAGCAACCGCCGCCAAGAAGGATCTGAGTCACATTACTTGTTACAAGTGCGGGAAGATTGGACACTACGCTAATGATTGTCCTGAGGCGAACAATGGTAATGGCAATGGCATCTCAGGAAATAAGCCAAACCCTTTCACCAGGGGACAAGTGAATCTTGTCAACGTGGAGGAAGTTGACGAGCAGCCTGACGTAGTTATGGATAAGTTTTTGATTAAGTCATTTATAGCTCTTGTTCTTTTCTACACTGGTGCATCACATTCATACATATCAAGGGGATTTGTGCACAAGTTTAAGTTGCCAACCGTAGCCCTTAAGACACCTATGTTAGTAAGCCTTCCAGGAGCGGAGTATATGGCTAGCCAGGGATGTTTTCAGCTGCCATTGACCATAGGTAGGCATTTTTTTCCCACAGACCTTATTATTCTGGAATCACAAGGATTGGATGTGATACTAGGAATGGATTGGCTATCGAAGTATGGGGGAAACATCGATTGTGCTAGTAAGTCAATTCTTCTCACCACCCAGGAGGGGAAACGGATCAAGTATGTGTCCAGGCATGCGCCAAGGAGGACCCAAGTAAATTCACTCTTGGGAGTTGTTCAGGAGGAAGTGCCAGTTCTGAAGGATTACCCCGATGTATTCCCGGAGGACTTACCAGGCATGCCACCATACCAAGGAGGAAGCCACCTGGGAACGAGAAGAATACCTCTGGAAGGACCACCCACACCTTTTTGCTAGCCAACCCGAATCTCGAGGGCGAGATTCATCTTAAGGGGGGTAGGTTTGTAACATCCCAATTTTCAATTTGGATATTAATTAGATCATTCATATGCATTCATCATTTGAGCATTTTTGGAATTCGTTTTATTTGAATTTTGATCCTAGAAACCTTAAGCAACTCAAGGACCAATTGAGAGAGTTGGAGGCTTTTCTCAAAAATCCATTTTTGAACTTTTAAAATTGGCAAATTGGATCAAAGAAATTTATTCAAAATATTTTTCCAATAATTTCAAATAAATAAAATAATGAGAGAAGATAATATGACTTCTTCAAAAACAGTACAGAGATGTTGGAAATTTATTTTTTGAATAAATATATATTATTTGATTTTATTGCGTGTTTATTTATTTATTTGTACTAAAAAGTTTATTTTATCTTTAGGCATTTAGGTCGAGAAAAATGTTCACATTAGTCCAAATATTAGGAGGGAATTATGTGAATTTTTCTAGAATTTTTTTAAAAAAAATATTTTTATTAGGTTTTTCCTATTTTTCGTATTTTCAGAAAATGTTAAAAAAACTTCGGACCGAACTGCGCCGAAGTCCAGCCAGCCCAGCCGCCGCGCCGCCTTCCTCCTGTGCGCAACCCGGACTCGTCGGAGTCCGCCGCACCCACGGCGTCGGCGCCCCTTCTCCAAGTCGGAGTCGCCCCGCCCCTCCCGCAAGCCACCGCCTCCTCCCATCCTTAAATAGCCGCCGCCCCGCCGCCTCTCCTCCACAAATCGCAGCCACCGCCGTCGTCCACCGCAGCCGCCGCTGCCGCTCGCAGCCACCGCCCCGACTCACCTCACCTCGCCGTTGCCGGAAGCCGCCATCGCCGCCAACGTCAAAACCGACCGAACCGGTAAAAAACCGCCCCCGTCCGGTTTTATTTTAGTTTACGTTTTTTTGTTTTCTTTTCGGTTCGATCTACTTAGCGAACGCTCGCTGATTTAGATACGTTAACGAATAGTTTTGTTCGTTAGTCTCTCGTAGCGGACGTTCGTCTGATAGATTTTTCTTTTTCGTTTTAGTTCTCGACCAAGGACTTATTCATAAATTTTTTCTTTGCAGTTTAGTCCCTGTTCTTCAAACAATCACAACTTTTTGCTCGTTTATCCAAATCCAATGAAACCAATGCCAAATTCTTCGTCTTGATCTCCACTATCTAGATAACCAACTTAAACATGTTTTTGAAAGATTAAAATTTGCTTTCAAACAGATTTGAATTTGTACTTCTTTTGATCGTAACTTGAGTTTCGTAATTCTGATTTGGTTGATTCTTTTTGCAAATCGAAGCTCTTGACCTAAAATTTCTGTTAAGATATTTTTCTTTGTTTTGTGTTTGCATCGTCATGCATGAGTGCTTATGTATGCTATTGTTTGTCTATGATAGATTTTCCGGAGTGCGAAGCATGCTACTATGAATCTCTAGGGTTTACCGATCGTCGGCAAGGCAAGTTACACTTTGATCATACCCTTTTGTTACCCAGTTTTTATGCATTTGTTACACCCTCAAACATTACATGAGTAGGATTGGTAACATGTGGTTATTGCTATGTAGCTGATGAGGTAGGAATCTAATACCTTTGATCACCACGAGAATATACGTTATGCTCATATTGTTTAGCCATGCTCGTAGACGGGGATTGGTATTTGAGAATGATGCAAGTTGTGAGAGTTAATAACTAAGGGAAACTTAAGATGGCTACTTTAATACACATCTGGGTGGATTGGTCGTGGGCACCTGGGGAGTCCAGTGTTGTCCTAGGAGATCCCGGGGTACCCATGTGATCATCCTATGGAATGCCACCCAGCTCATTTATCTTCAAAGCTTCCGCAGTTATTTTTATTAGATGACCTTTAGCCATATTATTATAATAATCACTCTTTATGAGGACCTCGATGTAATAGGTGTGTGATTAAACTCGGTTATAATTCCTTGAGTACTGTGTGTGTCAGCATACCGATCCAGGGATGACACTTAAGCACGGAGACTACAGTCCATTGGGATCGGGTCGCTACACAGAGACATAAGGCAGTGATGACTGTTGAAGGATCGAGTACGCCTAGTACTGACAAGAAGGCCAAAGCTGAGGCCCCCGGCAAGGAAGCTGTCGTGTGCACTGACTGCTGGGAAGCCGTTGCTGCCAAGAAAGGCGGGAAAGGTGATGGGCCGTACTGTCAAATTCATCGGACCAAAGGGCCATGACCTTCAAGAGTGCTACCAGGTTGAGTAGCTTGTCAAGAGGCAGAGAGCAGAGTATGACAAGCGTGACAAGGAAAAAGGTCACAATGTTGCTGGCGGTAAGGGCCGAGGAGGTGAAGTAAATCGCCCCGGAAATCCCTTTCGAAACCACGGAAAGCCTGCTAGAGGTAGAGAGAAAGAAGTATGTGATGATGATACTGATGGAGGGGTTGAAGAAGAAACCACTGAGCAGGAGTTTCAGAAGGCCACTAACGCCCTGTGCGTTGACGGGGGTGCGTCTTTGCACACCTCTCACCGTCAGCTCAAGCGGTGGGCACGAGAAGTCAATGTCGTGGAACCAGCGCCAAAGGCCCGGAAGCCGCTCAAATGGTCACATACGCCCATCATACTTGATGAGGAGGGCCATCCTAGTTGTACCACTGCGGTAGTGTGTTTGCCATTGTTGGTCTCCCCAATAATTTGCAACCTCAAGGTCACAAAGATGCTCGTGAACAGCGAGGCCGGGTTAAATATGATCACCCCAGTAGTTATCAGCAGACTTCAGATAGGAGAGGAAGAGCTAGAGGTTACCGGCACGTTTCAAGGAGTTAATCCCGGTAGGATCCATCCTAAGGGAAAGATCACGTTGCCGGTAACGTTCGGGGAAGAACTGAACTACCGAACTGAGAGGATTGTGTTTGATGTGGTTGATCTTCCCCTGCCGTACAATGGGATTCTTGGATGCCCGGCCCTGGCCAAGTTCATGGCGGCATCCCACTATGCCTACAACACCTTGAAGATGCCTGGGCCACTGGGAGTCCTTATCGTCCCATCAGATGAGAAGGATGCAATCATTTGTGTGGACCATATGTACCAGGATGCGATTGCGGCAGAGGCAGCGGCAGTAGTAGTTCCTGCCAAGGAAAGCAAAGGAAAGAAGAGAAATTGTAGGAGCTCCTACAAATAGTCCAGGAAGTGTGCCCCCACTGAGTGCACGACACCCGTGACAACGTGCCAGAGTGTTCCAACAGCAAGAGATCCAAGGTTGTTGCCCCCCAAGTGAAGAAGGTCCCGGCAGTGCTGGCTGGCATTGATGTTACTTTCACTATTAGCGCCACCCTCGATGAAAAATAGGAAAGCACGCTCGTTGCCTTCCTGCGGGCGAATATCGATGTGTTTGCCTGGCAACCATCTGATATCCTCGGTGTTCCCAGGGAGGTAATCGAGCACCACCTTGCTGTCTGCCCACATGCCTGACCTGTCAAGAAGAAAGTCCGGAAGCATGCCTTGGAGAGGCAGCAGTTCATTGCAGTAGAAATCAAGAAACTTGAGGAAGCTGGTTTGGTTATAGGAGTGTTGCATCCGACGTGGTTGGCAAATCTAGTGGTAGTCCCGAAGGCTAACGGGAAGTGGCTGCTTTGCATAGATTTTACATATCTCAACAAAGCTTGCCCGAAGGACCCATTTCCCTTGCCGTGTATCGACCAGATTGTGGATTCCACTTCAGGTTGTGATTTGCTCTCCTTTATGGATGCATATTCTGGATATCACCAAATCTTCATGTCCAAGGAAGATGAAGAGAATATGGTGTTCATTACTCCTTGTGGTATGTACTGCTTTGTCCGCATGCCATTCGGATTAAAGAGTGTCGGGTCCACTTTTGGAAGGGCAGTCCAGATTAGTTTTGAGCCACAGCTGCACAGAAACGTAGAAGCTTATATGGATGACATTGTGGTCAAGACCAAGGATAGAGCCACCCTTATTCAGGATTTGGAGGAGACGTTTGCTAATCTGCACAAGATCAATTTAAAGCTCAACCCAGAGAAGTGTGTATTTGGTGTTCCCTCCGGCAAGCTACTTGGGTTCTTTGTATCCCAAAACGGGATCAAAGCCAACCCCGACAAGATCAAAGCTATCGAGCAGATCCAAATGCCAAGGACAGTTAAGGATGTGAGGTGTTTGACGGGATGTATTGCCGCACTAAGCAAATTCATCTCCAAGTCTGCCGAGCGCGCCCTGTCGTTATTCAAATGTTTTAAGAAGACTAGGCCTATGAAGTGGACCCCAGAAGCAGATGCAGCCTTCCAAGAGTTGAAGGCTTACTTCTCCTCTGTTCCTACCTTGGTTTCCCCAAAACCCTAGGAGCCGTTGTTGCTGTACTTAGCGGCAACCAACCAAGTGGTCAGTGCAGCTTTGGTAGCACAGCGAGAAGTAGATGAGTCAGAAAGTGAGCAGAGACCAGCAGAATCAGAGAAAGAATCAGGACAGTAATTAGCACGGCAACAAGAGCAACCCCAAGGACGCAGCAAGGAGGAAAGTGGTGCAGCGCCCAGTATACTTCGTCAGCTCTCTTTTACAGGGGGCTAGATCGAGGTACTCTGATGTACAAAAATTGATCTTTGGTCTCATCATGGCCTGAAGGAAACTGCATCACTACTTCCAAGCCCATGAGATCACGGTTGTCACTCGTTTCCCATTGCAAAGGATACTCCGAAACCCTGAGGCTACCGGCAGAATAGTGGAGTGGGCTTTGGAGTTATCTAGCTTTGGTTTGAAGTTTGTGAGCACATCAACTATTCAGAGCAGGGCATTGGCAGATTTTATTGCGGAATGGATGCCAACCCCTGATGAGGAAGTGATAGAGACAGTTATTCCCGGCAAGGAATCACCCCAAGAATGGAATATGTATTTTAATGGTGTTTTTCCCTACAAGGTGTAGGAGCTGGCGTGCTTCTCGTTGCCCCCTCCGGGGAGCACTTGAAGTATGTCTTCCAAATGCATTTTGCCCGGGAAGAAGCCACCAACAATAGAGCTGAGTATGAAGGGCTCCTTGCCGGGCTCAGGATTGCGGCTGAATTGGGAATTAAGAAACTGATCATTCGAGGAGATTCGCAACTTGTGGTGAGACAAGTCAACAAGGATTACCAAAGTCCATTTATGGAGGCATACGTCGAGGAAGTGAGGAGATTGGAGGAACACTTTGACGGATTGCAAACAGAGCACGTACCCAGTGCGGAAAACAGCATAGTTAATCATCTGCCAAAGTGTGTTGTGCAGAAGCTTCCTGTGGAACCAAGGACTTTTGTTCTCCATCTCACTCAGCCCTCCATATCTCCAGCAACACTGGCCCGAAAAATCAGAAAGTTGGACACCGGTAAGCCACTCCTAGTAGAGTTGTCCGCTCCTGGCAGAGACCCTGCCGGAAACAACTCCTCACAACCTTCAGAACCACCCCCTCCAGCCAGGTCCATGAACCTCGTGAACGAGGCTTGTGCTCCCGCAGTAGAGGAGGTGCCGCTAGTCCTCGTTGCTGAGCCCCAGGCTCCAATTGGGGAAGGCACATTGTCCATTTCCTCCAAACCGGAGAGCTTCCCGGCGACCAAGATGAAGATGAAAGAGTAGCCCGGAGGTCTAGTATGTATCAGTTTGTCGATGACACTCTATACAAAAGGAGGCCCAATGGTGTGAAATTGAGGTGTGTCTGCTAGGAAGAAGGAAAGGAACTGTTGGCTGAGATTCACAAAGGAATGTGCGGCTCCCACATTGGATCAAGGGCATTAGTTGGGAAAGCATTCCAGTAAGGATTCTATTGGCCCACGGCCCTCCAAGATGCGGTTGAGCTAGTCACGAAATGTGAAGCCTGCCAGTTCCATTCCAAGAAAACACACCTGCATGCCCAAGCTCTTCAAACAATCCCTCTATCATGGCCATTTTCGGTCTGGGGGCTCGATATCCTCGGCCCCTTCCCCCAAGCAATCGGGGGCTTTGAATTCTTGTTCGTTGCTATCGGCAAGTTTACAAAGTGGCCGGAAGTGACTGTCATGAGAAAGGTGACTGCTCGGTCCGCTATCAAGTTCTTGAAAGATCTGGTGTGTCGTTTTGGAGTTCCGGCAAGGATCATTACCGACAACAGCACCCAGTTCACGAGTCGCGCCTTCATGCAATATGTTCATGCCCTCGGATGCAAGATCTCATTTTCCACTGTGGCACACCCCCAGAGAAATGGAAAAGCTGAGAGGCGAATGCTGAAGTGCTGTGTGGACTCAAGACAAGAACTTTTGATACGCTGCAGAAGCATGAAAGGCGGTGGATCGAGGAGCTCCCGGTAGTTCTCTGGTCCCTCAGAACGACACCAAACTGAGCTACCGGGCAGACTCCCTTCTCCCTAGTCTACGAGGCAAAAGCAGTTATCCCCATGGAACTCATTTACGGGTCGCCTCGAGTGCTTGCCTACGATGAAGTAGCGCAAGATCAGCACCGGCGTGACGACGTTGGGCTACTCGAGGAGAACCGTCTCCGGGCTGCTACATGTGTTGCACGCTACCAGCAAGCCCTGCGTCGCTATCATAGCCGCAGGGTTCACGCCCGGTGTTTTGGGAAAGGTGACCTTGTCCTTATGCGCGTTCAGTCCGCCAAGGGTACAAACAAGTTGTCACCGAAGTGGGAAGGCCCTTACCGGGTAGTATGAGTCACCAGACCTGGCATAGTCCGTCTGGAGACCGGAGATGGCACTCAGTTGCAAAACTCATGAAATATTGAGCATCTCCGCAAGTTCTACCCGTAAGGCGCGACTGTCGGTCCCTGTCCGGCAGCCACCCTTTTGTACGGGCCTTGCCTCAGCTGCATGTAACCCCTTGTACAAAGCCGGGGCGATGACCCCATGCAAGATAAAATAAGAAGCACTGTGGGGGGCGACCAAGATCTGCATGCATGCATAAGCATTCCAAAACCACTGCATAAGCATTTCATGAGCATCTGCATATGCATATAGATAGGATCGCATCATGCATTCATTCTCATCTGCATAAAGTTGCAGGTTCCTGCCGTGAACTTGGCTTCGACAAGGAGATGAGGAGATTGCCCAGCACCGCGATCCACGGCAAGCCTGCCAGATAAGTTCTACCTCTTGTCCGTTACTGTTCTGTAAGCTATAACTTGTGCATGAGAAAGCCTCGCCACTCTTTTGAGACTTAGGTGCTCCCATCCCTGACTCGAACATTGCTTCGGTCAGGATGGTCGCAGTGGCCTTTAGTAAAGAGAAGTTGGCGGGGGGCTGGTCCCTTTTCTATTCCCCGGTAGACGCGGCTCTCCGACAGACAAAAAGGGTGCCGGTAGGATAGCCTGTCGGGGAAAACTCGTTTATTTACATTAAAGAGGCATCTCGCCTCTGCATGTACATACACATGCACGGGTTCTCGGCAAGGTTCATCTTTTTCATTAATATGTTGATACAAGTACAAGCATTACAGAATACAAACATGGACTCGAGAGATTACATTATTTGAATTAAAATTTGGCAAACGCATGCGGATTTAAGATTGAAAAAAGATAAGTGCCTCGTGATGCCCTTTCTTGTCCCTCCCCTCCTAGGCACGGCCGTCGAAGGCGAGGAGGGCAAAAGTAGCGCCTGGGCAAGAGCCCAGCCCGCCCCTCTCGGGCTCCAGGAGAGGTAGCCCGACGGGGACGGAAGCGCGAGGGGACGCCTCGATGGAAAGCACGGCGGAAGGCGACCCCGTCAACCACCGTCACCAGGGCTAGCAGGACTCGGCAGGGCTAACGGAGCTACAGCCTGAGAGGAAGCCTACCGGGGTCCAGCTGGAGGAGCCCGGGAGCACCATCTGCACCTCTGCATCCCCCCCCCCTCGCGGAAAACCGCATTGCCGAGGAGGATATGTGGATGTAGATGATGGTGATGCTGCCTGATGAAGATGGTGCGGGCGGCGATCAGCCGGAGTTGGAGTCGTCGCTCCCCCGCCCACTATCATCGTCATCACCGTCACTGTCCTCCTCGTCGCTTTAGCTCGAGGAGGAGCTTTCATCGTCGGTCGAGCTCTCCGCGTAGCACCCTAAGCGACCTCCCGAGGGCCCAAAGATCTTGACGGAGAGCAGGCCGTTCTCCATTAATTTGAACTCGAGAACGTGCCCCTCCGAGAAGCCGTGAGCATGGGCGAAGGTCTTCCAGCTACGACAGAGGTATATTACATGAGGGGCAGGGAAGTCGACATCAACCCTCATACCTCCGTTCCCACAGCCCCTCATGTGCAGCCTCAGAGCATGTGGTTGTTCGAGCTCCATCTCCCGTGCAAAGGGGGTTGGAAGGCGAAGATGACCACACACGGGCCTGTACAGCATAATGATGAACTCCTGAGGTTGGTCCCGACGTGGCTTTCCATCCGGGGAGGAGCTGCCGGTGGGGGTGCTGCCAAGGCACCGCCCCGCCCTCCTCCTCCTCGAGCACTGCGGCGACCTCGACCTCGTCTCCTTCCTCCTACCCTCATGCCGGGTTCCGCCATCGCAGGATCCGGAGGAGCAGGGACACGCTATCTTGTAGAATCCCTCGTCGTCGCCGCTAGGACACCGCCGCACCCTCGCCCTCTCACCATGGTTGGAAGGGAAGGGTTGCAGACAAGAAGAAGGATAAGAAGTGTGTGCAGAAAGGCACCGCCCCTGTCCCTTTTTATAGGGGGGCGAGGTGGGGGCTGGCTCCTCATACAGGAAATTGCCGCCCCACTTCTCCAATGCGGCCTCTCTACACCATCTGTGGCTCTGAGAATCAAGGTTGACCCTCTGCTCCAACCACCAGCGCTTGGTTTTTGGCCGTGGCACTCCTCCCTGTACCCTATGCATCCACCACCTACCACACCCAATGCATGCGGAGTACGTGGCAGGTGTTTGCGAAACATGAGGCGAGCGGGATGACAGTTTCTGCCCCGTGATTGTGGGGCAAGAAAAATCCACAGGCCATGACCGAATTTCTTCCGCAGCTTTGCGCATGATGCGCGGGGAAAATAGAAACTGGCCCGGAATCAAGACTGATGAAGAAGCAAAGAAGACATCAAGAGACCAGCCTCTTCAGCAAACCCCGCGTATGCACCTATTATGCCCTACCCCGACGACGCTCGGCAACGTGTTTGGGGCAGGCCCGGGGGCTTTTTCGGTGCAACAAACCCTGGGTCTGTTGCCCAGACTATGCACAGGCACGGGAACAAGATTGAAGCACCAGCCCAAGTCAAAGTACCAAGAGACCAAGAGATTCGAAGGACCAACATGTAGATCAGAGGAACCAAGACCAAGCCAGTGAAGCAGGATATCATCGAGAAAAAGTCCTCCCTTGTCGGGCAGACGAGCCCGGCAAGGGGCGAGGCCACACTTAGAAGCGAACAACCAAGGCGTCCCGGCAGGGCCTGCCGGGACACACGGAGGCAAAACCACCTCACCAACCACTCCACCGCGACCCATGTCATCGATCAATGCGGTGTCAAGCCGCAGAATGACTAAGTGGCAGCTATTCTCCACATGGCAGCCATCCCCTATAGGAGAAACCCACATATGACACTGGTCATGCAACGTGTCAAGCAAGCAGGCCTGATGCTGGCAAGATAGCCCGGCAAGCCTTGTCGGGCAACCAACGATGTGACGTTGAGCGGTGCATTAATGCGCCCTATCAGCCCGTAGAGTTAGGTATGATAGCACTGTTTGCTATCTTATCAGTGCATAATGACTACTTTGCCATTGTGGTAACCCCTTGAACTATAAAAGGAGGCCTGTGGGAACCTTATATGAGGTTAGAAGGTTGCATAACTCACACCCCCATACGCATGTAGTCGTTGCTGCCTTGAGGCAACCCTTGCCAAGAAAGTGTACTACTCTCCACGACCACCTTTCCACCATCAATCCACCAAAGCAGGAGTAGGGTTTTATGCCTCACGGCGGCCCGAACCTGGGTAAAACTGCCTGCGTGATCTCTGTCGTGCTGCCCCATCCTCGTCTGCTCTTTGTGCAATGCGACGCCCCCCTGCCGAACTAGCAAGGGACCTCCAGGTCCCATAGGTGGTCGTGGTTTCCCGCGACACCCTCCAACCAGACGTAGTCCTTGTGCAGAAGGACGAACTAGTTGAACAAATACCTTGTCGCCATCGAGCTTCTTTGGTTACCTCTGTCACCCATGTTTACCTTCAATGCATTTTCTTTCGCATGATTCGCATCGATGCATGTCCTAGTTTCCTTTCAGTACTCTGTTTTTAGTTCACTTTAGTTTATGTTTCGTTCGTTCCGCTGCTGGGTTCTGAGAGATTTAAGTTTTTCCCAAGAAAATTTAAAAATCCTATTCACCCCCCCCCCCTCTGGTAGACATACTTTGTTCCTACAGATTGATATATAGGATGATATGGTTGTGCCAAGGGGTAAGGCCCATGGGGCCTTAAGACAGTGCGGGCAGGGGCTAGACGCCAAGGTTCCTGGCGTCTACCCCATGGGCCAGACGCCGTAGTCCGTGGCGTTTACGTAAACGCCATGAACCGTGGTGTTTGGCCCTGGAGTCCGAGAAGGACTCTTCTTTGCATTCCAAACCGACTTTGGGGATGCCCTCTCCCCAAGTAACGACCCCAGGGCTCAAAATATAAATAGAGGAGCAGGGCTAGCCCCTAGAACACAAGTTTTTTAGCCTCCTCTAGTTGATCTAGTTCTAGTTCTAGTTGGTCCTAGTTCACTAATTAGAGCTAGCCCTAGCTACCTCTAATACTCATAATTAGAAGCCCAGTGTGGCTCTAATCTCATCCGCTCTAAATCTATTGTGTTTGGCGAAGCCTTGCGGAAATAGTTTCACCACCACCGCCACCACGTCATCGTCCTGCCGGAACTCATCTACTACTTCACCCCTCTTGCTGGATTAAGAATGCGAGGGTGTCATCGAGCTGAATGTGTGCTCAACACGGAGGTGTCGTACGTTCAGTGCTTGATCGGAACGTATCGTGAAGGTGTACAACTACATCAACCACTTTGACAAACGCTTCTTCTTAGCGATCTACAAGGGTATGTAGATGCTCTCTCCCTCTCATAGCTATGCATCTCCATGAATAGATCTTGCGTGTGCGTAGAAATTTTTTGTTTTCCATGCAACGTTCTCCAACACATGTGGCTTGGGAGAGGTGGAAAGTCCACCTGTGTATGGAAAAGGAGGAAGTTAGACTAGGAGTCCAACTCCTCCCATTTGGTGCGCGTCTAGGGCTTGGAGGGCTGGCCACCACACCCCTCCACCTATATATAGATGGGGGGCACCCCCAACAGGACATACAAGCCATTGGCCTCTCTCTCTCTCTCTCGTTACTTCATAACTCCTCTGTCTTTGTTATTTCGATAGCGCTTGGCATAGCCCTACCGGAATCACTCCACCACCATCACCGTCACGCCGTCGTGTTGCTGTTGATATCATCTACTTCTCCTCCGTCGCTTGCTAGATCAAGGAGGAGGAGACGTCATCGAGTCGTACGTGTGCTGAACGCGGAGGTGTCGTCCTTTCGGTACTTCATTGGTTTAGATCGTGATTGGACGTGACGAGTATGACTACATCAACCGCATGATATACGCTTCCGCATAATGATCTATCAGGGTACGTAGACACACTCTCCCCTCTCGTTGCTATGCTTCTCCTAGATAGATCTTGTGTGTTCGTAGGATTTTTTTCTTTTCATGCTTCATTTCCAAACAGTTTGTTAGTCTAGTGGATGTGTGATTGAACTTGTTATTGAGTGTTCCTCTTGTGATTTCTCCCCATTTCCCCCTCATGCTCTTCGCGTTATTCGTGTTCTTCCTCATAGCCAATTCTAATTCGTGAACATCGGGAAAAATCAGGGCACTTTGGCCCATGCCCTACATCACTACGGTCTAAATCCTATTCATTCAATTCGTTCAAAAATTTGGTCATGGAGAAAATGATTCTTTGATCAACTAAACAAAGTAGATCGAATTGAACAAGTGAACACAAAATCAAGCATATATGTTGTAACCGAAGTTACTTCAAGTTTTTATGCAATCTTTGCTTCACCTATATAACTTGTTGTTCTACCGCCATTCTAGTGATGAAGCGACAAGAGAGTAAGCACATGCAGCCTAGAGTACAGCTGGAAGGTTTTCAAGAAGTCGTACAAGCTACATGTCATAGTCGGTGAAAGTAATATGGCGGGAGACGAATGGCAATCCCTTTACGTGGGCGATCCTGCCATTTGAGTCAATAGCACGTGGGTCCCACCAAGCGCAGGACCAACCTGTCAGTGACCGAAAGGCGGGGTAAGATAAGGATAGCAACGTCAGAGGATCCATGTCCGGCGGGAGGCATATCCCTTGCCAAACAAGTTATTCCACCGATGATTCGTTGTCGTACTGCCATAAAATAATGATATACAACACTCGACTGAAACGCACTTAATGCTACCCGCCAAAAAAGGTGAAATCGTGATTCATCGATCCACAAGGCCAAAACACTTATGTTTTTTGGTACCACTGTTGGTCAAAGTAGCCGCATGTGTTGAACTTTTGTGCCATTAACGGCATGATCATGGATAGTAATAGAGAACGTTGAACTTTTATGCCATCAACGTTAGCTTTGTTGTCGAGACACTATCGCCATATACACAACAAGCTGACATGGTATACATTAAATCCACATTCTAACGGTAAAATACATGGTCTCCCACCTTTTGGCGATGAAGAAATTGCTATAGACAAAAACAAAAGGAAACATATTTGAAGCAAGGATGAAAAAACTCCCCTCTACCGGCTAGGTTTAGGACATGTACAAATCTACTTCATTGTTTGCTAAAGTTGTCACATATGAATTTAAGTGATGTGGAGTAAGGAGAGCAAAGAGAGAATATGTTGTATGTTTACATAAAACTTAAATAGTGATTGTGTTATTGTACATGTCCAATGTTTTTTCTATCACACATGCCCTTACTATATCAGACATCCTACTTGGTTAACCCCCTTGGAGCATCTCCATCAATTCCCCAATAAATCATCCCAAACAATATGTTATTAGGCACGCCAATAACAATGCAGATCCTAATAAACACATAATGTTTTTCCTCTGTCTCTACATTTACATATGAAGGCATACACATGTCCATTTTACCATCATAATAATTCAAATAATTATATTTCAAACACACAATAATTCAATGTCATTTCAAATCCACATCTTATGAAACTTAAAAGCAAACCCAAACGTAACCAGTGGTTATAAAAGTAAACACGTAGAAGTTTATTGTTCGTGGAGCTCCCACAAATGCTCAACAACACTGTTGCAGGATGCTGCTAACGCGACACTACAATCAGAGACCTTCGAAGAAAATGTGTGCGATGCAATAATCGCAAACGGTGGTGTAAAAACCTGTCAAAAAAGGTGCAAAACATTTGTGATGATGGATGCATCAAACATGGTTCAGATTTTAGTTGTGTGTGCGAAGCAGGGCATACGGTTGATCTAGACGAACTGTTCACGATTAGATAGAACAGCAGAAACGGGCAGCCATATCAATGTGTGTGCGGTATACGGCATACAGTTCGCTCCGATGAACTGTTTGCTATTAGGGAAAGCCACAAAAACGGTCAGCCAGATCAAGGTGTGTGTGATATACGACATGCGGTTCAGTCGAATGAACTGTTTTCGATTAGGAAAGAGAACATAAACGGTTCAACTTAACAAGATGTGTGTGATACGCGGCAAAAAGCCCCGGAGGTTAATTCGAGAACATGTACACAGAGGTTAATTTGACATACATGACTTATAAGTTTCACAAAAACCATATCACTTTTTTTGGAAAACATTTAATTGTGTTGAATGTATATAGTGCTCCGTCCTATTAGTTGACTTAACCTCGAGGTCCATGTTTTGGAAACATGTCATAAAGTAACAAGATAGACCTTCATTCAATCCAATCAACATGTGTTCAAAAAACAAAAATTATCAAAAAGTAACGAGATAGAGCTTCTTCAAGCCAATCAACATGTGTACAAAAAAACAAAAAATGTCAAAAATTACAAAACAAGGACCCCGAGGTTAATTCAACTAATATGATGGAGCACTATATACATTCAACGCAATTAACTATTTACAGTGACCCATCACATCAATTAATTTAACATCGAGGCCACTTCCCATCCGGTCACCCATCTGATGACTACCCAAGCCTCAACACAGTTAACTTGGGAGTTCTATTAGAAGAGCTATCTGTAGGGAAGCTGGTCCTTGCTGCTGTAGGATCCCTCTTTGCATCCTTTATTGGGCACCCGGATGACCGACTGTTGCTACCCAATGGTCAATGCCACGTCCCCCGCATGGCAGTTTTTGCAGCGGGTAACTGCATCGTCGCGCCACACCTGGCGCAACCGCATCCACACAAATGTGCATGATCGTGCGCTGGCCCCAAACACTGGTAGCACAACTTATAAATTGACGGATGGAGTACTAGTTACAGTGATGCATATAATTAAGCAAAGGGATCGCACATGTCTGTGTTGGCTGGAACGAGAATGCAATATCACAATAAGAATTAAGGCCACGATGATGCGATTGCAGTGGTGGTTATAGGAGGAAAGAAGAAAGATGCATCCATCAATGTACGACCTCCTCCGCCTAAACTCAGTGCGCCGGGCCACCGACCGGCTGCTAAGGAGCGTCGGCTTTTGTGGCGAGGTCAAGGTGCATCTCAGCAAAGGCATCCAAGAATTCCAGCCAGTTGAAGAAGGCCAACATCGTAGCGTCCTCACTGGCCTTGTAGATACCTATGTACACGATTTGCTCGTACACGTGTATGTGTAGGTCAACGAATTCTTGCAGGGCGAGGCGCCTCGCGGCGAGCGCAACCTCCAGGTGGACATTCTTCGTGGCGTCGGCGGGCAGTCGCAGGGCCACCAGTGCTTCAAAGAGGTTCCGACCATGGCTGCCGATTAGGGTGGCAGGCAATGAGGAGCCCGGGTGCGCAGGCTGGAGGAGTACAGCGATGTCGTCTGCAAGCTTCTTGACGATGATGAACTTGTTGGTAGTGGCAACGATCACCTGGTCCAACTGAGAGTCGTAGCTGGCATCGACGGCGGCCATCCACCAGCCGGTCGCCAACACCGTCTAGAGACGATCCTTGGTGCCATGCCGCAGGCCGGTGTCATGGAACATCTGGCATAGCCACTAGCCGCTCACGCGCATCGCCGCCATGGGTCTGGAGTGAGCACTTTTGCGCTTAGTGTAGGTGCTTAGGCAAATGCTTAGGTGTGTATGGTGTGGTAGATGTATTGGAATGGAGGGGCGCCTTTATATGAGTGCAAACTGCGTTGCATTCACATCGTGTTGCTCTTTTCCCGATCCTCCTCCCATTACTTCCCTCATGCATTCACGATGCTAATTGAAGGAGGATGCATCCTTACCTGTTCAACATTTCAGGAACCGCTACCCTCTCCCTCGTCTGCATTAAAGACATATCGGGAACTGCACCGCCCGCTGTCAAATCGAATAGTACTGCGCCGCCCGCTGCACACTCGGCTGAACACGCCTCCTCTCCTCCATCTATGCTTAATTACTGAATTTTAGTTGCAAAAATTAGATACTGCTAGTGATTTTTAGCTTCATATTTTGACAAATCACAGTGTTACAAGGTTGACAAATGGCAATGTTACTAGATCAACAAATGTCAATCTTTCCGGTTTGACAAATGGCAACATACCCGATATGACAGATGCAAATCTTACCAAATTGCTTGTAAGTGGTTGCACACGGGTCATCCAAAAGAACTGTTTGCGTTGAAGAGATGCACAAATCCTGCTCTCAGTTTGCATACGGGTGTTCTATCTAAAACATTTGCGATCAAGAGCCATTAAAACCAAGACATGTGGCATCACGTGAATGGTTAACAGAATGCACACGGTTTGAATTATACAAACTTTTGAGATATTAAAGTGGCAGGTATTTTTTTTCAAAATGCCTTTGTTGGCTGTTATTCGAGTGCGCCTTCTCTCAAAATGGACACGAAAAATACCACAGCATGTCGGGTGCCATTCCATGATAGCAAGACAAGTTTCATGAATTTTAGACGAGTTTTGGATTTACTAGAATTTAAAAACAAAGTATCTCAACGTTTTGCCAGCAATCAACGGTGCCCTGGTGTTTGAAATTCATTCCCATTTCTTGCATGGGACCTAAGCATGCACCCAAGGACAAAGATTTGATTTTTCAACCAATTTATATGCATTGGAGCATGTGCATGTAGTTCAAATTTGAATTATGCACATAAATGCATTGAAAACTCAGTTAATGCATAAAAATGTCCAAACGAACCGCGAAAAATCACAAAAATTGACACAACACTCTTGTTGTTCTATGTTGACACGAGAAAATTTTTGAAAGCCATAAGAGGCAATGGATATCGTTTCGTCCCCAAAGGTGGGACGTTCCCTATCGAAACCATCATGTTTGTTGTGAGAAGCTCTGGTTTGTGAGAAGCATATACCCAAACCTGCCCCAAATGGGACAAAAATTTTACCACGGCATGTTGATGCCGCTCCATGATAGCATGCCAAGTTTCATGAATTTCAGACGAGTTTTGGATTTACTAGAATTTAAAAACCAGGTATCTCAATGTTTACGGCCAAGTGATGGTGACAGGGCATTTGACATTCATTCCCATTTCTTGCATGGGACCTAAGCATGCAACCAATGACACATATTTGAATTTTCAACCAATTTATATGCATTAGAGCATGTCCATGTAGTTCAAATTTGAATTATGCACATGAATGCATTGAAAACTCAGTTAATGCATAAAAATGTCCAAATGAACCTCGGAAAATCCCAAAAATTGACACAACACTCCTATTGTTCTATGTTGACATTAGGAAAAAATTAAATTGAGAAGAGGCAATGGATATCGTTTCGTCCCCAAAGGTGGGACTTTCCCTACCGAAACCATCAGGCTTGTTATGAGAAGCTCTGGTTTGTGAGAAGCATATCCCCAAACCTGCCCCAAATGGGACAACAATTTTAGCATGGCATATTGATGCCGCTCCATCATAGCATGCCAAGTTTCATGAATTTCAGACGAGCTTTGGATTTACTAGAATTTAACCAGGTATCTCAATGTTTGCGGCCGAGTGACGGTGGCAGGGTGTTTGACATTCATTCCCATTTCTTGCATGGGACCTAAGCATGCAAACCAAGGACACGGATTTGAATTTTCAACCAATTTATATGCATTACACTACTGCAGGATGCTGCTAACGCGACACTACGATCAGAGACCCTTTGACAAAACTGTGTGCGATGCATTAATCGCAAACGGTGATGTAAAAAACCGTCAAAAAAGATGCAAAATGTTTGCGATGAATGATACATCAAACACGGTTCAGATTTTAGTTGCGTGTGCGATGAGGGGCATATAGTTGATCTATACGAACTGTTTGCGATGAGATAGAACAACAAAAACGGGCAGCCGGATCAAGGTGTGTGCGATATACGGCATACAGTTCACTCTGCTGAACTGTTTACGATGATTGAGGTGAACACAAATGATTCGGCGTAACAAGATGTGTGTGATACCCGGCAAATAGGTCGGTAATCAGAATTGTGTGCGATCATTATAGACAGCCCATACGGCCCTTTTTGTGAACAGTGTGCTCGTCAGGGCACACATTTCAACAAACCAACATGTGGGCGATAATGTAGAAGATCTCTGTCAAATACATATTACTAACCGTCTGCGATGAGATTGACTAGATAAACAGAGATATATACAGTCTGCTTAATTTAGTCCTTCTTCTTCTTCTTGTTGTTGTTGGCTATGTTGGAAATATGCCCTAGAGGCAATAATAAAATGGTTATTATTGTATTTCCTTATTCATGATAATTGTCTATTGTTCATGCTATAATTGTATTAACCGGAAACCATAATACATGTGTGAATACATAGACCACAACATCCCTAGTAAGCCTCTAGTTGACTAGCTCGTTGATCAATAGATGGTCATGGTTTCCTGACCATGGACATTGGATGTCATTGATAACGGGATCACATCATTAGGAGAATGATGTGATGGACAAGACCCAATCCTAAGCCTAGCACAAGATCGTGTAGTTCGTATGCTAAAGCTTTTCTAATGTCAAGTATCATTTCCTTAGACCATGAGATTGTGCAACTCCCGGATACTGTAGGAATGCTTTGGGTGTACCAAACGTCACAACGTAACTGGGTGGCTATAAAGGTGCGCTGCAGGTATCTCCAAAAGTGTCTGTTGGGTTGGCACGAATCGAGACTAGGATTGGTCACTCCGTGTAACGAAGAGGTATCTCTGGGCCCACTCGGTAGGACATCATCATAATGTGCACAATGTGACCAAGGAGTTGATCGAGGTATGATGTGTTACGGAATGAGTAAAGAGACTTACCGGTAACGAGATTGAACAAGGTATTGGGATACCGACGATCGAATCTCGGGCAAGTGCTATACCGGTAGGCAAAGGGAATTGTATACGGGATTGATTGAATCCTTGACATCGTGGTTCATCCGATGAGATCATCGTGGAACATGTGGGAGCCAACATGGGTATCCAGATCCCGATGTTGGTTATTGACCAGAGAGATGTCTCGGTCATGTCTGCATGATTCCCGAGCCCGTAGGGTCTACACACTTAAGGTCCAATGACGCTAGGGTTATAGGGAAAGTTTGTACGTGGTTATCCAATGTTGTTCGGAGTCCCGGATGAGATCCCGGACGTCACGAGGAGTTCCGGAATGGTCCGGAGGTAAAGATTTATATATGGAAAGTTATTGTTCGGGTTCTAGGAAAAGTTCGGTTTTTTCCGGTATTGTATCGGGAAGCTTCCGGAAGGTTCCGGAGGATTCCGGAGGGGTCCGGAGGTCCGGAAAATGTTCCACCACGTCCAATACAGCAGGATGGGCTGTAGGGGGGCTCCCTAGCCTTAATGGGCCAGGGGCACCAGCCCCCCCCCCCAAGGCCAATGCGCATGGGAGAGGGGAAACCCTAAGGGGGAGGGCCTCCACTTGACTTGGGAGGCACTCCTCCCCCCCTTGGCCGCCGCCCCAACCCTAGATGGGATCTAGGGGGGCCGTCCCCCTCTCTCCCCACCTATAAATAGTGGAGGGGTGGGAGGGTGGCCAGACCCTTGCACTTGGCGCAGCCCCCTCCCCTCCAATACCTTCTCCTCCTCGTCTCTTGCAGTGCTTGGCGAAGCCCTGCTGGCATGCCACGATCCTCCACCATCACCACGCTGTCGTGCTGCTGCTGGATGGAGTCTTCCCCAACCTCTCCCTCTCTCCTTGCTGGATCAAGGCGCGGGAGACGTCACCGGGCTGTACGTGTGTTGAACGCGGAGGCGTCATTGTTCGGCGCTTAGATCGGAATCGACCGCGATCTGAATCGCTGCGTGTACGACTCCACCAACCGCGTTCTTGCAACGCTTCCGCTTAGCGATCTTCAAGGGTATGAAGATGCACTCCCTCTCCCTCGTTGCTAGATTACTCCATAGATTGATCTTGGTGATGCGTAGAAAATTTTAAATTTCTGCTACGATCCCCAACAGTGGCATCATGAGCTAGGTCTATGCGTAGTTTCTATGCACGAGTAGAACACAAAGCAGTTGTGGGTGATGATTTGTTCAATTTGCTTACCGTTACTAGTCTTATCTTGATCCGGCGGCATCGTGCGATGAAGTGGCCCAGACCGACCTTACACGTACGCTTACGTGAGACTGGTTCCACCGACTGACATGCACTTGATGCATAAGGTGGCTGGCGGGTGTCTGTCTCTCCCACTTTAGTTGGATCGGATTCGATGAAAAGGGTCCTTATGAAGGGTAAATAGCAATTGGCATGTCATCGTTGTGGTTTTGCGTAGGTAAGAAACGTTCTTGCTAGAAGCCCATAGCAACCACGTAAAACATGCAACAACAATTAGAGGACGTCTAACTTGTTTTTGCAGGGTTTTGCTATGTGATGTGATATGGCCAAAAGGATGTGATGAATGATATATGTGATGTATGAGATTGATCATGTTCTTGTAATAGGAATCATGACTTGCATGTCGATGAGTATGACAACCGGCAAGAGCCATAGGAGTTGTCTTAATTTATTTATGACCTGCGTGTCAACATAAACGTCATGTGATTACTTTACTTTATTGCTAACCGTTAGCCATAGTAGTAGAAGTAATAGTTGGCGAGACAACTTCATGAAGACACGATGATGGAGATCATGATGATGGAGGTCATGGTGTCATGCCGGTGACAATGATGATCATGGCGCCCCGAAGATGGAGATCAAAAGGAGCAAAATGATATTGGCCATATCATGTCACTATTTGATTACATGTGATGTTTATCATGTTTTACATCTTATTTGCTTAGAACGACGGTAGCATAAATAAGATGATCCCTCATTAAAATATCAAGAATTGTGTTCCCCCTAACTGTGCACCGTTGCGAAGGTTCGTTGTTTCGAAGCACCACGTGATGATCGGGTGTGATAGATTCTAACGTTCGAATACAATGGGTGTAAGCTAGATTTACACACGCAATACACTTAGGTTGACTTGACGAGCCTAGCATGTGCAGACATGGCCTCGGAACACAGAAGACCGAAAGGTCGAACATGAGTCGTATAGAAGATACGATCAACATGAAGATGTTCACCGATGATGACTAGTCTGTCTCACGTGATGATCGGACACGGCCTAGTTGACTCGGATCATGTATCACTTAGATGACTAGAGGGATGTCTATCTGAGTGGGAGTTCATTGTATAATTTGATTAGATGAACTTAATTATCATGAACATAGTCAAAAGGTCTTTGCAAATTATGTCGTAGCTCACGCTTTGGTTCTACTGTTTTAGATATGTTCCTAGAGAAAATTTAGTTGAGAGTTGACAGTAGCAATTATGCGGACTGGGTCCATAAACTGAGGATTGTCCTCGTTGCTGCACAGAAGGATTATGTCCTTAATGCACCGCTCAGTGTGTTGAACCTCGAGCGTCGTCTGTAGATGTTGGGAAACATCTGACATACACGTTTTGATGACTACGTGATAGTTCAGTGCGTAATACTAACGGTTTAGAATTGTGGCACCAAAGACGGTTTTGAAACGTCGCAGAACATATGAGATGTTCCAAAGACTGAAATTGGAATTTCAGACTAGTGCCCACGTCAAGAGGTATGAGACCTCTGACAAGTTTCTTAAGCCAGCAAACTAAGGGAGAAAAGCTCAATCGTTGAGCATGTGCTTAGATTGTCTGATTACTACAATCGCTTGAATCGAGTGGGAGTTAATCTTCCAGATGAGATAGTGATGGTTCTCCATAGTCACTACCACCAAGCTATTGGAGCTTCGTGATGAACTATAACATATCAGGGATAGACATGATGATCCTTGAGAAACTCGCGATGTTTGACACCGCGGAAGTAGAAATCAAGTAGGAGCATCAATTGTTGATGGTTAAACCACTAGTTTCAAGAAGGGCAAGGGAAAGAAGGGATACTTCATGAGACGGCAAATCAGTTGCTGCTCTAGTGAAGAAACCCAAGGTTGAACCAAACCCGAGACTAAGTGCTTCTGTAATGAGGGGAACGGTCACTGAAGAAGAACTACCCTAGATACTTGGTAGATGAGAAGGCTGGCAAGGTCGACAGAAGTATTTTGAATATACATTATATTAATGTGTACTTCACTAGTACTCCTAGTAGCACCAGGGTATTAAAATACCGGTTCAGTTGCTAAGTGTTAGTAACTCAAAATAAAAGGCTACGGAATAAAAGGAGACTAGCTGAAGGTGAGATGACGATATGTGTTGGAAGTGTTTCCAAGGTTGATGTGATCAAGCATCGCATGCTCCCTCTACCATCGAGATTGGTGTTAAACCTAAATAATTGTTATTTGGTGTTTTCTTTGAGCATAGAAATGATTGGATTATGTTTATCGCAATACGGTTATTCATTTAAGGAGAATAATGGTTACTCTGTTTATTTGACTAATACCTTCAATGGTCTTGCACCTAAAATGAATGGTTCATTGAATCTCGATCGTAGTGATACACATGTTCATGCCAAAAGATATAAGATAGTAATGATAGTACCACATACTTGGCACTGCCATTTGAGTCATAATGGTATAAAAACGCATGAAGAAGCTCCATGTTGATGGATCTTTGGACTCACTCGTTTTGAAAAGATTGAGACATGTGAACCATGTCTATTGGTAGATATGCATGAAGAAACTCCATGCAGATGGATCGTTTGGACTCACTTGATTTTGAATCACTTGAGACATGCAAATCATACCACATGGGCAAGATGACTGAAAGGCCTCATTTTCAGCCATGTTCAAGAATTCATCCGATTAACCAGTTAACTTGCCGATTAATCCCTACTCGTAGGGTCGCCGAGTCGCCGATAAACCAAAAAATCATCCGATTAATTGATTAAATGGCCGATTAACTTGCCGATTAGCTGATTAATCCCCTACTCGCTAGCCAACCGAGCAGCTACCAGTTAATGATTTCCTCAACAATGGTTTTCAGTAAGATGGAACAAGAAAGCAACTTGTTGGAAGTAATACATTTTGATGTGTGCAGTACAATAAGTGCTGAGGCACGCAGTGGATATCACTATGTTCTTACTTCGCAGATGATTTGAGTAGATGCTGAGTGTATTTACTTGATGAAACACAAGTCTGAATTATTGAAAGGTTTAAGTAATTTCAGAGTGAAGTTGAAGATCGTCGTGACAAGATGATAAAATGTCTATGATATGATCATAGAGATGAATATCTGAGTTACGAGTTTGGCACACAATTAAGACATTGTAGAAATTGTTTCACAACTAATACCGCCTGGACCACCATAGTGTGATGGTGTGTCCGGACATCATAACTGCACCCTATTGGATATGGTGCATACCATGATGTCTCTTATCGAATTACCACTATTGTTTATGGGTTAGGCATTAGAGACAACCGTGTTCACTTTAAAGAGGGCACCACACAATTCCGTTGAGACGACACCGTATGAACTATGGTTTAGAGAAACCTAAGCTGTTGTTTCTTAAAAGTTTGGGGCTGCAATGCTTATGTGAAAAAGTTTCAGGCTGATGAGCTCGAACCCAAAGCGGATAAATGCATCTTCATAGAATACCCAAAAATAGTTGGGTATACCTCCTATTTCAGATCCGGAAGCAAAAGTGATTGTTTCTAGAAACGGGTCCTTTCTCGAGGAAAAGTTTCTCTCGAAAGAATTGAGTGGGAGGATGGTGGAGACTTGATGAGGTTATTGAACCGTCACTTCAACTAGTGTGTAGCAGGGCACAGGAAGTTGTTCCTGTGGCACCTACACCAATTGAAGTGGAAGCTTATGATAGTGATCATGAAACTTCAGATCAAGTCACTACCAAACCTCATAGGTCAACAAGGATGTGCACTACTTCAGATTGGTACGTAATCCTGTCTTGGAAGTCATGTTGCTAGACAACAATGAACCTACGAGCTATGGAGAAGCGATGGTGGGCCCGGATTTCGACGAATGGCTCGAGGCCATAAAATCCGAGAGAGGATCCATGTATAAAACAAAGTATAGACTTTGAAAGAACTATTTGATGGTCGTAAGGTTGTTGGGTGCAGATGGATTTTAAAAGGAAGACAGACATTGATGGTAAGTGTCACCATGAATAAAGCTCGATTTGTCGTTAGTTTCCCGACAAGTTCAAGGAGTTGACTACGATGAGACTTTCTCACTCGTAGCGATGCTAAGAGTCTGTTGGAATTATATTAGCAGTTAGTGTATTATTTATGAAATCTTGCAGATAGGATGTCAAAACATTGTTTCCTCGACATTTTTCTTGAGGAAAGGTTGTATGTGATACAACCAGAAGGTTTTATCAATCCTGAAAGATGCTGACAAGTATGCAAAGCTCCAGCAATCCTTCTAAGGACTGGAGTAAGCATCTCGGAATTGTAATGTACGCTTTGATGAGATGATCAAAGATTTTTGGTTTATACAAAGTTTATGAGAAACTTGTATTTCCAAAGAAGTGAGTGGGAGCACTATAGAATTTTTGATGAGTATATGTTGTTGACATATTGTTGATCAAAATGATGTAGAATTTCTGGAAAGCATGCAGGGTTATTTGAAAAGTGTTTTTCGATGGAAAACCTGGATTAAGCTACTTGAACATTGAGCATCAAGATCTATAAGGATAGATCAAAACGCTTAATAGTACTTTCAAATGAATACATACCGTGACAAAATTTTGAAGGAGTTCAAAATAGATCAGCAAAGAAGGAGTTCTTGGCTGTGTTACAAGGTGTGAGTATTGAGTAAGACTCAAGACCTGACCACGGCAGAAGAGAGAAAGGACGAAGGTCGTCCCCTATGCTTTAGACGTAGGCTCTGTAGTATGCTATGCTATGTAACGCACCTGAAGTGTGCCTTGCCATGAGTTAGTCAAGGGGTACAAGAGTGATCCAGGAATGGATCACATGACAGCGGTCGAACTTATCCTTAGTAACTAGTGGACTAAGGAATTTTCTCGATTATGGAGGTGGAAAAAGATTTCGTCGTAAAGGGTTACATCGATGCAAACTTTGACACTAATCCGGATGACTCCAAGGAGTAAACCGGATTCATATAGTAGAGCAGTTATTTGGAATAGCTCCAAGTAGCGCGTGGTAGCTGCATCTACAAGATGACATAGAGATTTGTAAAGCACACATGGATCTGAAAGGTTCAGACTCATTGACTGATAAACCTCTCTCACAAGCAAGATATGAACACACCCCATGGGTGTTGGATTCACTACAATCACATAGTGATGTGAACTAGATTATTGACTCTAGTGAAAGCGGGAGAGTGTTGGAAATATTCCCTAGAGGCAATAATAAAATGGTTATTATTGTATTTCCTTATTCATGATAATTGTCTATTGTTCATGCTATAATTGTATTAACCGGAAACTGTAATACATGTGTGAATACATAGAGCACAACATGTCCCTAGTAAGCCTCTAGTTGACTAGCTCGTTGATCAATAGATGGTCATGGTTTCCTGACCATGGACATTGGATGTCATTGATAACGGGATCACATCATTAGGAGAATGATGTGATGGACAAGACCCAATCCTAAGCCTAGCACAAGATCGTGTAGTTCATATGTTAAAGCTTTTCTAATGGCAAGTATCATTTCTTAGACCATGAGATTGTGCAACTCCCGGATACCGTAGGAATGCTTTGGGTGTACCAAACGTCACAACGTAACTGGGTGGCTATAAAGGTGCGCTGCGGGTATCTCCGAAAGTGTCTGTTGGGTTGGCACGAATCGAGATTGGGATTTGTCACTCCGTGTAACGGAGAGGTATCTCTAGGCCCACTTGGTACGACATCATCATAATGTGCACAATGTGACCAAGGAGTTGACCATGGGATGATGTGTTACGGAACGAGTAAAGAGACTTGCCGGTAACGAGATTGAACAAGGTATTGGGATACCGACGACCGAATCTCGGGAAAGTACTACACCGGTAGACAAAGGGAATTGTATATGGGATTGATTGAATCCTTGACATCGTGGTTCATCCGATGAGATCATCGTGGAACATGTGGGAGCCAACATGGGTATCTAGATCCCGCTGTTGGTTATTGACCAGAGAGATGTCTCGGTCATGTCTGCATGATTCCCGAGCCCGTAGGGTCTACACACTTAAGGTCCGATGACGCTAGGGTTATAGGGAAAGTTTGTATGTGGTTACCGAATGTTGTTCGAAGTCTCGGATGAGATCCCGGACATCACGAGGAGTTCCGAAATGGTCCGAAGGTAAAGATTTATATATGGAAATTTATTGTTCGGGTTCCAGGAAAAGTTCAGTTTTTTCCGGTATTGTACCGGGAAGCTTCCGGAAGGTTCTGGAGGATTCCGGAGGGGTCTGGAGGTCCGGAAAATGTTCCACCACGTCCAATACAGCAGCATGGGCTGTACGGGGGACTCCCTAGCCTTAATGGGCCAGGGGCACCAGCCCCCCCCCCCAAGGTCCATGTGCATGGGAGAGGGGAAACCCTAAGGGGAAGGGCCTCCACTTGACTTGGGAGGCACTCCTCCCCCCTGGCCGCCGCCCCAACCCTAGATGGGATCTAGGGGGGCGGCCCCCTCTCTCCCCACCTATAAATAGTGGAGGGGTGGGAGGGTGGCCAGACCCTTGCACTTGGCGCAGCCCCCTCCCCTCCAATACCTTCTCCTCCTCGTCTCTTGCAGTGCTTGGCGAAGCCCTGCTGGCGTGCCACGATCCTCCACCATCACCACGCCGTCGTGCTGCTGCTGGATGGAGTCTTCCCCAACCTCTCCCTCTCTCCTTGCTGGATCAAGGCGCGGGAGACGTCACCGGGCTGTACGTGTGTTGAACGCGGAGGCGTCATTGTTCGGCGCTTAGATCGGAATCGACCGCGATCTGAATCGCTGCGTGTACGACTCCACCAACCGCGTTCTTGCAACGCTTCCGCTTAGCGATCTTCAAGGGTATGAAGATGCACTCCCTCTCCCTCGTTGCTAGATTACTCCATAGATTGATCTTGGTGATGCGTAGAAAATTTTAAATTTCTGCTACGATCCCCAACAGGATGGCCCTGCGACATCGTCTTGGCGAGGACGCTTCTTGCCACTGACCGTTGGCTTTTCATTGCCGCCGCCGTCGTCATCGTCATTGTTGTCGTCCTCCTCCTGCTACTTGTTCAACCATTCCTCCTCATCATCATCGTCGTCCTCTTCTTCATCCTCTGACGGCTCCTCGTCCATTTGGTTGTCGTCTGACGACTCCGGAGGCGGCGTCCCTTCCGTGAACCGGATATAATCGAGGTCTGGGCTCGATGCCGGACTCATGGAAGACGAGCGGGATGATTCCGATGTTGACCTATCATCGGGCACCAGACTGCTGGCCAAACTGACGTCCTCGCTGTCGCTCGACATGGTTGCAGAGTGTGTGCTAGTCTGTAGCGCGGCCTGCCAGGGACGATGAAGATAGCGGACACTTAAGCGGGGTATGCAGAGAAGAGGAACTATCAATTGAAGCAGGGATTGCAGCGGGAGTTGACGTATTATCTAATCGTTGATATAATCAACCGCAATTATTTGTACCCAGTCGCTCCAAATTCTCGGGGTTGCGCGGGACTCCTACTGGCTATTTGGCTGGTTTCCTTATTCAGGACAAAAGCAAGGAACGAGTTTTGGGATTATGCACTGGTACCGATATGAACGGAGTAGGACAGTTGGCAAGCAATACATTGAGCTCTTCTTATCGATAAAGCCAGTAAAAATGAAACTAGAAAGGAAAAGAAAAAAGACAAAGAAAATATCTACACGAATCTTCGCGTAACATCAATGGCATAGGACCTAGATGTGCATTACTTAGAGCACATCTAGATGTGCTTTAGCAATACTATCAAAGAAAACTCCTAATCATCATTGCAAACAGCGCATAGAACATGGCTAATGCGACAACCACAACTACACATGCTAGTTCTTTCTTGTCTCTTGCTTTCATCTGTTGCCTGTGATTGATTCTTTCTTGCTTCATTGTACTGATTGTACATTCCAGATCAGCCAGTTTCTTCTTCAGCTTTACGTTATCTTCTGCAAGCTTGGTGATAACACTCCGAGCCCTGACATGCCATTCTTCATCCAGCCAGTTAACAAAGGCACAAACCTCATATCCCTGCCAATGTTAAATAGTATTCAGGATGAGCGGTGGCATTAACTGAAGTAAAGTGATGAACTTAATTAGCACTAACCTCTAAGGGGCAACTGAGAAACCGCTTGTCAATGTCAAATCCCTCCGTGCATACATGTCGAGCGGGAGTGTGCCCATGCACACAACTCAGCTTTTGGTACTTCTCGGTGGCGTAAAACTCAAAGTCGAACTCGTATTGCTGGAGTCTGGAGTCATGCTCTGGATCCGGCGGCAGATCGCTTTTCGGGGGGGTCATGCAGGACGGATTCAGCAAGGAGCTATACTTTGGACATGCTAAAAGAGATTGGGATAGATTGGAACCTGACAGGATGATTCAGATCCGTAGTACACCTGCCTTCTGATGACCTTAGGCAAGTGCTCGGCGGTGACCGCCGTCGTGGCAGCGATACGAGCAGGAGCAGCCACACCGAAACCATCAGCACCACTCGTCCACATTCCCCCAATGCCAGCGCCACGCGAGGGAATTTGGAGGCTATGTAGGGATTTGGGAGAAATGGGGAAAGTGTGGAGATAAGCTAACGGTCGGGAACTACTTATGGCACTATATGTTGTATACGGCACATTGTTTATACACGTCGTTTGTGTTAGGTATTACAATGTCACACACGATTTCCGCACCAAACCGTGTGAGAAGACAACATAGGTTAGACATAGTTGCCGTTACATAACCGTATGTGATGTACTATGTTCATATAATTGAGTTACGGTGAGATACCGTGTAAACAGCCGCTCTGCGAATATCTATCAAAAAAACAGCCGCCCTGCATATAGAGATGGCGGCGACGGCCTAGGCAGCAACTACCGGAGAAGAGGTTAATCCTCGGTCGGTGGGCGGTGGCGGCGTCATAGGAGGTCAATCCTCCGTCTGCGGTGGGAGATAGGAGGAGCTCAACCATCGAGGTCGGTGGTGGCGTGATTCGAGCACATCCATCACGGTCGATGGTGGGAAAGTGGAGGTCGAACTTTAGGCGGCAGCCTCACTAAGCTTTGCTCCTCGACCTATTTCGGCATGCCACCGCATTGCGCTTGTCTGTCTGCTGGGTGGAGGTCGCCGCGCGGCTAATTAATTAAGGTATTCTTTTCGTGAGTGGCTTAATTAAGGTATTCAATTTCTAAGGGTAGTGTTGTACTAGTACTCTGCGTGTAAATTGACTAGCCATTAATTTTTGTCATTGCACGTCTGGATAACAACATGGAGCGCCCTCAGTAATTATGAAAATAAAACCTTGTGATTTATGCACGCATCTTTGGGCAGTAGTTAATCCGTGTATTAATGTTGTTGTTTTGTTTTTAATTACCATTTGTGTGCTGCAGATGGAACGATCGCAATGGATGAAGAATCAGAAAACCGCAGATTTTATCAGTGGCGTGATAGAGTTCGTGAATTTGGCTGGAAGTACAAAGAGGAGAATTGGTGATGCGGATTACATCATGTGTCCATGTACTGATTGTGCCAATACAGAGTCACATGAAGTTGCATATGTCTAGATGCACTTAGTCTCTAGGGGATTCATGGATGGATATACACGTTGGACCAGACACGGTGAAGAGGAGGGCATGGATGAAGATACCCAGGGCAACAAGATGCCAAACCCCGATCAGTGTCACATGGATGTTGATCCTAACATCAGGGCAGAGGCGTCAAGCTAACAATGGAACACCGGAAAGCCGAAATGCCCACTCAAAAACCAAGATGTCGACATAGATGACGACAATCTTGATATGCCAGATTTTGCTGCTATGTTGCAGATTTTGAGGGCCCAAAAAAGGATATGATTGGGTACAAGGATCTGCCAACCATTGATGCGGACTCCAAGAAAGAATTGTATCCAGGTTGCAAAGATAAATATTCCAGGTTGAGTGCCACCCTGGCGCTTCTTAGATTTAAAGCAGCAAACGGTCTATCAAACAAGGGCTTCACAGAGATGTTAGGTCTTTTCAAAGAAATTCTTCCAGAAGATAATGTGCTCCCCAGAAGCACGAATGAAGCGAAGAAAATTGTTTGCCCATTGGAACTTGAATTACAGAAGATACACGCTTGTGTGAATGATCGTATATGTATCATGGTGAGTACAAAGATTTCCGTGCATGTCCCACATGAAAGCATGCACGATACAAGCACATGAGAGCAAAGGACAAGTACAAATTGGACGACAAGATCAAGACAAGAATCCCGTTCAAGGTTGTTTGGTACTTGCCTCTAATTCCAAGGTTGAGGCGTTTGTTTGCAAACCCTAGAGCAGCAAAGAGGTTATGGTGGCATCATGATGAGCGAATTGCGGATAGATTTATGAGGCACCCGAAAGATGGAGCTCATTGGGAATTAATCGACAAAAAGTTTGAAAATTTTGCCAAGGATCCTAGAAGTATAAGGCTCGGGGAGTGTACTGACAGGATGAATCCTTTTGGCGATATGAGCACCAATCACAGCACATGGCTGGTGCTTCTGTGCATATATAATCTAGCTCCTTGGTTGTGTATGAAGAAAAAAATACATTATGATGTCAATGATTATCCAAGGCCCAAAGCAACCTAGAAATGACATCGACATTTACTTTCAACTACTGGTATAAGAACTACTGATAGTGTGGATAGATGCGCCTGCTGTAAAATGTTATGATGCTTACAGAAAGGAGATTTTCGATCTACATGCGATGCTGGTGCACACCATTCAAGATATGCCGGCATTAGGCAACACATCGAGGCAGAAAACAAAGGGAGATGTAGGGTGTGTCGCATGCATGGATAGGACAGCTAGCAGAAGACTTCCCAACTCGCACAAAACAATGTATTTGCGTCATCGTAAGTTCTTATGGAAAAGTCACCCATACCAAAAGATGAAAGTTGAATTTGATGGTACGGCAGAGGCAGGTGCGGGCCCAAGACCCTATGACGGGGAGGTGGTCCACAACATGGCTAAAAAATTAATGTTGTGCTTGGCAAGAACCACCCTTTGACGGTGAAACAAACATCCAAGGGTCAGGTGTTTAAGAAGAAATCGGTGTTCTGGAAATTACCTTACTGGGAGATTCTTCATGTACATTACTGCATCGATGTCATGCACGTAGAGAAGAACGTATGTGAAAGCATCCTTGGTACTCTGCTCAAGATTAAAGGTAAAAGAAAATATGGTGATGGTTCACGGCTCGATATGCTTATTGATCAATCAAAACGCAAGAGTGAAGCAGAAGATGATGACAAATTCATCAAAGCTCGCCAGAGTTACAATTTTAGTACAAAAGAAGCAACACAGTTCTTCACCTATTTGTTGTCAGTTAAGACACCCTCTTCCTACTGCGCAAACATCAGAAGTCTCGTGGATGTGAGCTCAGGTAAAATGAAGTTGGGACACATGAAGTCACATGATTGCCATGTAATGTTGACACAAATCCTCCCGGTGGCCATCAGGAATCTGATGGACAAAGATATAAGAAACACACTCATTGACCTCTGTGATTTCTTCAACCAACTATGGTAGAAAGTTATAAATCATGAAGAGTTGGATCATATGCAAGATGATATTGCAAGAATATTGTCCAACCTAGAGATGTTTTCCCCCACTGTCATTCTTTGATGTCATGGTCCATCTCACTGTGCACCTTGTCGACGAGATAAAGTATTGTGGTCCTGTGTTTCTTCGCAACATGTATCCCTTCGAGCAGTTCATGGGAATACTGAAGCGCTTTTGTCAGAACCGAAACCATCCAGAGGCAAGCATCCTACAAGGTTATACCACGGAGGAGGTGGTTGAATTTTGCACTGAATACATGAAACAAAGACCTATAGGTCCGCCCCTCTCTCGCCACGAGGGAAGGCTGAAAGGTAAGTCGGTCCTTGCTGGCATGCAAATGGCTGCACCCGGAGAATTGGCAGAGAAGGCCCATTTGACGGTACTGCTTAACAACCCAATTCTCATCGCTTATGTCGAAGAACACTTGGCGGAGATATGCCAAAGCTTCTTACCAATGGTGCCTTCATCAGATGTGGAGATGAAGGAGCACACTAAGAACTACGCCGAATGGCTGAAGAATCGTTTGGTACAAGGATCCATTGATGACATTGCTACATGGTTGGCACAAAAGCCTTCACCTACGGTGTTGACATACCAAGCATATGACATAAATGGATACATGTTCTACACTGAGGAACGTGATCAGAAGACCTCGTATCAGAACAGCTCTGTTCGAATAGAATGCATGACTGTAAATGAAGCTGATAAAAGGGTATACTATGGAACCATCAAAGAGATTTGGGAGCTTGACTATGTGAAAGTTAAGGTAGCATTATTCAGGTGCGCATGGATCCCTCTTGGTCAGGTAAGGATTGATGAGTACAGGAAGACCTGTGTTAACAGGACAACAATGGCATATCACGCGGACCCATTCATTCTTGCCAGCGATGCTACCCAGATTTTCTTTGTGGAAGACACCTTGCATAAGAACTGCCATTTAGCGATGCATGGGAAGAGAAGGGTACTGGGTGTCGACGATGTTTCCTATGAGGACGAGTACGATGAATTTGATGAGTTGCCAGCCAAGGGATCACGCACCCGTGTAACAGAGCAGCGTAAAATCATCAAAAACCCCAAGTTCATTTGGGGTCAACTTAATGATCCCATTCCCCCATGTACATGGGAATTAAGCCGTAAGACTAGTCTTTATGCCTACCCTGCAACTTAATTCGTTCAATTTAGAATTGTCGCGTGTACTGAATTTGTGAGTTATGCCCGGTTTTCTGTTGATGTAAGAACCGTTAATATGTTGACCTTGATATGTTGTCAGCTCAGGCAATGAATATGAACTGTTTTTTGTTATTGTTATTATTATTATTATATCATAGAGGTAGCACACTCAATTGATCTCACTATAGTATGTGTGAACAAAAATATGAAATCCGGTTTGCGAATAGCACACGGTTCGTTGATGAAAGATGTGTGTCGACCAAACCCCGCCATCCTGCCCACGATCTGAGTCATGCTTTCTGATTGGCCAAAACTCAAACCCCATGAATCATACGTCTGCACCATTGGATGCTCCTAGATCGAACGACGATCCTCATCCCTTTCGACAACACATGCAGTTCCGGTTGTAATTTTATTTTTATGCACAAAATGCACGTTAGTCTCAAAAAATGTCTTAAATATAGCTAACGATACCTGAAATGCACCAAAAAATCAAACCTGTGGTATAATGGTGATTGCATACCGTGGAAATTTTTATGAGGCCAAATGATGAATTCACCGGCCACAGGAGTTTAAATTGACACGTCTGCTTTTGGAAAACCATGATCCTTCATGTGAGATGCTCTTGTTTGGAAGGAGCGGTCATCAAAACTTGTGCCAAACTTTACCAAAAAAATTCTACGGGGTCGTGAGAGCATGCCATGGGCACACATCGATTTTGATGATGTCCGAACTCCATCTGAATTTCATGTAATTAAAATACCAACTAGGCCTACGCCAGTGGCCGCACCTCGCGGCCGAAATGTTTGAAACTTCTCCCCGCTTCTCGAACAAACGGATGAAAACTCACAAAGCGACGCACAAATGATTTGTACACCTTATTTGCTAGGTTGATAGTAAGGGGGTATCATAGCTAGTATCATGCATGCCAACTAGGCAATTTTGATGAGCTGTCATAGAATTAAATGAAGAAAGAGAGGGTTAAGTATCATATCATGAAACCGTATGATAATAAATACTATGCTACTATGTGTCATGCATGACAATATAAATAAAGTACTACATATGATACTAGCTACTATATGATACTATGCATTAGAGCAAGTACAATAGAGTGACATAAGACTAGCCTCAATGGGTAGTAACATAGAATGTTACTAGTCTATGTTACTACCTCTATAGTGGGGAGTAACATATGTGTAGTAACATGCAACACTTCATTTATTAGGCTATAGACTCACCTTGCCTTGAGATGTGTGATGTTACTCATACTACTAGTAACTAGCTATGTTACCACTTTCCTCTCTTTCTTCATTTATTACTTGCCACGTCATCTATTTTATCTAGATACCTGTGATGCTACCACCTATGTTACTCCCAATGTGGGTAGTCTAAGCAGGCTATAAGGAATAGAATAATATATATGTGCTTACTAGTTGGAGGAAAGAGAAGAGGAGAGAGAAGAGAAGCGGGCTCTTGGTTAGTAGAGCCAGCTGCAACATGAGACCCAAGACACTTTGTGAGAATGTAAGGTGGGCCAACTATTGATAAACCAGTACGTATTTAAAACTTATTATTGTACATGCCCGCTAAGAGGTTGCCTGTATATGACATGGGAACTTCTTATAGCCGACCCTTGGCTGTATTATTAACCATGCTCTTAGTGAGGTAGCTAGTATATCATAGACTAGATAGTATCAGACTAGCCACAGCGAGAGTAACTTCAGCAGTAACATCGACTCCAACTCAGCAAACTTGCTTATGTGGCAATAAATTAATGAGGAGAGAGATAGTTTCAGTAACTTAGCTAGTTACTGTAACATCACATGTCCCAATGCAGTATGAGTCTATAACCTAATAAATGAAGCTTTGCATGACACTACACTTATGTTACTACCCACTATGAAGGTAGTAACATAGTGTAGGGATATGTGTATGTTACTAGTGTATGTTACTCTCCATTAATTGTGGCTAGTCTCATACTCCCTCCTTTCCGGTTTAGGCTGGTTGTAATGGTAGTATCATAAGCGGTATCATGAATGCCAACTAGACTTTCTAGATGATGTGGCACACAACTAAATGAGGAAAGAGAGGATGTGGTATCATATCATGATACCGTGTCATATTAAATGTTGTACTACTTTGTGTGATGCATGACAATTAATAAGGTAACCTAAGATACTAACTTATGATACTATGCATTACGGAAGTAGTATCATACACTAGTATATATCATATGCATGATACTAGTATATGATACTCCCCATTACAACCAGCCTTATAGGGCTCAATTCAAAAATCTCACGAACCAAGGTAGATGGTGAGTGGTGGAATACTTTTTGTAGTTTATAGAAACACCCAATTAATGCTTTTGTTTTCCTCCAAAAATTATGTTTTCCAATGTATTAATTGCAATACATGCATGCATACATTACATGCATTGGTCAACTTTCTCTTAATACTTGCATGCAGTGATTTAATGCACCTTGGAATCTGAACATGTGATGGGGAACAACCAAATTGAGCCTTATAAAATGGAAAAACTAAAATTTTGAGATAAGCCTACAGACCGGAAAGGAGGGAGTATATATGCATGATACTAGTATATGACCGGCAATACCTCCATAATGCGCGCATGCATAGTATCATAAGTTAGTATCTTAGGTTGGCTTATTAATTGTCATGCATGACACAAAGTAGTACAACATTTAATATGATACGGTATCATGATATGATACCACACCCTCTCTTTCCTCATTTAACTATGTGTCACATCATCCAAAAAGTCTAGTTGACATGCATCATATCGCTTGATACTCCCATATTACGACCAGCCTTATTAGGGTGGCCATAGTAGGGGTTATCATAGCCGGTATCATGCACTCGGAAATAGAAAATATGATGATGTGGCAAAGAAGCAGTAATATAGGTAGATACCGTAACACACACACACACAAATATATATATATATATATATATATATATATATATATATATATATAAAATAAATGTTATACTACTACTTGTGTCATGCATGGCCATAAATACGGTCATCTATGATATATACTACTCTATGATACTATATATGCACTATGAAGGTACATACGTAATATCATACACTAGTATCATATGCGTGATATTATATATAGTATATGATACTCCCCACTATATAAGGCTGGCCATAGTGGTGGTATCATAGCCGACGGTGTCATGCACTCGGAAATAGCAAGTATGCTGATGTGGCAAAGAATTAAATATATATAAAGAGGGTTAGAATAACATATAGGTAGATACCGTATCATGTTAAATGTGATGATAATTTGTGTCATTCATGGCAATAAATATGATCTGTATATGATACTATACTCTATGTATTATACTATGCGCTATAATTAATTAAAGGTAGTATCATACACTAGTATCATATATAATGTATATTCATGATACTAGTATATGACACTCTCCACTATACTCGTGATTTCTTACCGTAGAAAAAAATTGGAGGCAAAACGCTGAACTCATGTTTTCATTTGAACAAAAATATGATGTTAGGTAATGTAAATGTTTTCAAAGAGCACACGGTTCACTCACGAAAGCCGTGTGTCCACTAAACCGTGGCCGATACACCCCCCCCCCTCTGCCACGATAGCGGTCTGAGTCGTGCGTTCTGATTGGCCAGAACCCAAACCCCACGTATCGTACGTCTGCACCGTTGGATTCTCCTTGATCGAACGGCGATCCTCATCCCTTTCGACAGCACATGTAAATGTTTTCAAATAGATGAGGGAGTCCTGGATTATGGGGTCCTCGGATGGCCGGGCTATGCGGCATGTGCCAAATTGATGGGCCGTGAAGATACAAGATAGAAGGTCTTCCCCCGTGTCCAGATGAGACTCTCCTTTGCGTGGATGGCAAGCTTGGCGATCGGATGTGAAGATTCCTTTCTCTGTAAACCGACTCTGTGTAACCCTAGGTCCCTTCGGTGTCTATATAAACTGGAGGGTTTAGTCCGTAGGGGCAATCACAATCATACAGGCTAGACATCTAGGGTTTAGTCATTACGATCTCGAGGTAGATCAACTCTTGTAATCCCTATACTCATCAAAGTCAATCAAGCAAGACATAGGGTTTTACCTCCATCAAGAGGGCCCGAACCTGGGTAAACATCGTGTCCCCTGCCTCCTGTTACCTTTGATCCTCAGACGCACAGTTCGGGGCCCCCTACCCGAGATCGACCGGTTTTGACACCAACATTCGTGCTTTCATTGAGAGCTCCTTTGTGTCATCAATAGAAGAATCGATGGCTCGCCTTGTCATCAACGATAAAATCACCTCTGGAAGGGCCCTAGTTCCTGGGCAGATCCTCCAGATCGGCAGTTTCACAATGGGTGCTCGCCCGGCCATTAAGCCCAAGGCAGGCCCCCACATTGCCAAAAAACCATCTCTGCATTAGCCCCGAAGGCATTGATAAGATGGATCCGGCAGATATCTCGTATTTAAACAAACTACTGGATCGCATCGCCGCCCTGGGGGTCGCAACAGATTATGATCTGATTGGGCTTAAACCCGATCAGAGGGAAATCAAGTCCCCACCCGTCACCCACCTGGTGACCGTCGTGGAAGAGAGAGTAGGGGATATCGTTCCTCCTATGCTAAAAAAGAACAATGTTCGGATCTCCGAGCTCTGCGAGCCGGATACCCATCTTCGAGAAGAGACCATTTGTCCTCTGAACATAGAATCGGGCGTCAAGCCTAAAAATGCCCACGACAGTCTGGATCCTGGGCAAATCACCTCGGAAATTTCGCAAAATCCGGATTCCCCAGTGGGTCAGGGTTTGGATTTAAACCCACCCGCCCACCACAATCAATACTCTCCCAGCAATTCCGGTTCCCCGGATATAAACGGCTTAATGTACATACAACAACAACCTCGGGAAATAGTCCATCATTTTTGGGCTAGATTCCTGCTTGTTAAAAACAAGATTAAAGATTGTTGCAACGACGATGCGGTATCGGTCTTTTACCGCAACTGCACGGACGAGGGAATCCTCAATGCCCTCAACCGACGCCGCATACTGCACTTTGCAGATTTGGCACATATAGTACAGAAGTATTGTGCAATGGAAAGCACCTGGAAAGCCCAGACAGCTCGGTGGGAACCATCGGCCTTTAAGCCACCCACCGGCCGGGAAAAAAGGATGCTCCCTCATGGGACACCTGATCATAGCTTCACGGACAAGAAAAGTAAGCCCTTAATGGGACGGAGAACTGTTCTTGATGAATGGCTCGACAAGCCCTGCAGGATACATGCGACGCCAAATTCCGAACCAACACACAGCCTTCGGGCATGTTGGATACTCTGGCAGGTGGCTAAGAGCGGTGAGGAAATCCTCACCAACACTACCCCAGAGAAGTACCCCTCTGAGGATAATGATCTCAATGTATTCACAGTCTTCGAGACCTTTTCTTCAAATAATCGGCATAAAAGGGCACTTCGGGACCTCGCCAAAGTTAACCAAGTAGCCGCAATAAACCCTTGAAACGACATGGCGGTAACCTTCAACGCCACTGACGAACCACGGACCCGATCAGTCTGAGCACCAACCGCCTTAGTCCTAAACCCAATTGTGGACGACTTTCGGCTTACTAAAGTGCTCATGGACGGAGGTAGCGGGTTAAACCTCATTTATGAGAACATACTCGGCAAAATACAAATACACAAGAGCCGCATCGAGTAGAGAAGTACAACCTTTCGAGGTATTATCCCCAATCGAGAAGCACGGTGTTCAGGAAAAATAAAACTTGATGTGGTATTCTGCACGCCTGAAAACTATAGGTCCGAAGAATTAATCTTCCAGGTGGCACCTTTCGATGGTGGATATCATGCCCTGTTAGGGCGAGATGCTTTCGCACGATTTTAAGCTATATCTCATTACAGGTACATGAAACTCAAAATGCCCGGGCCCAACGGAGTCATCATTGTCGCCATTGATCCAGACATAGCACTCCGCGCCGAAAACAAAACCGCATCCCTGGCCCTCGAGGCACTGTCTGAGGCCCTCGCGGTCGAGGAGCTCACCGCTCTGCGCTCCACAATGGACAGAGATGACGTAATTCTTGATAAGAGGCCTAAATCCACTTCTTTCAAGCCAGCAGACGAAATAGTCAAATTCCAAGTCCACACGATGGATCCTAATAAAACAGCAGCCATCGGAGCACAGTTGGATCCGACGGTCGACGCCGCTCTAAGAGCATTCCTGCGCGAGAACTGGGACATCTTCGCCTGGCACCCTTCGGATATGCCAGGAATCCCACGCAGACTGGCCGAACACAGCCTCAACATAATAAAGGGGTTCAAGCCAGTCAAACAGACGCTTCGGCGATTTTCCGAACCCAAGCGACAAGCTATGGGGGAGGATCTAGCCAAACTACTTGAAGCCAGGTTTATTCGAGAGATAAAACACCCGGATTGGCTAGCAAACCTGGTCATGGTGCCAAAGAAGGTCAAGTCCTGGCGCCTTTGTGTCGATTTCAAAGACCTCAATAAAGCCTGCCCTAAGGACCCCTTCCCTCTACCCCGCATTGACCAGATTATCGATGCAACCGCAGGACACGATTCATTATGTTTCCTCGATGCATACTCCGGATACCATCAAATTAAGATGAAGGAATCCGATCAAGCCGCCACGGCATTCATTATCCTGTATGGGCCTTTCTGCTTCAACACTATGCCTTGCGGACTCAAAAACGCCGGTGCCACCTACCAACGCATGATTCAAACATGCCTGAAAAACAAATTGGCAAGACGGTGGAGGCATACATAGATGATGTAGTCATCGAAACTAAACATGTAGAATCTTTGGTGGAAGATTTACGTCTTACATTCGACAACCTTCGAACATATGACATACGGCTCAATTCGGAAAAATGCGTTTTCGGCGTTTCGGCCGGAAAGCTGCTCGGGTTCATCGTTTCCAATAGAGGAATCGAGGAAAACCCGGCCAAAATCCGAGCCTTATCATAGTTGGCAATTCCAATAGACCTAAAACAGGTCCAAAAATTAGCTGGGTGTGTGGCAGCTTTAAGCCGCTTTATCTCCAGATTGGGAGAAAAGGTGCTGCCATTATATTGCCTGCTTCGGCGTACCGACCACTTTGAATGGACGGAGGCGGCAACAGCCGGGCTGGCAGAAATAAAAACTCTGCTTGCAAGCAATCCAATCCTTGCCGCACCTAACATCGGCGAACCCATGCTACTGTATATATCTGCAACTCATCAGGTGGTGAGCGCGGTGCTCGTCGTTGAACGAGAGGAAGAGGGACATAAATTCCCGCTCCATAAACCAGTATACTATGTATCGGCGGTTCTCACACCATGCAAATCCCGATACCCGCACTATCAAAAGATAGCATATGCGGTTTTCATGGCATCACGGAAGCTACGACACTACTTTCAAGAGTGTTCGATCACGGTGGCCTTCGAGGTACCCCTCAATGACCATCATAAATAATCGAGACGTCACCGGCCGAATTGCAAAATGGGCTATCGAGCTCTTACCATTTGAAATAACATACCAGCCACGCCGAGCCATTAAATCTCAGGTGTTAGCCGACTTCTTCGCCGAATGGACAGAAGCCGAACTCCCTAAAGAGTACGACACATACTCCAACTGGGTGATGTACTTCGACGGCTCTAAAATGTTAGCCGGATTGGGGGCCGGTGTCATCCTAACATACCCTACATGGGACACAGTCCGCTATGTATTGCAAATCATGTATACAGACTCTAACAACGCAGTCGAATATGAGGCACTAC
The DNA here is from genome assembly GCF_002162155.2 of Triticum dicoccoides. NCBI lineage: Eukaryota > Viridiplantae > Streptophyta > Magnoliopsida > Poales > Poaceae > Triticum > Triticum dicoccoides. The sequence continues at coordinate 408,731,583 of NC_041382.1, read as the reverse complement.
TACATGGTCTTCGGATGGTTGTTTCCATGGGTATACAACGCCTCGAGGTGCAAGGGGATTCAAATCTCGCAATATCCTAAATAAACAGTGAATTCGACGCAAAAGATCCAAAGATGGCGGTTTACCGCAATGCCATGCTCAAAATATCAGCTTGATTCGAAAGGCTTGAGTTCCATTACGTGGCCCGAGACAGTAACAGGGCAGTCTAACAGGATAGTCAGTCCCTCCGTACATAACAGGAATAAGTGAGGTAGAGGGGGTCCCCCTGTCTTAGCCCTCTAGTGGGTTTGAAGCTATCAATCTCATCTGCCTTAAATCGAACCCTGTACTCCAGAGAGGACACATATTGCATAATCAAATTCACCCGGTTTTCCTTGAATCCCAGCTTCACCAAAATTGCTTTTAGAAAAGACCATTCCACTCTGTCATAAACTTTGTGCATGTCCAAGTTGATTGCACACAGCCGCTCCCTTCTCGTTCTTTTCTTTTTAATTATGTGGAAACACTCATATACTACTAGAATATTATCTGTGTGATTAGTATCCCAGGAACAAAAGCACTCTGAGTTTCTGAGTTGGGTTGATAATATCTGACAAAATTAATTTCAAACACGCTGCAATCATTTTTGAAATAATCTTATACACCACATTGCATAAACTTATAGATCTAAATTGAGTAACCTTTTTTGAGGAGTTAACCTTTGGATCATGACAATTGCAGTATCATTACATCCTTCCGGTATTGAATATGTATTCATCGCTGAAGGACCTCTTTTGTCAAGTCCTCTTCCAACATAGACCAAAATCTCTTATAAAAAATAGCGTGTAAACCATCTGGACTCGGCGCTTTTAAATCATCAATGTCAAATAAGGCTTTCTTAACTTCCTTTGCCGTATATAGGGCCATGAGGGCCCTATTCATTTCATGTCATTTTTGTTTTAACAAGAGAAAGAAGTCCGGGTCTGGTTCAGAGACTTCTAATGTGAAGAGTTTTGAAAAATACTCTTTATAATCCTTTATTTCCGTATCTTGCACCCAGACTCCGTCATCCCCAAGCAATTTTTTAATCTGATTCTTTTTCTTCTTGCTGTTGCCGCGTTATGGAAAAAAAAAAAGCATGCAGAGTGAGTTCCACAACATGCCCTATGCGCCAGAAACAGGTGAAGCAGAGACGGATGTGACTGAGCAGGAGCAGGAATTTCCGGAGACATGGTAGATGCAAACTTGCAAATTATTGGGGGAGATGCAAACTTCACCTCTACATGGGAATGGGATAATAGGAGTTTATTGTTCATCTCCCGCACCATGGGCAGTTTTCTAAGGAAAGGATATTAGTTGAAGATGCTTCGCATGGAAAACAGAAATCGGATCCTCTAACATCAAGAAGGAATGTCACGGTGCTACAGTGTCAGCCTAGTGTAAAATGAAGAAGGAAAGTTAGGAGCTGTTAGTAGAAGGAATGTCACGGTGCTACAGTGTCAGCCTAGTGTAAAATGAAGAAGAAAAGTTAGGAGCTGTTAGTAGATAGTTAATAGGTTGTTTAGTGTTGGTATTTACTATAGATATAAATAATTTAAATTTTATTTTATTTCACCATCAATTTGTTTGCATGTAATTACTATAAATATACACGGAAGATCATCAATTGGAAAATTAATTTAAATCATTTTAGCCATAATCATACGAACAGAAAGAAGGAAAGTTAGGGTAATATAGCTTCTCTAACATTCCTTCTCAAATACGCTTCCTGGAAAACAGGGACTAGAGAAGTGTAGAATCATTTGCGTTGAGTTTGATTAGAACTACAGGGCATACTCGAAGGTTCAACGCAAGCATCAGTTTATACCTCCTTCCACGAGCGCATAATCAATGTCAGTCACGGTGGAGTTGTTCGAGAAACAAGTCGCTATACTACAAGATGATTAAGATTACGAGCAAAGGAGGGCCATACACGTCGCATATTTTTAGGCAACGGCATGCCAAACCTCTGGAGAAAATCCGCCAACATAGCATTAACCCAGATAAGACAACCCAAATGATGACCAAAAATCCTAAACTACTCTTCTCCCACTACAATAAACCAGAAAATGCAGAAGAGTCAAACCACAAATAACCCAAACCAATTCATTCATAGAGATAGGGCGGATGAGCAAACCGGAATCTAAGTTCCAGCCACCACTCAGTTCCAATTCCAAAGGGTATTATAATAGAGATAGATAGATAGATAACAAAGTACTAGCAGCACCTCGAGCATTCGGTGTAAAAAACACACAAATCTGGATCAAACTTGTTTCACCCAACAGATATCTTGATGCCTATGTATGTGTATCTCAAACACCCAGAAGCACTAGATACCAAGTATCGCAGGTAGGCAACCACGCACAGCTGCTTACTTGCCACCACCGATTTCCTTCACAGCGCAGATCTGTTCTTCACCCATGGCGGACATCACAGACAGGATCAGGTCCTTGCCATCAGCAAATCCAGTCTTGATCTGCATTTCACAGAGCAAAGAAACATCAAGAGAGTGCAATGGGTAGATATGATGTGCCTCATAACAAGTTTTAACAGCTAAAGCACAGACCTGGCCAAGCAGAACATCATCAGTGGGAAGCTTCAGGTCATCCTTCGTGTTGCCACTCTCAGTTAGAAGGCTGACCTGTAGAAAGCCATCACAAAGTTAGAAATAGGGGTAATGCTTTGCACATAAATGGAAAAGGAAGGAGAGATTGAAAATGAAACATACATATCCATCATCAGTTATGTCAATCAGCTGATAATCTTGGCGGTCAACATGGGGGACCTGAACAAATACCACAACAGAGAAGGCTAAATAAGATCAGCTGAGTGAATAACAAGAAACCAACAAAATGAAGCATTTCCGTGTAGCTTACGTCACAGTTGTGGGATGAAGGAACGATATCCTCAAGCTTCTTTCCATTAAAGATGTCAATGGCAACAAAGTGACACTTTGCGTGACCATGCTTCCCAGTCTTGGAGGTGGAGACCTCAACAACCTAGCACAAAGATTAAACCAAAACGATTCTTCAGAACATGCTGGACCACAAAGCAATTTCTGGTGGCAGGCAGGAACTATTGAGTTTGGAGCAGCAATTAGACAATCAGATGCGCATAGTAAAACAAAGCAACAATAACCCAACAGGAAACACTCGCATAATCAAATGAAACAATATCGGCACAGCTTTAAACTGATACAAGAACAACAACTACTGAGTGGTAGCAGCTACATAACCAGAAATAGTAATAGTACTTAAATCAGCGTCCAAAAACTGAATAAATAGGATGCATCAGCAAACTATGAAAACTACAACTATGCCAACTACTAATTAAACAATCCGTAAATTCCCTGTAAAACGGACATCGCCTATAATTAGCACCTTTGCCAAATCTAGAAGCGTTTTAAGATTTACTGAAACAATATTCCTAAAATTAATTCAGGACTGAGGACACAGTCGGAGCTAATGAAAAGATCCTAAGCCATAGCGGTGGATATAGGAAATCAAGGTAAATTTGTAGCGCCAACAGATATCATGAACCAGTGCATATCCATCCACATCTACAGCAAAGCCTGGTACTTTGACTTGTAGATCTAACAACTTGCAAATCTGCACCCGACTAGCACAGATCGCCGCAGCAGATCCCCAGACGCATCCATCAACCAACCAGACATAAGAGCTTTCATATGGTAAGAACAGATCGGAAAAGGCACAGACCTTGCAGGGACGGGCCTTGATGACGATGTGTCCACCCTTGCGGATGGCGCCGGCCTGCTGCGGGTAGGTCTTGGAGGCGCCGGAGTCGGCCTTGGACTCGAAGTGGTGCTCATCGGTGTCCGACATCTCCGACGATCCTCCTGAGTCCTGGAACAACACCGATGAGGTCAACGAAAACAGGAGGGTGAGAAGGGCAAACTTGAAATCGACTGGATTTTCCGGCGGATCTGGATTAGCATGGGGGGCACTGCTCACCGGGGGCAAGTGGGGTGGTGGAGACGAGACGCAGCGGCAGCGAGGGGCGGATGGATGGATCCGGAGGCTAGGGTTCTTGGTTAGCCTCACCTCCCAGCTTTTTATGCGATGGGGATAGCCGCCGCCGGATAGGGCGTTGCTTCTATTGGGCCGTATGTCACATCACTCTGTACTGGGTCTCCCACCTCTCGATATGGGGATTTGGTCTTCCTTTGGCCCATGAACAAGACATGTGTACGGGAAATATATTCAGCCCAAGACCCAGAGTGGGCCGTATTATTTTTCGTACTTCACAGGAGATAAAATAAGGGAGCATGTGATTCGGGAAAAACAAAGCTGGCTGATGGTCGTAAAGCAATAGGCCAGATGCTGTGGACAGATAGATAGTATGACTGTATGAGCAAAGCTTTGCTGGCCGACGGCACGCTATCATGGCTGGAGCATTGCATTGCGTGCATGAAGACGCAGCGAAATGACTATCTGTAGTTGTAAAGAGACCAAGGCAGTAGACGTGACAAAAGTGCACCAGTTGTTGTTGTACATAACACAAGATCTACCTGAGGGCATCTCCAGCCGTTGGCCCCCCAGGGGGCGTCTAAAAGCGCCGTCTGGGGGTGAGCCGGCGCAAAAAATGGCCCTAGGGGCGAGTCGGTCCCCAGGGCCACCCCCAAGCGCGTATTAAAAAAAAAGAACCGTTGGGCGAAGTTGTGATAAAAACTAATTAAATTTCGGTCAAACATGGCAAATTTCGGCGAAATTCGTCCAAACATTACATTAACCTAATCTAAAAAAAAGAAAGGGGCTGAAGTCGTCGCCGCCGTCGCCGCCATCGTCGTCGGCGGCCTTCTTCTCCTTGACGCGGGTGCCCCTGCTGGACCCCTGCCCGGCGTCGCCATGGCGAACAGGCGGTGGCGCGTTGTCGTCGTCGTCGCTGTCGCATAAGACGACGACCCCGCCTTCCTCGCGGCCACGTCGGCGCTCCTCGAAGTGGCGTAGGGCGGCGCACTGGCGCTCCTTCTCCTTCTCCCGGCGCGCCTTCTCCATCGCAATGGAGTCCTGGCGCGCCCATTCGAGGGCCGCGTCGTCGTCGTCGAACTCCGCCTTCACCAGCGCCAGCCTCGGCTCCGTCTTTGGCTTGACGGAGCGCGGAGGAGCCGACGAGGAGGAGGCGCGCCGGCCGCCCTCGTTGATGACGATGCCGGCGCTGCGAGTGCGCCGGCCGAGCGGCGTCTCCGCCGCGGGCTCGGCCTTGACGCCGAGCAGCGCCGGAGAGCCGGAGGAGTGTAAAGAAGAGCGTGATGAGGAGGAAGAAGAGGAAGCGCCGAACCTCCTTGGCGCCCATGGCCCAACGCGTCGGTGCTGCGCCGGGGCGGCCACCCTCGCCGGGTGGTACGCCAGCGGCAGATCGTTGCCGCCCTCGAGGTACGTGAGCACGCCCTCGAGTGTGCGCCCGGGGACGCCCCCACCAGAGGTGGCGCCCCTCGCTGTTCTGCCGGCCGCCGTTGGTGAACGCCAATCGCTGCTGCTGGCGGCGCTCAAAATACGCCGCCCAAGCCGCGTGGTTGTCGGCGGCGTACTGGGGGAGGGAGAGTTGGGCGTCGGTGAGGGACGCGTGCACGATCTCGACCTCCTCGGCGAAGTACTTCGGCTTCACCACGGCGTCGGGCAACGGGGGAATGGGCACTCCCCCGGCGCTGAGTCTCCACCCCGTTGGCCCAGCGCGCATGTCCGGCGGCGCCGGGATGTTCGCCTGGAACTGGAGCCAGGACTCCTGTTCGCGGAGCGAACGGCGGCCGAAGCCGTTGGTCGCCGCCTCGTCTCCGGGGAAGCGTTCTGCCATGGCGACGGCGGGGCTGGGCGTGCTCGGGAGAGGTAGAGGGAGGGGCTGGGCGGCGGCGCTCGGGAGAGGCAGGGAGAGGGAGGGGCTGGACGGCGGCGCTCGGGAGAGGCAGGGAGAGGGAGGGGCTAGACGACGGCGAGGGGCGGGGCTGGTGTGGGCACAGGCGAGTGGAGGCCGCCGGCTTTTATAGCCGGGCCGCGCCCGTGTGTACGCGTGCGAGGGAGGGGAGGCGTCGGCGCGCCGTCCCGTGACGCGCCGCCTGTGAGGAATCAATGGCAAGGCTGACCGGCGGCAGCCTTGCCATTGATTCCCCGCGGGAACCGAGGCCGTTGGGGGAAGAGGAGGCGTCGAGTCGCTGACGCGGCTGGCCCGCGTCTTTTTCGCGCCAAAACAGCTCGCCCCTACGCCCCCGGGCGCCCCCCAGCGCGCCGGGTTCGGGCTGGGTCCGCCGGCGCTGTTTTCGGCCCAAGCCGGCGAAAATCGGGCTCCTGGGGGCGCGACTGGGCCGTTTTTCGGTGCCGGCGCGAAAAAATCGCCTGGGGAGGCCTTCCTGGGGGCGCGACTGGAGATGCCCTGAGTGGCCACTGCTGGACTCGAGTGGCATTGTCGGCTCGGAGAGGGGGAAAAGGAGCAGGTGGGGTGACATCCCCTTACATGTCACATGCCTCTCCTCTTTCTTCATTTTTTCAATTTATTTACACATTTTTCCTTTTTCATTTAGGACGACGATAACTACCACACCTGTGAGCGTTAAGGGATCTGCCCACATATTTTGTGTGGTGTCTAAGAGGACCAGCTCACACGTCTACGTGTGGGCAAAACAACTAGCACCCACACGCCTCTTTTTTTCCTAACGGTTCCTCCCACACGCATACGTGTGGGCAAAATGCATAACGCCCACACAACCTCTCTCAGCCACCTACCTCACGGTCCCGCACGCCCAGCATGACAGTCACCACGCGTCCCCGCAGTTGCCATGGTTCGGACTCTCTTCAATATCCGTTTACTTGCAGTTGCCATGTCGCTGAACTACAGTTGTCATGGTTGCGCAACTGCAGTTGTCATCTCAGGTCAAGTGCCAGATGCCATTTTGGACAACTGCAGTTGTTGCCATGTATGGTCTGGTTTACTATAGTTGTCATGATTTGAAAACTTTAGAGGTTGCCACCTACTAACACTAAGCAGTTGCCATGTATGGTCTGGTTTACTATAGTTGCCGTGATTTGAAAACCTTAGGAGTTGTCACCTACTAACATTAGGCAGTTGCCGTGTAGCGCTACAAAGAGACATGGCAAAACAACATGTTTGGGTAAAAGAGAAAGTTGCCATCTGCTTACAAGAACACTAGGGCAGTTGCCGTGTACCCTGCAAAATATATGGCAACTGACATGTTCGGGTAAATAAAAAGAATTGCCACCTGCTTACAAGCACACTAGGGCAGTTGCCATGTACACTGCAAAGCACATGACAACTAACAACTTGGGTGTGGGAGAGGAGACAGGCGTGTGTGGCAAGATGGCAAATACCCACACACTAGCCTTTGTGCGTGAGTGGAAACTGGCGTGTGGACGAACTGCTAAGCGCCCACACACTGTCCCCTCCGTGTGATAAAACGGACATGTGTGCGACTGGATAAATGCCCACACATCAGCCCAGTCCTACGTGACACCACAAACATGCCAAGATTCATGCATCCACAAACGGACGCGGATGCACACGTGTGGGCGAGATGTAAACGCCCACACGTGTGGGCATTAGTGTTCCCGTTCATTTATAATAACCCAAGATACCCCGTTTGTAGAAAAACAAGTATTAACATCATGTTTGGTTGGGGGTAGTTAGAGCTAGGGAATGGGAATTGAAGGGGTACGAGACTTCAAATCTATTGTTTGGTTAGGGGGATTGGGAATTGATAAGGAAATAGTCATGGGACTTGAGACTCCAACCCGGATTCCCTGTGTGCAAGAGTATTGAAAGCAAAATACTTCCCTAATGAAAGTTTATTACAAGTTACCCTGAAGAGTGGTGCTTCGTTTACGTGGCAGAGCATTATGAAAGGTATTGAAACATTTAAGTTGGGGTATATCTGGAGGGTTGGTACCGTGAGAACATTAACATCTGGAGCGACCCCTGGATACCGTCTAGTCCGGATAGGAGAGTTTTATCAAATCGGGGGCAAACACTGATATCACGAGTTCATGATCTAATTGACCCTATGACTGGTTTTTGGGACGAGGATCTGATCAGATCTATATTCATATCGGTTGATGTAGACAGGATCTTGCAAATTCCCCTCAACTATGGGGCTTTCGAGGACTTTATCGCATGGCACCCGGATCATAAAGGGTTTTTCTCTGTGAAATCAGCATACAAAGTACAATGGATACGATCTTTCCAGGTACATGCAACGGTGATGGCGCGACCTGGAGGCTCAAGAACTCCAGCAGTGTGGAGTACACTATGGAAACAAAAGGTCCCACGTAAAATTCAAATTTTTTGTTGGCGTGCTGTACATGGTATTATTCCGCTAAAGTCCATACTCACGAACCGTCATATTGGAACTAATGGGGCATGTCCTATATGTTATCAAGATGCGGAAGATGTCCGCCACCTACTGTTTGATTGTTGCAATGCCAAGCACCTCTGGGAACGCCTAGGCATAGCGGGAATGATTGAGGAAGCAAAGTTGATCGATCGCTCAGGGTCAGTTATATTGGAACATCTACTCCTTGCACCAGATTTACCCTTGTCACTGAAACCGAATATTACTGTCAAACAAGCTCTTATGGTGGGCAGCTGGCACTTATGGTGGATAAGACGTGAACTCACTCATGATGGTAGACCACCACATCCCACGCGGTGGCATATGTCCGTCCTGGCAATTGCTAGTAATTATCATGAAGCTAATCGCAAACAAAATGATAATAGAGAGATGAAGTGGATGAAACCAGACCTCATGTTCATAAAGGTAAATGTTGATGCGGCCTATTTTGCAGATGAAAGTGCAGGAGCTTCGGCAGCTGTAATTAGAGATGATAAAGGGAACTTTTTAGCAGCACAATGCAAATATATACCTCATGTTGCAGATGCAATGATGGCTGAAGCAACGGCGATGCGCGATGGTCTTGTGTTTGCAAACTCCCTTGAGTTTCCTCGTGTGGAGGCAGAATCAGATTCCTTAAATGTCATAAACTTTTGTGATGGCCAATCTAGATGATGGGATGCTGCAACAGCAATTTTCGCGGAATGTGTGGATGTTTCTTCTTTAATAGGGAAGGTTATCTTCAAGCATTGTTTTCGTTCTTCCAATCAAGCGGCGCATGTGCTAGCTAACTTTTATTATTGTAATAAGACCTCTTTAAACTGGACAGACGAGCCCCCGGGTTGTCTGATCTCTTCGCTTGTGGACGATGTAATGTCTATGTTAAATCAATAAAGCTAGCCATGATGGCCTTCCCTCAAAAAAACTCCCACCGTTTTATTAACAGGGGAGGGGGTGGAAGTTGGAAGGGAATTGTTTTAGTGAGTCAATGTAACACCCCGGATGTAACTTTCCCTATTTGTACTCCAACTCTTGCCGTTTCCGGTGTTAAGTTATATTTATTTCTCGGGTTCGGGTCTTTGTCTCTATGTGTCATTTTTGTTTTCATGCATCTCATATCATGTCATCATGTGCATTGCATTTGCATACGTGTTCATCTCATGCATTTGAGCTTTTTCCCCGTTGTCTGTTTTGCATTCCGGCGCTTCGTTCTCCTCCGGTGGTCATTTCTAGCTTTCTTTCGTGTGTGGGAATTAAACATTTCCGAATTGGACCGAGACTTGCCAAGCGGCCTTGGTTTACTACCGGTAGACCGCCTGTCAAGTTTCGTACCATTTGGACTTCGTTTGATACTCCAACGGTTAACCAAGGGACCGAAAAGGCCTCGTGAGTGTTGCAGCCCAACACCCCTCCAATTTGGCGCAAAACCCACCAAACTCTGCTCCATCACCTAGAGCGTTCGATCACGATCGCGTGGCCGAAAACCATACCTCATTTGGACTCTCCTAGCTCCACTTATGCCTATAAATAGCCCCCACGTTTTCGGATCATCTCCTCCTACGAAACCCTAGCCAAAAAAAAGGATCCCCACGCCGGCCGGACACGTCCGATCCAACTGGATGCCTCGCCGCAGCCAACCCGCCGTTGCCACGTGGCCTCCGCCACCTATCGCGCCGCCGGCCCGGGAGGCCCACGCCCGGCCCCCGACTCCGCCACCGCGGGCCGCCGCCTCGCGCTCGTCTCCGCCGCCAGCGCCCGCCTCCTCCGCCCTCTTCCTCGCGCCCGGTGGCCGGAGCCACCGCCCCGCCTCTTCGGCGCCACCGCTCCGCCCCGAGCCGGCCGCCCGCCGCCCCGGCCTCTCCTCCACTCCGGCGAGCTCCCCACGCCCGGCCTCCTCCTCTCCAAGTCCGGCAGCTACAGTAACGGCGGCGAACCTCGGGAACCGCGCCAGATCCAGATCTGGAAAAAAAATCATCTCGGTTGACTTTTCTTCCCCGAACCCTAATTTTTGTGCATACTTTGACCGGTGATATCTCTGCATCCGTAGCTCCGTTTTGGACGTATAGTATATCAAAATGTTCGTCTCGACGAGTACATCATTTCATTCCATTGCATCATTTTCATTTGAGCTCATCTTGATGCCCAAAATGCTCCTAGAAGGGGGCTTCGTGAGATATTTGTCAGATCTGCTAGTTCATCTTAGACTTTTGTCATTTTTGCCATGATTGTTGTGTGCATGATATGCCTCTGAGTCCTTCATATATTTTGTTAAGGATTTTGTTTTCTTTCCAGAGGTACAACCCATGCATGTTTAGGATGTGTGTGGTGACTTGTGCAATCTTGCAAAGTGAGGCACCCGGTAAACCTGTTTTCAGGGACTTAGTAGTTTTCACTAAGTCTGGGATTATTTAGTTCATGATGCCATATGTTCTTGCTGTTTCCTAGTGATCCGTGCCTCTTTTGAGGATGATCAGTAAAAGAGTTTTGTTAATCTTGTTATGCTCTATCCATCCATGTCTTTACTTGCAATTATGGAGCACCCTAGCTTGAGTCAATCGAGCTCTACTTTTGCTTCGTGGTGAATCTGGGCAGATCGTCAACTCGTTTGCGATTTTGCCGATGTTATTGTAGTTGATCCGTGCATGCTATGCCATTGTTCTTGCCATGTCTAGCTAGCATTTTGTGTCTTCTTTATGGATGTATGCTTGCCTTGCCATGACTTGCACCGTAGTGAGTGCATCGAGCTCGTTTACATGCCTTCGTGAGTTATATTTCAGCATGTCTCATTTTTCACCAAGTCTGAAAACTGATTATGTTTTTGCTATGTTCGTGTGCCCGTTAGTATATTTTGTGAACCCTTTTGGCCCCAGGTCACTTTGGGTATTTTTTAAGCTTGTTGAGTAGCTCCATGCCATGTTCTTACTTGTCTTAATCAGGTCATGTATCATGTTGTTTTGCTGCTCCGAAGAGGGCTTCGTGATCTGAAATTTCAGACAAGTGTTAATTTCACTAAGTCTGAAATCTGTTTTGCATTTGCGTTTTTGCCATGCTTGTTTGAACCTCATAATGGATGAATTGGCCGTGGCTCAGTGCTAGTCTTTTGTTAAGCATCTTGTGTGCATCCCTGCCATGTATTTTGTTGTCATGTTTGGTGGCTGTAGCATGTTCATCTCATTGCATTTAGATGCCTACTTGCTATAAATCGCAGACCGGTGTCAATTTTGAATCGCTTGCCATTTCCAAACCGTAACTCCGATTCCGGCGTTCCTTATATCGTTTTCAAGTGATTTCATCTCATCTTTCCAGTGGCACCCTTGGAATTCCAAGTTGAGGCCAGGTTCATGCATATACTGTCATATCTTGCATTTTGCATCCCGCATCGTATCCCGCATAGCATATCATCATTTCATCATATTGCTTGGTCTTGCACGTGGTTGATTGTATCCTTGTTGCTTGTTTGTCTTGTTGGGTAGAGCCGGGAGACGAGTTCGCTACCGAGGAGCCAGTTGAGTTTGCTCTTGAGGATCCAGTCAACTCTGACAACTGTGCAGGTAAGATGATCATACCCTCAAAATCACTACTATCTTTGCTATGCCAATGCTACGATGCCTATCATTTGCTTGTCAGCCTTCCAATTGCCATGTCAAACCTCTAACCCACCTTGTCCTAGAAAATCGTTGATTGGCTATGTTACCGCTTTGCTCAGCCCTTCTTATAGCGTTGCTAGTTGCAGGTGAAGATTGGAGGCCGTTCCTTGTTGGAACATTTATTTACTTGTTGGGATATCATTATATTGCTATGTTATCTTAATGCATCTATATACTTGGTGAAGGGTGGAAGGCTCGGTCTCTCGCCTAGTGTTTTGTTCCATTCTTGCCGCCCTAGTTTCCGTCATACCGGTGTTATGTTCCCGGATTTTGCGTTCCTTACACGGTTGGGTTATAATGGGAACCCCTTGATAGTTCGCCTTGATTAAAGCTTTTCCAGCAATGCCCAACCTTGGTTTAACCATTTGCCACCTAGCCTTTTTTCCCTTGGGTTCTGCAGACTCAAGGGTCATCTTATTTTACCCCCCCCCCCCCGCGGGCCAGTGCTCCTCTGAGTGTTGGTCCACCTGTCAGCTGCCGGTGGCCACCAAGGGCAACTCTGGGATGGCCTACCCGTACCTAAGACAATCTGAGTGTGCCCTGAGAAAGAGATATGTGCAGCTCCTATCAGGATTTGTCGGCACATTCGGGCGGTGTTGCTGGTCTTGTTTTAACCTGTCGAAGTGTCTTGAATTACTGAGATACCGAGTCTGATCGGAACGTCTTGGGAGGAGGTCTATTCCTTCGTTGACCGTGAGAGCTTGTCATGGGCTAAGTTGGGACTCCCATGCAGGGTTTGAACTTTCGAAAGACGTGCCCGCGGTTATGGGTGGATGGGAATTTGTTAATGTCCGGTTGTAGATAACTTGAACCTTAATTAATTAAAATGAATCAACTGAGTGTGTTACCGTGATGGCCTCTTCTCGGCGGAGTCCGGGAAGTGGACACGGTGTTGGAGTAATACTTGCGCAGGTTGTTCCTCTAGCTTTTCACGCTTGCGCTTTGCCTCCTCTTCTCGCTCTCTTTTGCGTATAAGATAACCACCATATATGCTAGTCGCTTGCTGCAGCTTCTCATATTTTGCCCTACCCTTCCTATAAGCTTAAATAGTCTTGATCGCGAGGGTGCGAGATTGCTGAGTCCCTGTGGCTCACAGATACTATAACTCCAGATGCAGGTCCAGGTGATTCCGCTCCAGGTGACGAGTACGAGCTCAAGTGGGAGTTCGACAAAGACTCTCAGCGTCATTACGTGTCTTTTCCTGATGATCAGTAGTGGTGCCTAGTTGGGGTTTGATTCGGGACCATTGTCGCATGTTGGGTTCTCTTTTATTTTGGCGCTGCAGTCGGGCCTTGAGTGTATGGATGATGTAATGTTATTTATGTACTTTGATGTGACGTGGCGAGTGTAAGCCAACTATGTTATCCCCCCTTTATTATTCATATTACATGGGTTGTTGTGAAGATTGCCTAACTTGCGACATATGCCTTCAATGCAATTATGCCTCTAAGTCGTGCCTCGACACGTGGGAGCTATAGTTGCATCGAGGGTGTGACAAGTTGGTATTAGAGCCTTCCCCGACCTTAGGAGCCCCATTGCTTGATCGTTTTTAGCGGCCGAGTTGTGTCTAGAAAAATGTTTTGAGTCTTTAGGAATTATATATCAGAGAGATTAGGAATTCTTTTTACTTCCCAGTCTCCTCATCGCTCTGGTAAGGCATCCTGACGTAGAGTTTTGACTCTTCTCTTCTAAAATTTCACTAAAAAAAAATTTAGGATCACGCGGGTATCTTGGAATCGTTCCGATGGTTTTATGATGAGAACATTGTCTTGGTGCCTCCTGTCAGGGGTTTAGTGGAAGTGTCCCGGGGAGTTGAGCTCTGAGGTGTTGTCATCATAATTTTATCGTTGCAGTTCTGGAATACCTGAGTCTAGTACGCCGACATCGAAAATCTCTTTTATGCAGTTCGTTGGTGAGATAACCTCGACGCCACCCAGTACTGGGGCGGGAGTTCGGGAGTATCGCCATAACTTGTATAACGGATGCTTTTCGAAGGTTGAGGTAGATGGTTTCCGAAGTTTTCTTGGTTATGTGTTGAAGGATGGATACAACTGGATGTAGGATTTGCTAGTTTGGGTGAGATATTATGCTTCCCCTGTATCCCCAACACCTGATTGCATAACCGGAAAGGTTCGGGAGTTTCATAGGTGGGAATTCTAGTAGCTCTAGTTCTTCTTCCACGGATATTGGTTTGAGATTGGGATTTCTTACCGATTATTCGTTCTCGAGCCTATCTTGTTGTTTTACTTCTTCTACCTTAATTCTACGTGGCTTCTCAACTTATGGATATGTGACCATTTGAAGAGGAATGCATTCGTTCATTTTGTTCGGATGTGAATACTATATGTTGCAATTTTCATTCCGTTGGATTCAGCTTCAATATTTATTTGTCAATGTGCTAATGGTGGTCAACCTCTTCAGGATGGCTCCTCCAACGCGCACGACTCTGAATCCTGATCCGCCACCACCTCCACCTCCTCCGGAGGCATGGCAAGCTGTGATGGCCACAACCAATGCAAACACACAGCTGATTATGCAAATTCTTCAAGAGCGCAATCAAGGCAGTCAAGGGAATCAAGGCAGCAATCAGAGTCACTTTGCTACACTCAACCAGTTCCTTGCTAACAGGCCAAAGACTTTCAGCAATTGTGTTGAGGCAACCGATGCTGACGATTGGCTTGTGGATTTGTGTAAGCATTTCGAGTGCAGTAACGTCAGGCCTGAGGACTTTGTCAAGTTCGCTTCCTTCCAACTCAAAGATCAAGCTGCAGAATGGTTCCAGCAGTACAAGGACTCCAGATGTGGACGTGTTATCACTTGGGATGATTTCCGTCGAGATTTCCGAGCTCATCATATTCCCCAGAGCGTGGTTGAAAGCAAGCGTGAGGAATTCCGCAATCTGAAGCAAGGCTCTTTGTCTGTCTATGACTACAACAAGTTGTTCCAGAAGCTTGCCCGCTTTGCCAAGCAGGACGTCCCTGATGAGAAGAGCATGATATATTAGTTCAGGGGTGGTCTCAGAGAAGATATTCAGCTCGCTCTGGTTCTCTTCGAGCCCTTGAGATACGATGAGTTCTACAACATGGCACTGAAGCAAGAGGCTGCTCAGTTGAGGTGTGATGCTTCCAAGAAGCGAGTCAGAGATGTTACTCCTTCTTCCTCTACTCAAGTGGCCAAGCAGCAGAAGTTTTGGCTTCCTCCTCCTCCGTTCCGTCAGCCGTATCAGCAGAAGAGCAAAGGTGGCAGTGGTTCTTCCCACCCACCCAACCCTGGCTTTCAGAACAAGACTTCGTCTCAAACTCCAAGATCGAGTGCTCCGTATCACCGTCCGCTTTCAGAGGTCACGTGCAACAAGTGCCAACAGAAGGGTCACTATGCCAACAAGTGTCTCAACCAGAGGTATCTTCCTCCTCCTCTTGTCAGATCGACAAGTTCAGCTGTGGTCAAGCATAACCCCAAGCATGCCAAGGTCAATTTGATGAATGCAGCTCAGGCAGAGGACTCGTCAAATGTGATCATGGGTAACCTTCCTGTTAACGATATTCCTGCAAAAGTTCTTTTTGACACTGGTGCATCGCATTGTTTCATCTCGAGACCATTTTCATCTAAGCATGGTTTGCCTTTGCAAATTTTGCCTAGTCCTTTAGCAGTTGTCTCTCCCGGTAAGCGCATGCAGGCTAACTCCATAGTTCCAGATGTTTCTATCACTTTGGGTGACTACAAGTTTCTATCTTCTCCAACGGTTCTCGGTGACTCGGATATTGATCTTATTCTCGGGATGGATTGGCTTTCTAAGCACAAGGCTCAGCTTGATTGTGCAGCCAGGCAGATTCAATTGACTCATTCGTCTGAGGATGTAATTGTCTTTGCCGCTCAGGATAATACTATCCATCTGTTTTCTCTCAATGAGAAGGGTGAATTGGATGCCATCTCTCAAATTCCAGTCGTTTGCGAATATCAAGACGTCTTTCCAGAAGAGCTCCCAGGAATGCCTCCGCACCGGCCAGTTGAATTCGTTATTGAGCTTGAGCCTGGCACGGAATCTGTGTGCAAACGTCCTTACAAGCTCGGACCTGAAGAGTTGAAGGAGCTGAAGAAGCAACTCGATGAGCAAGAAAGAATGGGTCTTATCCGGCCTAGTTCTTCTCCGTGGGGTTGTGGTGTTCTTTTTGTGAAGAAGAAGGATGGAACGGACCGACTTTGTGTTGATTACCGTCCAGTGAATAAGAAGACCATCAAGAACAAATACCCACTTCCCAACATCAATGAGCTGTTCGAACAACTCAAAGGTGCCCAAGTATTCTCCAAGCTTGATCTCCGTATGGGTTATCACCAAATTCGCATTCGTGAAGAAGATATTCCCAAGACAGCATTCAGAACAAGCTTTGGTTCATATGAATACACTGTCATGTCTTTTGGCCTCGCCAACGCTCCTCCGACGTTCTCTCGCATGATGAACTTCATCTTCAATGCCTACACCAATGACTTCGTTTTGGTCTATCTCGACGACATTCTGGTTTTCTCCAAGAACAAGGAAGATCATGCCAAGCACTTATGTTTGGTTCTTGATAAGCTCAGAGAACATCAGTTCTACGCTAAGTTCTCCAAGTGTGAATTTTGGCTCGATGAGGTTCTTTATCTTGGCCATATCATCTCTGCCAAGGGCATTGCCGTGAATCCTGAGAAGGTGTCTGCAATTGTGAATTGGGAACCTCCTCAGAACGTGAAGCAACTCCGCAGTTTTCTCGGTCTCGCAAGCTATTGCCGAAGATTCATTGAAAACTTTTCCAAGATCGCGAAGCCTCTCTCTAATCTTCTTTAGAAGCACATCAAGTACGTTTGGTCTCCGGAGTGTGATATTGCTTTCAACACTTTGAAAGAGAAGTTGATCTCTGCTCCAGTTCTGACTCCACCTGATGAATCCAAGCCGTACGAGGTCTTTTGTGATGCCTCTCTCCAAGGTCTTGGTGCAGTTTTGATGCAAGAGAAGAAAGTTGTTGCTTATACATCTCGCCAGCTGAAGCCTAATGAGAAGAACTACCCCACTCATGATCTCGAGTTGGCGGCAGTTGTGCATGCTCTTTTGACTTGGAGACATCTTCTATTGGGGAGAAAAGTGGATATTTTCATTGATCACAAGAGTCTCAAGTACATCTTCACTCAGCCTAATCTCAACCTCAGGCAAACTCGATGGGTCGAAATGATTCAAGAGTATAATCCGAGTATCGAGTATACTCCAGGCAAGGCAAATGTGATTGCTGACGCTTTGAGCAGGAAGGCTTACTGCAACAGTCTGATTCTTAAGCCTTTTCAACCCGAGCTTTGTGAAGCTTTCCGCAAACTTAATCTGCAAGTTGTTCCTCAAGGTTTCCTCGCCAACCTTCAAGTCTCTCCTACCTTAGAAGACCAGATTCGCCAAGCCCAGCTTCTTGATGCTATGGTGAAAAAGGTGAAGATTGGGATTGCCAAGAGTCAGTCCAAGTACAAGTGCTACCGCCTTGATGACAAGGACACTCTCTTCTTCGAGGATCGTATTGTTGTGCCCAAAGGTGACCTCTGTAATGTGATCATGAACGAGGCTCACAATTCTCTCCTCTCTATCCACCCTGGGAGCACGAAGATGTATCAGGACCTCAAGCAAGCTTATTGGTGGACTCGAATGAAGCGTGAGATCGCTCAATTCGTGAATGAATGTGATGTCTGCAGAAGAGTGAAGGCAGAACACCAAAGGCCAGCTGGTCTCCTCCAACCTCTAGCCATTCCAGAATGGAAGTTTGACCACATTGAAATGGACTTCGTGACTGGGTTTCCAAAGTCCAAGCGTGGCAATGATGCTATATTTGTTGTCATCGACAAACTCACCAAAGTGGCTCACTTTCTGCCTATCAAAGAGTCGATCACTGCAGCCCAATTGGCGGAACTCTATACCTCTCGAATTGTCTCTCTGCACGGTATTCCTCAAGTGATATCTTCAGACCGTGGCAGCATCTTTACCTCGAAGTTTTGGGATTCTTTCCAGAAGGCCATGGGCACCAACATCCGCTTCAGCACAGCTTTCCATCCTCAAACTAGCGGTCAAGTCGAGCGTGTCAACCAGATTCTTGAAGATATGCTCAGGGCTTGTGTGATCTCCTTCGGCATGA
Organism: Triticum dicoccoides; assembly: GCF_002162155.2. NCBI lineage: Eukaryota > Viridiplantae > Streptophyta > Magnoliopsida > Poales > Poaceae > Triticum > Triticum dicoccoides. The sequence goes on along the minus strand of NC_041382.1, from coordinate 408,713,422 downwards.
AGTGGGAGGATTGTCTTCCTTATGCTGAATTCTCCTACAACAATAGTTTTCAAGCAAGTTCGGGCAAGGCCCCATTTGAAATTCTGTATGGCAGGAAGTGCCGTACCCCTCTCAACTGGTCTGAAACTGGTGAACGTCAGCTGCTGGGTAATGACTTAATCACAGAAGTAGAAGAAATGTGCAAAGTCATTCGTGATAACCTCAAAGCAGCCCAATCCCGCCAGAAGAGCTACTATGATAGTAAGCACCGTGATTTGGCTTTCGAGATCGGAGATCATGTTTACCTCCGTGTCTCTCCTATGAAAGGTACTCGTCGCTTCGGTATCAAAGGGAAGCTTGCCCCTAGATACGTGGGACCTTTCAAGATTGTCAGCAAGAGAGGCGACCTCGCCTATCAACTCGAGCTTCCTTCAAACTTTGCAAATGTTCATGATTTGTTCCATGTCTCTCAGCTTCGAAAGTGCTTCAAGACTCCTGACCGCATCGTCAACTTCGAGGACATTGAGCTCCAAGAAGATCTCTCTTATCGTGAGCACCCAGTTGCTATTCTTGAAGAGACTGAACGCAAGACTCGCAACAAGTCAATCAAATTTCTCAAAGTCAAGTGGTCACACCATTCCGACCGTGAAGCTACCTGGGAATGCGAGGATCACCTCCGTTCTGAGTACCCGGAGTTCTTTCAGTCCTAGATCTCGGTACGAGATCCTTTCGTAGTGGTGGAGTGTTGTAACACCCCGGATGTAACTTTCCCTATTTGTACTCCAACTCTTGCCGTTTCCGGCGTTAAGTTATATTTATTTCTCGGGTTCGGGTCTTTGTCTCCGTGTGTCGTTTTCGTTTTCATGCATCTCATATCATGTCATCATGTGCATTGCATTTGCATACGTGTTCATCTCATGCATTCGAGCTTTTTCCCCATTGTCCATTTTGCATTCCGGCGCTTCGTTCTCCTCCGGTGGTCATTTCTAGCTTTCTTTCGTGTGTGGGGATTAAACATTTCCGGATTGGACCGAGACTTGCCAAGTGGCCTTGGTTTACTACCGGTAGACCGCCTGTCAAGTTTCATACCATTTGGACTTCGTTTGATACTCCAACGGTTAACCGAGGGACCGAAAAGGCCTCGTGAGTGTTGCAGCCCAACACCCCTCCAATTTGGCCCCAAACCCACCAAACTCTTCTCCATCACCTAGAGCGTTCGATCACGATCGCGTGGCCGAAAACCGCACCTCATTTGGACTCTCCTAGCTCCACTTATGCCTATAAATAGCCCCCCCCCGTTTTGGGATCATCTCCTCCTACGAAACCCTAGCAAAAAAAAGGATCCCCGCGCCGGCCGGACACGTCCGATCCGACCGGACGCATCGCCGCAGCCAACTCGCCGTTGCCACGTGGCATCTGCCACCTACCGCGCCGCCAGCCCGGGAGGCCCATGCCCGGCCCCCGACTCCGCCACCGCGGGCCGCCGCCTCGCGCTCGTCTCCGCCGCCAGCGCCCGCCTCCTCCGCCCTCTTCCTCGCGCCCGGTGGCTGGAGCCACCGCGC
>NC_041382.1:408696620-408711454 GCF_002162155.2 Triticum dicoccoides | reverse complement strand
TCTACACCGGCGGCCGCCGCCGCCCGCCGGCTCGGGCCACCGCTCCGCCCCGAGCCGGCCGGCCGCCGCCCTGGCCTCTCCTCCACTCCGGCGAGCTCCCCACGCCCGGCCTCCTCCTCTCCAAGTCTGGCAGCTACAGTAACAGCGGCGAACCTCGGGAACCGCGCCAGATCCAGATCTGAAAAAAAAATCATCTCGGTTGACTTTTCTTCCCCGAACCCTAATTTTTATGTATACTTTGACCGGTGATATCTCCGCATTCGTAGTTCCGTTTTGGACGTATAGTATATCAAAATGTTCGTCTCGACGAGTAAATCATTTCATTCCATTGCATCATTTTCATTTGAGCTCATATTGATGCCCGAAATTCTGCTAGAAGGGGGCTTCATGAGATATTTGTCAGATCTGCTAGTTCATCTTAGACTTTTGTCATTTTTGCCATGATTGTTGTGTGCATGATATGCCTCTGAGTCCTTCATATATTTTGTTAAGGATTTTGTCTTCTTTCCAGAGGTGCAACCCATGCATGTTTAGGATGTGTGTGGTGACTTGTACAAGCTTGCAAAGTGAGGCACCCGGTAAACCTGTTTTCAGGGACTTAGTAGTTTTCACTAAGTCTGGGATTATTTAGTTCATGATGCCATATGTTCTTGTTGTTTCCTAGTGATCCGTGCCTCTTTTGAGGATGATCAGTAAAGGAGTTTTGTTAATCTTGTTATGCTCTATCCATCCATGTCTTTACTTGCAATTATGGAGCACCCTAGCTTGAGTCAATCGAGCTCTACTTTTGCTTCGTGGTGAATCTGGGCAGATCGTCAACTCGTTTGCGATTTTGCCGATGTTATTGTAGTTGATCCATGCATGCTATGCCATTGTTCTTGCCATGTCTAGCTAGAATTTTGTGTCTTATTTATGGATGTATGCTTTCCTTACCATGACTTGCACCGTAGTGAGTGCATCGAGCTCATTTACATGCCTTCGTGAGTTATATTTCAGCATGTCTCAGTTTTCACTAAGTCTGAAAACTGATTATGTTTTTGCTATGTTCGTGTGCCCGTTAGTATATTTTGTGAACCCTTTTGGCCCCAGGTCACTTTGGGTATTTTGTTAAGCTTGTTGAGTAGCTCCATGCCATGTTCTTACTTGTATTAATCAGGTCATGTATCATATTGTTTTGCTTCTCCGAAGAGGGCTTCGTGATCTAAAATTTCAGACAAGTGTTAATTTCACTAAGTCTGAAATCTATTTTGCATTTGCGTTTTTGCCATACTTGTTTGAACCTCATAATGGATGAATTGGCCGTGGCTCAGTGCTAGTCTTTTGTTAAGCATCTTGTGTGCATCCCTGCCATGTATTTTGTTGTCATGTTTGGTGGCTGTAGCATGTTCATCTCATTGCATTTAGATACCTACTTGCTGTAAATCGCAGACCGGTGTCAATTTTGAATCGCTTGCCATTTCCAAACCGTAACTCCGATTCCGGCGTTCTTTATATCGTTTTCAAGCGATTTCATCTCATCTTTCCAGTGGCACGCTTGGAATTCCAAGTTGAGGCCAGGTTCATGCATATCCTGTCATATCTTGCATTTTGCATCCCGCATCGTATCCCGCATAGCATATCATCATTTCATCATATTGCTTGGTCTTGCACGTGGTTGATTGTATCCTTGTTGCTTGTTTGTCTTGTTGGGTAGAGCCGGGAGACGAGTTCGCTACCGAGGAGCCAGTTGAGTTTGCTCTTGAGGATCCAGTCAACTCTGACAACTGTGCAGGCAAGATGATCATACCCTCAAAATCATTACCATCTTTGCTATGCTAGTTTGCTCGCTCTTGCTATGCCAATGCTACGATGCCTACCATTAGCTTGTCAGCCTCCCAATTTCCATGTCAAACCTCTAACCCACCTTGTCCTAGCAAACCGTTGATTGGCTATGTTACCGCTTTGCTCAGCCCCTCTTATAGCGTTGCTAGTTGCAGGTGAAGATTGGAGGTCGTTCCTTGTTGGAACATTTATTTACTTGTTGGGATATCATTATATTGCTATGTTATCTTAATGCATCTATATACTTGGTGAAGGGTGGAAGGCTCGGCCTCTCGCCTAGTGTTTTGTTCCATTCTTGCCGCCCTAGTTTCCGTCATACCGGTGTTATGTTCCCGGATTTTGCGTTCCTTACGCGGTTGGGTTATAATGGGAACCCCTTGATAGTTCGCCTTGATTAAAGCTTTTCCAGCAATGCCCAACCTTGGTTTAACCATTTGCCACCTAGCCTTTTTTTCCTTTGGGTTCTGCAGACTCAAGGGTCATCTTATTTCCCCCCCCCCCGGGCCAGTGCTCCTCTGAGTGTTGGTCCACCTGTCAGCTGCCGGTGGCCACCAGGGGCAACTCTGGGCTGGCCTACCCGTACCTAAGACAATCTGAGTGTGCCCTGAGAAAGAGATATGTGCAGCTCCTATCGGGATTTGTCGGCACATTCGGGCGGTGTTGCTGGTCTTGTTTTAACCTGTCGAAGTGTCTTGAATTACCGAGATACCGAGTCTGATCGGAATGTCTTGGGAGGAGGTCTATTCCTTCGTTGACCGTGAGAGCTTGTCATGGGCTAAGTTGGGACTCCCCTGCAGGGTTTGAACTTTCGAAAGCCGTGCCCGCGGTTATGGGCGGATGGGAATTTGTTAATGTCCGGTTGTAGATAACTTGAACCTTAATTAATTAAAATGAATCAACTAAGTGTGTTACCGTGATGGCCTCTTCTCGGCGGAGTCCGGGAAGTGGACACGGTGTTGGAGTAATGCTTGTGCAGGTTGTTCCTCTAGCTTTTCACGCTCGCGCTTTGCCTCCTCTTCTCTCTCTCTTTTGCGTATAAGATAACCACCATATATGCTAGTCGCTTGCTGCAGCTTCTCATATTTTGCCCTACCCTTCCTATAAGCTTAAGTAGTCTTGATCGTGAGGGTGCGAGATTGCTGAGTCCCTGTGGCTCACAGATACTATAACTCCAGATGCAGGTCCAGGTGATTCCGCTCCAGGTGACGAGTACGAGCTCAAGTGGGAGTTCGACGAAGACTCTCAGCGTTATTACGTGTCTTTTCCTGATGATCAGTAGTGGTGCCTAGTTGGGGTTTGATTCGGGACCGTTGTCGCATGTTGGGTTCTCTTTTATTTTGGCGTCGTAGTCGGGCCTTGAGTGTATGGATGATGTAATGTTATTTATGTACTTTGATGTGACGTGGCGAGTGTAAGCCAACTATGTTATCCCCCCCTTTATTATTCATATTACATGGGTTGTTGTGAAGATTGCCTAACTTGCGACATATGCCTTCAATGCGATTATGCCTCTAAGTCGTGCCTCGACACATGGGAGCTATAGTCGCACCGAGGGTGTGACAGTCAATCTTAGCCCTTCATCATAACTTACATTAATTTCCCTTGTCTATTTCCTTGTCAATTCCCACGAACCAAACACGGGAATACAATTTCTCATCAAACTCTCACACATAATTTTCATCATGCACCAAACAGAGGATTGGAAATAAAACGACTCATCCCATGTTTAATCTCAATACAACTCCCTGCATTAAACTCCCATTCCCCTTCCCATTTTTTGCTAAACACGCTCTAGTTGTTTTCCCAAAATCACGGTTTCCATGAACTGGATGTAACTTACTGACATAAAAATAGGCAACACACGTACGTAAAAAGGGTCAACTCACATGGAAATAGGAACAGGTTGGATCATATTCAAATAAGAAACTCCACGTAGCTGTTAACACTTTCCTAACACAAAAACAATTTTCTGTAAAATGATTATTCAAAAAAGTTAGTAAAACAGATTTTACTAAAAATCTGCAATATACTCATTTCTACAAACATATAGCTAAGAGCATCTCTAGCCGTTCGACACCCCAGAACGCCTAAAAAGAGCGGCTTGGGGATGAACCGACGCTAGATTGGCCCCTGAGGGCGACCTAGCTTGCAGTCACGCCCCCAGGTGCCGGCCCTAGGACGCAGCAATTTCATACTTGGTCGTTCCCGCTCAAAAGACGCCACAAGTCCGGCGATCACAGGACACAGTTCGGCGATCGGATAAATAGTCCGGCGTACAAAAAAAGAGCGTCACAAGTCTGGACGCATGCGCAACGCATCACTCAGAGGGGTCGGCCTCCGGCGTCGGTGTAGTCAGCGTGCGCGGGCTAGGCGGTGTCGGAGCTGCTTCTGTGCTGGGTGGTGTCGGCGCGGGTTCGGTGCTGTTGGGCGTCGTGGAGGCATCAACACGGGCTTGGCATCGGCGTGGGCGCGGGAGTTGGCTGCGCCGTCGTCGTCAACTGCTTCAGGATGAGGCCGCGCTCCGTCATGTACCACGCCTTGAGTTGTTCGTCCTTGCTCTGGAGCATGTCCGCCCCGCCCATCAGAAAAGCCAGATCGGTGTTCCTCTTCTTCGCGGCGGCGTTGGTCCGGAGTAGCTCGAGCTTGACGGCGCTGTTCGTCATCAACGCCGACCACTGCGCATCGGTCTTCTCTTCATGCAGGGCGGCCTGGGCCTGTGCGTCGGCGAGGCAGTGTTCGATGGACTCCTGCACTCGTGTGGTTGCCGCGTCGGCATGTTTCCCCTTCTTGGCCCCTTTGTTGCCATCCGGCCGCCCTTCTGACGCGCCCTCCGTCGGTGCGTCCGGCGTGTAGGTCTCCTTGGCCTTGTCGAGGGTGCGCCGGACTTCCGTCCACTTCTCACACTTGTCGATCCGCTTGTAGATGTGGAGGTACTTGAAATCTTGGTCGCTGTTGCCCAGGCGATACAAAGCAAACATGCACAGCAGTTGCGCCGAGGAACAAATAGTTGGCGGGCGCACACGGCGAAGAGAAGCGGGAGACCGACGTGCCATACCTGATCCTCAATGTTGGCGCCGCTCTCCGGGCGAGCCGCAATCTCCTCAACGATCCTATGCCATTTGTTGCATGCCACCTGGATGAGCCCTCAATGGTTCGCCATTGCCTTCGACCCACGCTGCATGTAGACGCCTTTAAAGTAGGGGTCGACGAGCTTGCGCTCGTCGAACTCGGCCTTCATGCGCTCCCAGTATGTCTAGATGCTCTGGTTCGTGCCGGTGGTCGGGTCAAGGCAGGCGACTTTCCATGCTTCGGCGAGGCATTCCCGTTCCTTGGACGTCCACTTGATGCGCGGCTCGCCAATCTTGGTCGCCCCCTTCTTCTTCTTGCGCCTCCTCACCGGAACAGTCGCCGACTCCTCCTCCTCCTCCTCGTGCTCCTTTGGCTCCTCCTCGCCGTACTCAAGCTCGCCATCCATGTCGCCGTTGAGGTCCACCGTGTCGTCCTGGGTAGCGAACCCGGGGGACGCGCGGTCACGGCCGAGCCTGCCGCGATGATGTCATCCATGTTGGCATCGGTCTCGTCATTGTCGCCGAGGTGCAACGTGGAAGCTTGTGAGAAGGGTAGGGTGCCACGGCAGAGAGGGGGCGTCTTTTTTTCGAGGAGGATGCGTAAGCCAGTGACGAGTAGTTGTACGGAGGGTACTGCATGCCGGCGAAGGCGGGAGAGGGCATGCGCTGGGCCACGTGTCCATGAGGGAAGGTGACTTTGGGTTTAACCCACCGTGCGCGTCCCCGTCCGAGTAGCCCGGCAACGCGTGCATCCCCTGGTTGCGGCGACAATGAGAAGTCAGTCGGAGAGACGACGCTTTGCTAGCTCCAGGGCGCGTACTGGGCATGGCCGCCAGGTGGATTCATCATCCCCACGCGAGCGCCTCGGCCTCGGCTTGATCGGCCGCAGCCACAGCCGCACGCGCCGTGTTGTCCCGAGACTTCTTGGCGATGGCCCTGTTCCACCGGTCGGTGGTAACAGCATCCCGACGCTGAACTTCCGCCCTCCAGTCAGCGTTTGGCATGCCTGGTGGCTTAGACGGCGGCGCCCTCGACTTCCTCTGCTTCGGCTGGGCGACGGTGGCGGTCACCATTGTCGCGACGTAGGGGGGTCACGTACTTCTTCGGCGGCATGGTGGCCGGCTAGGAGGCGAGCGGGAGGGAGGTTGGCGGGAGGAATGAAAAGAATGAGAGGGAAGTGGGGGGAAAGCTGGAAGAAACAGCGGGAAGAGGCTCTCGACTCACCAACAGAGTGGGCCCACACCCCATTTCGCTTGTGCCGGCGCCCCCAGGCGCCCCCTAGCGCGCCGGGTTTGGCTCGGGTCCGCTAGTGCCAGTTTCGGCCCAAGCCGGCGAAAAACAAGCTACTGGGGACGCGATTGGGCCGATTTTTGGGTGCCGACGCGGGCAAAAACGCCTGACGAGGGCCTGTTGGGGGCGCGGCTGGAGATGCTCTAATATCCTACATCCAAACAACCACATAGAGCATCTTCAACGGTTCCTGTACCCATAAAATAACCGTCGTTTAGGGAAGTAGGACCAAAAAGGCTCTCCAACAGTTCCTCGTAAACGCGTAATTTTTTTACAGGATACCGTTAAAGTCTTCAAAACTTCCTCTCCATTTACGAGAAGATGGCTCTTCCCATAAATGTGCCACGCTAGCCAACCGTCACTGGAGTCCGCCGTGCCGCTCTCGCCAATCACCATTCCCGCCGCTGCCGATCACTACCACGACATCGACCATCATCGGTGCACCGCTCGCCCGCCTACCTACCGTCATCGTAGTTCGCCGTCACCGTCGCACCACCACCAAGATCCACTTTTACAGGAGTTTAATTGAACTGAGAAAACACCTCACCTGCCAACTTTCCCTAAATTGTACAGACATCCAGTAAAACCACCTTTACGGTAAGCTTTTTACAAGAATTGTTGGAGATGCTCTTAGTTTTAGCAGGTCCTTATTTTCCTTATGTTCTGGCTTCCTAGCGACATTGACCATGTGGTGGTGATGGTAGCGCAATGGAATAAGGTTTTTCCGATCTATCCCTTCCTCGACGACAATCCATCTCATGCCCGATGTTGGGCATGTGAGAGTATGTGTCATCAGATTTGTTGCTCTCTTTAGATCTTGATGGTTTGTGTATCGATCAAGGGAATCAATTGGCTGGCTCTTGGTGCGGCAACGTCGCCCGCTTCTTTTGATTTATTCTGCGGCATGGCTCAGTTTTCCCAACCAGTCGAACTGGTGGTGAAGGATTGTAGCCCACACTATATGGGTGATGCCCCAACCAATGTTCCTTCAGCAATTACTATATCTCATTTCTAACATGAGTGGCTATTACTGCTGTAGGGTGGAACCCCAGGGGCCGATCTTTCACGATTTGGAGGGGGATTCCTGAAGAACACGACGAACACACGAAGAACACAAGGGGGAAAACAAGAGGAAACACTCAAATTGACTTGCTCCAATCACACATATGCTAGATCCATGAACACAAAGAGATCACAAGATCCAAAGACAACAAAGGAAAGATACAAGTAGCTAGTTCTTCTCTAAGAGGAGGTCTTGAATCCACTAGGGGATCTTCCCACAAGGGGGTTCTTGAATCCACTTGGGGGTTCTTCTCCTAGGACTCTAGGAGGCCTCGGTCTTCAAAGGGAGTAGTATCAAGTGCATGATCAATGCTCTATCTCTAGTATGAGCTAAACCAATGTTGACCCTAGAAAAGTGGAGGTGGAGTCGTATATATAGGCTAGGAGACGAAAGGGTACATGGGCTTCGACCCAAAACGCACACACATGTGGTGGTCTGGATGATCCGGATGGTGGCCCGGATGATCTGGGTGTCAGGGGCCCGGATGATCCGGGCGGCCGTCCGGATCGTCCGGGTGTGTCGCAGCCGTCGTAGGGGGTCCGGATGACCGGGAGATGGTCCGGACGTCCGGGTGGATCCGGATGTCTGGGAGTCGGTCCGGATCGTCCTGCTTGCGGGGAGACTTGCTAGTCTCGGGTGCGACTTATCTGGATCGTCCGGGCCAGGGTCCGGATCGCCTGGGCTGGGGCCGGATCATTCAGATGAAGGTTCGGATCGTCCGGGGAAGTGCAGACTTGGCCCTTTTCTTCTCCATCTTCACGTTCCTCTTATCCCTTCGGTTGATCTTGCTCCTTGGCTTCTCCATGGCTAACTCCTTGGTACCTGAGTATACAAAGTATCTCTATTTGAGGTAGCAGCCATGTCTCATGTGTTTCAAGGAGGAATTGCGAGAGGAGAGATGTCACCTCGGTTTTGAGAGCTCTTGCATGTGCTCGTGTCATGGATCCACTTGGCAGTTGGTGAGACGATGGTATGTCCATGGGGATGACCTTGGAATGCTCCGCATCATCTCCCCCCCCCCCTTGGGAAAGATCCGACCTCGGATCGAAAACCTTATCACCATGGTAGGGAGAGAGATCCTTGACGTTGGAGATATCGCTCACGTTGTACTTGTCGCGTGGATGTCGATCTTGTAGGCATTGTTGTTGTAACGTTCGAGCACCTTGAAGGGTCCGTCGGCTCGAGGTAGAAGCTTGGAATTGCGTTCGTTGGGGAAGCGGTCCTTGCGAAGGTGTAGCCACATTAGATCTCCAATGTGGAATACCATGGGTTGCTTGTTGATGTTGAGCCTAGTCGCGAGGAGTTGTACTTGGCGCTTGATGGTGGGCCTTGTATCTTCACACACCTTCACGGCGGAGAAGGGGCGTCTTTTTTTTGGGGAGCACGTGTAAGCCGGCGGTGAGTAGTTGTAGAGAGGGTACTGCACGCCGACGAAGGCAGGCGAGGGCGTGCGCTAGGCCGGGTGCCCATGGGGGAAGGTGACTTTGGGTTTAACCCACCATGCGCGTCCCCGTCAGAGTAGCCCGGCAACGGCGTGCATCCCTATGGTTGCGGTGACGACGAGAAGTCGGTCGGAGAGCCGACGCTTTGCTGGCTCGAGGGCGTGTACTGGGCGTGGCCGCCGGGTGGATTCATCAACCCCACGCGAGCCGCCTCGGCCTCAACTTGATCGGCAGTGGCCACAGTCGCACGCGCCGTGTTATCCCGAGCCTTCTTGGCGATGGCCCTGTTCCGCCGGTCGGTGGTGACAGCCTCCCGGCGCTAAACTTCCGCCCTCCAGTCGGCGTTTGGCATGCCCGGTGGCTTGGATGGCGGCGCCCGCGACTTCCTCTGCTTCGGCTGGGTGACGGTGGCGGTCACCATTGTTGCGGCGGGGGATCACGTACTTCTTCGGTGGCATGGTGGCCGGCTGGGAGGCGAGCGGGAGGGAGGTTGGCGGGAGGAATGGAAAGAATGAGAGGGAAGTGGGGGGAAAGCAGGAAGAAACGACGGGAAGAGGCTCTCGACTCGCCGACAGAGTGGCCCCACACCCCTTTTTGCTTGTGCCGGCGTCCCCAGGCGCCCCCCAACACGCCGGGTTCGGCTCGGGTCCTGTCGTGGTTCTAAGTCTGACAGTAATGTAGGGGGGTAGGTATGGAGAGGCAAGATCTTAGCTATGGAGTAGTTGTAAGCACACGAGGTTTACGAGTTCAGGCCCTTCTCGGAGGAAGTAATAGCCTTACGTCTCGGAGCCCAGAGGCGGTCGACTGGATTATGTGTGTATGAATTACAGGAATGCGAACCCTTTACACTGAGGAGGGGGTGGCTTATATAGAGTTCGCCAGACCCCTCCGGCCCTCAGTTATGCAGGGTTTTAAGTACATTAAGGTCGGGCGTTACTGGTAACGCCCCTAATAAAGTGCTATGATGACCATAAAAGCTACTTAATGACCGACCGTTAGCGTGCGGAGTGACTTTAGGTCTCCTGGCCGTCGAGTGGTTGGATCTTGGTCGAGTGATTGCTTCTTGGTCGAGTGTCTTCGAGTCTGTCGAGTGGAACACCTCCAAGTCGATTGAAAGGTGATTTCTTCTAGAGATGTCCTTGGGTAGGGCAGTTAGGACAGGTCCATGACCCTACCCTAGGTACATAGCTTCATCATTAGCCCCCGAATGGATCGAGGTTTGAGTGGGGAAGGAGTTGAGAACTTCTCTGACTCATTTTTCATGCCATGAGCATATCTTGTTTCGGATCAATGAACCTGAGTGACGACAACAACTTCCTTTTCAGTCGCCTTGATCCATTCTTAGTTTTTTGTCGAGTGAGTTTCTTTACTTGAAAAGCTCCGAGTGACGGTGTGGAGGAGATCTTCCGTCTGACAAGTTGTTCTGCTGCCCGCGGATTTTGTGGGATTCGAATTTTGGGAAGCGCGCGGGACGGGGGAGGCCGCAGTAATCGGATGAGATAGGGCGGAGCCGCCTCAATCTCCGCGCCACCTTTTTCGCCACGTATCGCGCGCGCGACTGTTGTGGGATTTGACAGGATCGTCCGGGCCTACCAGTTAGCCACTCGAAAGTAACCTCATATAAGGTGTCGGACCGGGGTTTCTTGAATAGTGCATTCTCATTTCCTCTCCTCATCTTCAGGCTTCTTCATCGCGCTCGTTCTCGCCCCAGCGCCGCCGCTCCGTACGTGTCTCGCCGGCGACGATGGGGAAGGAGAAGACGGCGGCTCTGGAGCGAGCGAAGAAGGCGACGGCAAAGGCGAAGGGGAAGGCAACCAGTCGGGGTGGATCTTCCTCACGAGCCGGCCTGCCGAAGGGCTGGATCCAGGGCGACTGGATCCGCTCGACAATCCGCCAAGAAGACCTCGACGACCTAGCCGACGGAGGACTGATCCCCCATGGATCGGCGCGGCTTCCGGGGAAGGAATCCGAGCCGCAACCTCGGGAGGGTGAGCGCGTTCTCCTTGCCACCCACGTCGATCGTGGGTTTTCCTTGCCTCCTCACCCTTTCTTTCGGGGATTTCTGAATTTCTTTGGGGCACAACTCCACCACTTCACTCCCAGCACAATCGTGTATCTCGCTGCTTTCGTGTCTTTGTGTGAGAATTTCTTGGGTTGTCGGCCTCACTGGGGTCTTTTCAAGCACATTGTTGCCTATCGTTCTCAGACGGTGAAAAAGGCCAATCCGAGTGATGAGAGAACACCAGTGATTCAGATGTGTGGGGGTCTTGGTGTTCAGATGAGAGGGAAAAGTTCCTTTCCGGCCATGATTCTTCCCGACTCGGTCCGCGGATGGCAGCCGACCTGGTTTTACTGCAAAGACCAGCCGACGCCAGGGCAGTCGACTGGCCTCCCTCCTTTTACCATGGACCGAGTGAGGAAACCCTCCTCTTTGAAGGTGATCCCGGAGGAGAAGGCGCAAGTTAGGGTGTTGGTCGAACGAGTGGTCCAGCTTATCTGTGACGGGGTCACTGGTATGGATCTCTTGGAGGTTTTCCTTCGGCGGCGCATCCAGCCTCTTCAAGCTCGAGACCATCCGATTTGGATGTATTCGGGTCTTGATGACACCACTCGGATTCACCCGGAGGAGGACGATGATGACACACTGGAGGGGTGGCTGTCGGGCATCACCGGAAACAAGGACAACCCCAGGGGAGCCAGGAGAGTTCCTTCATGCGACCAGTCCCATGAACCAGAAAAGGTTTGATTCTGAGCTTTTGATTATAACCTGAATTCACTCGCGCAGCTGTCTATACAGTGTCGACTGACTTTATTCTTCCTGCTTTCTTTCAGGCCCTTATCGAAATGTACTCAGTGCCCAACGGAGATCAAGAGCAAGACCCGGAAGGAGAGGCGAGCGGCAGCGACAGTGGCGAATGGCATTCTGACGGAGAAGGGGACGAAAAAAGCGAAGACTCAAGTGACGAAGAAGAAGTCGAGTCGCCTCCTCGCAGGGAGAGGCGATCCAAGCTTGACCAAGAACGACCGAGCGTCCGTGAAAAGGTGATTGCTCAGACTGGTCAGTCTTCAAAGCGTCCTCGGACATCTTCACCAACCCCAACTGAAAAAGCGTCAAAGCATCCCAAAGTTGCAGGGCAGAAGCCTTGGAAGGCGTTGCCAAAGATTAAGATTGACATCCCTGTCGCTTCTGCGTGAGTGTCTCCCTTTGTATTCACTCGACGCTCCGTGCTGTTTATTTTTTCTTAATTTAACCAGACGAACTTTGGAACTGGCAGCGCTGCTACTTCCGGGACCTCAGCTTACAGGGATGAGGATGAGGTAATGGAGGATGCAGTCACTTCCAATCTGGGTATGATTTCTGTCATTCTGTCTTTATTTGGTCGACTCAACTGCAATGTGTACCATTGGGTGATGTGATTTTGGCGATTGATCTTTGAACAGCTCCTAACATTATTGACCTCCCCGATGATGATGATGAAGAGCCTGAGAGGCCTTTGACGAGGAAAAATAGGAAAGCTCCTGCAAGCAAGGTGCCACAGTCGACGCTGATGGCGGAACCAGTCGTTCAGGACGCTGGTGATGCCAATCGGTGTTCTGTTACCTTCGCCATACCATTGTCGAGTGCCCTGCCTTCTTCGTCGACTGCTCAAGCTCCTGCCGACCCACCTTCAGTTTTTGCGATCCATCATGTCCCAGAGGACGAAGTGAATGCTGCCAAGGAAGCCATATGCCAGGCGGGTGTTATGATGGAGAAGATGAAGGCGGTGCGGGACGCCAGTCAGGCCGCCTATGACGCCAGCTCGGCTCTCCAAAGCAATGTTCAGGTCAGTTGGTCACCGCTTGTTCTGTTAGGATATGCTATCGGAAGACTCTCTTTCCAAAAATCTTTGCATCTATACACCCACTGGGTGCATCGATTGAATTTTTGGACTAGTGGGGGCACGCTGAGTGCACCCACTGGGTGTAGTCCCCGAGACTACGGTGGACTGCTGGCAGTCGACTGTAGTCTTTGTATTTTGATTCTTTTGCTTGATCTGGTCTGGCCGTGTCGAGTGTAAACCGAACCGGTGGGGGCACGCAAAGTGCACCCACTGGGTGTAGTCCCTGAGACTATGGTGGACTGCGGGCAGTCGACCATAGTCTTAGTATTTATTGTCTTTGTCGTTTTTCGCTATAAAATAACTTCCCCTCCCTGATTGCAGAAATCTTGTGATCTTGGAGCTCGCTTTGCTGACTTGGAGAAACAGCAGATCTAGCTAAGCCTTGACCTGGAATTGGCTCAGCAAAATCTGAAAAAAGCTCAAGACGAGGCCGCTGGTATGGAAGGTAACTGATTGCCGACTGAACTTCAATATATCTCTTTGGTCTCTTTTTGATTCGATTATTTCTTTTGCAGAGAAAATGAAGTTGGCTCTGGACAAGAAGGACTCGGACCTCGCCGCCGCGCAAAAAGCAGCCCAAGACAAAACCGTTCTCGCGGACGAGAAGCTTGCTTCAGTCGGAACGCTTGAAGGAGAGGTGACTAGACTGACATCTTGTCTTAATGAAGCTAACCGCGAAGTGACCAGCCTGAAGAAGGATAAGGTCACCCTGAACGAAAACTTGGAGTCTGCGATCTGCAAGAGGAATGACACAGAAGCTTATCTGAGGGCTCTTGCCAAGAAGCTTTATCTCGTGCTGGGAGGTATTTATTTTAATCCGACTGTGTTGATGCTTGCCATCGGATTTTGCTCGGTTGATTGAACTAACTTTTGGCTGCAGAACTTTGTCAAGACTTTGATAAAGAAACTGGAAGGGTCAAGACGGGTCTGGACCCTATCGCTTCCCCGGTCTGTGACGAAACTGCGATGAACGTGCTCCGACTGGAGTCCCGTATCGCCAGCGCCACAAGCTACCTCGCACGCCTGAAGGAGGTTGTCTCTCGAATCGACTCGATGCTTTGGCCGGGGGCGACGCTTCAGAATGATCTGGAATCTCTGATGACTCGACTGAACGAGATCCCTGGCTGAGTGCAAGAATGGAAGAAATCCTCCGCCCGGTGTGGTGCTGATGTGGCGCTATCCCTGGTGCGAGTCCATTGCAAGGAGGCTCGTGAAGACAGTCTGGCTATGATCAAAGTCGCTAACACCAAAAAGCACGACTTCCAGTCCTTCATGGAGACTTTCATTGTTGCCGCTACTCAGATCGCTGATGGGATCGATCTAGACTCATTCGTGGAGCCTGCCAGCCCTCCTCCAGTCGAGTGAACAATCTTATGAAACTTGGATACACTTTAAATTTGCCTCGGAATGCCGGGTGGTTTCTGTAACCGTTAAACTCCTTCGGGCATGGTGCCCGAGTACCTTTGATTCGCTGCTTAGAACCTTTAGGATTTATCTGAACTTGGTTTATCGTTGAATATCTTCATGAATTCTCTGTCGAGTGGAACTCGTTCTTCACTCGAGACAACTTTTGTATTTGTGGCGCAGCTCCGAAGGAGAAGGTAGCAGTAGACCTGCACCTCGTCGTCCTTGCGGGTCGGGATGGAGCGCACATTGTATTTGTGGCGAAGCTCCGAAGGAGAAGGTGGCAGTCGACCTGCACCTCGTCGTCCTTGCGGATTGGGATGGAGCGCACGTTGTATTTGTGGCGAAGCTCCCAAGGAGAAGGTGGCAGTCGACCTGCACCTCGTCGTCCTTGCGGATTGGGATGGAGCGCACGTTGTATTTGTGGCGAAGCTCCCAAGGAGAAGGTGGCAGTCGACCTGCACCTCGTCGTCCTTGCGGATTGGGATGTGTTTCGTACTTAGGCAAGTGCTGGACTGCAGCTAAGCCTCCGAGTGGGAGGGTCGCTCCCCACTCGGTAGGATTTTTCAAACTTAGGCGAGTACTGGACTGCAGCTAAGCACCCGAGTGGGAGGGTCGCTCTCCACTCGGTAGGATTTTCAAACTTAGGTGAGTACTGGACTGCAGCTAAGCCCCCGAGTGGGAGGGTTGCTTTCCACTTGGTAGGATTTTTCAAACTTAGGCGAGTACTGGACTACAGCTAAGCCCCCGAGTGGGAGGGTCGCTCCCCACTCGGTAGGATTTTTCAAACTTAGGCGAGTACTGGACTGCAGCTAAGCCTCGAGTGGGAGGGTCACTCTCTACTCGGTAGGATTTTTCAAACTTA
>NC_041382.1:408693145-408695052 GCF_002162155.2 Triticum dicoccoides | reverse complement strand
GGTAGGATTTTCAAATACTTAGGCGAGTACTGGACTGCAGCTAAGCCCCCGAGTGGGAGGCTGGCTCACCCCTCGATAGGATTTTCAAATACTTAGGCGAGTACTGGACTGCAGCTAAGCCCCCGAGTGGGAGGCTGGCTCACCACTCGGTAGGATTTTCAAATACTTAGGCGAGTACTGGACTGCAGCTAAGCCCCCGAGTGGGAGGCTAGCTCACCCCTCGGGAGGATTTTCAAATACTTAGGCGAGTACTGGACTGCAACTAAGCCCCCGAGTGGGAGGCTGGCTCACCACTCGGTAGGATTTTCAAATACTTAGGCGAGTACTGTGTAACGCCCTCGATGCGGCTATAGCTCCCACGTGTTGAGGCACGACTTAGAGACATAACCGCATTGAAAGCAATGTCGCAAGTTAGGCAATCTTCACAACATCCCATGTAATATAGATAATGAAAGGGGAGAAAAACATAGTTGGCTTACACTCGCTATGTTCTGTGATTTACAGCAAGTAACCATCTAAATGCAACAAGATGAACATGCTACAGCACCCAAACATGACAACAAAATACATGGCAGGGATCCACTCATGATGCTTAACAAAAGACTAGCACTGAGCTATGGCCAATTCATCCATTAACAGGTTCAAACAAGCATGGCAAAAATGCATTTGGCAAACAGATTTCAGACTTAGTGAAATTAACACTTGACTGGAATTTCAGATCAGATAGCACTCTTTGGAGCATGAAAACTATATGCTACAGGACCTGAACATGGAAAACTAAAGCATGGCATGGAGCTACTCAAAGAGCTTAACAAAAGTCCCTTAGTGACCTTGAGCCAAAAGGGATCAGAAAATACATTTGCAAGCATATGAACATGGCAAAAACATAATCAGTTCTCAGACTTAGGAAAAACTGGAGCATGCTGAAAACAGATATCAAGTAGGCATGTTTACGAGCTCGATGCACTCACTACAGAGCAAGTCATGCCAATCTAAGAATACACCCATCAAGAATACACAAAATTCAAGCTATACATGGCAAGAACAATAACATAGCATGCACGAATCAACTACAACATCCTCGGCAAAATCGCTAACATGTAGACAATCTGCCCAGATTCACGAAATGACAAAAGTAGAGCTCGATTGACTCAAGCTAGGGTGCTCCATAATTGCAAACAAAGACATGGATGGATAGAGCACTATAAGATTAACAAAACATCCTTACTGATCATCCTCAAAAGAGGCACGGATCACTAGGAAACAACATGAACATATGGCATAATGAGATAAACAGGTCAAGGACTTAGTGGAAATGCTAAGTCCCTGAAATCAGCATTAACGAATGCCTCACTTTGCAAGCTTGTGCTAGTCACCACACACATCACAAAAATACATGGGTTGCACCTCTGGATAGATGGAAAAACATATAACAAAACACATGTAGAGCGCAGGGGCATATCATGCACACAATAATAATGGCAAAAATGACAAATATCTAATTGGAGCAGCAGATCTGACAATTATCTCAAATAGCATTCTTCTAATAGCATTTCGGGCATCAAGATGAACTCAAATGAAAATGATGCAATGAGATGAAATGATGTGCTCTCTGAGACGAACATTTTGATATGCTATATGCCTAAAATGGAGCTACGGATGAGGAGATATAGCAGGTCAAAGTATGCAAAATAATTAGGGTTTCGGGAGGAAAGTCAACCGGATCTAGATCTGGCGCGGATTTCGAGGATCGCCGGGGTACTGTAGCTGTTCGTCGGGGACGGTGGATCCGACCGGAGATCTCACCGGAGGAGGAAGCTCGGGCCGCAGGGAGGCTCGCCGGAGGAGGATCGGGCGCGGGGCGGCGCTTCGCGGCGATGGGCGGTGGACGGTGGGGCGGCGTTGCG
>NC_041382.1:408661985-408692622 GCF_002162155.2 Triticum dicoccoides | reverse complement strand
AGTGGGCGCGCGAGCGCCACATGTCGGCGTCCGGTTGGCTGGGGCGCAGCGGCGGACGCTGTCCGGCGCGTGCCGGACACGTCCGGTTGCGCAGAGAAGGGATTTTTAGGGTTTCGAAGGGAGATCTGGAATTTGGAGGAGGGGGTCTATATATAGAGGTAGAGGGAGCTAGGAGTGTCCAAATGAGGTGCAGTTTTCGGCCACGCGATCGTGATCGAACTCTATAGAAGATGGAGAGGGCTTTGGTGGGTTTTGGGTCAAAATGGAGGGGTGTTGGGCTGCAACACACACGAGGCCTTTTCGGTCCCTCGGTTAACCGTTGGAGCATCAAACGAAGTCCAAATGGTACGAAACTTGACAGGCGGTCTACCGGTAGTAAACCAAGGCCGCATGGCAAGTCTCGGTCCAATCCGGAAATGTTTAATCCCCACACACGAAAGGAAGGTAGAAATGACCAACGGAGGAGAACGAAGTGCCGGAATGCAAAACGGACAACGGGGAAAAAGCTCGAATGCATGAGATGAACATGTATGCAAATGCAATGCACATGATGACATGATATGAGATGCATGAAAACGACAACAACACACGGAGACAAAAGCCCGAACCCGAGAAAATAAAATAACTTAAGGCCGGAAACGGCAAGAGTTGGAGTACATATTGGGTAAATCATATCCGGGGTGTTATAACACTCCACCACTACGAAAGGATCTCGTCCCGAGATCTAGGACTGAAAGAACACCGGGTACTCAGAACGGAGGTGATCCTCGCGTTCCCAGGTAGCTTCACGGTCGGAATGGTGTGACCACTTGACTTTGAGGAATTTGATTGACTTGTTGCGAGTCTTGCGTTCAGTCTCTTTAAGAATAGCCACAGGGTGCTCACAGTAAGAGAGATCTTCTTGGAGCTCAATGTCCTCGAAGTTGATGGTGCGGTCAGGGGTCTTGAAGCACTTTCGGAGCTGAGAGACATGGAACACGTCCTGAACATTTGCAAAGTTTGAAGGAAGCTCGAGTTGATAGGAGAGATCGCCTCTCTTCCTGACGATCTTGAACGGTCCCACGTATCTGGGGGCAAGCTTCCCTTTGATACCGAAGCGACGAGTACCTTTCATAGGAGAGACGCGGAGGTAAACATGATCTTCGATCTCGAAAGCCAAATCATGGTGCTTACTATCATAGTAGCTCTTCTGGCGGGATTGGGCTGCTTTGAGGTTATCTCGAATGACTTTGCACATTTCCTCTGCCTCTGTGATTAAGTCATTTCCGAGAAGCTGACATTCATCGGTTTCAGACCAGTTGAGAGGGGTACGACACTTCCTGCCATACAAAATTTCGAATGGGGCCTTGCCCGAACTTGCTTGAAAACTGTTGTTGTAGGAGAATTCAGCATATGGAAGACAATCCTCCCACTTCATGCCGAAGGAGATCACACAAGCCCTGAGCATATCTTCAAGAATCTGGTTGACACGCCCGACTTGACAGCCAGTTTGAGGATGGAAAGCTGTGCTGAAGTGGATGTTGGTGCCCATGGCCTTCTGAAAAGAATCCCAAAACTTGGAGGTAAAGATGCTGCCACGGTCTGAAAAGATCACTTGAGGAATACTGTGCAGAGAGACAATTCAAGAGGTATAGAGCTCCGCCAATTGAGCTGCAGTGACTGACTCTTTGATAGGCAGGAAGTGAGCCACTTTAGTGAGTTTGTCGATGACAACGAATATAGCATCATTGCCACGCTTGGACTTTGGAAACCCAGTCACGAAGTCCATATCAATGTGGTCAAACTTCCATTCTGGAATTGAAAGAGGTTGGAGGAGACCCGCTGGTCTTTGGTGTTCTGCCTTCACTCTTCTGCAGACATCACACTCATTCACGAACTGAGCAATCTCGCGCTTCATTCGAGTCCACCAATAAGCCTGCTTGAGGTCCTGATACATCTTCGTGCTCCCAGGTTGGATAGAGAGGAGAGAATTGTGAGCCTCGTTCATGATCACTTTACGAAGGTCACCTTTGGGCACAACAATACGATCCTCGAAGAAAAGAGTATCCTTGTCATGAAGTCGGTAGCACTTGTACATGGGTTGACTCTTGGCAATCCCAATCTTCACCTTTTTCACCATAGCATCAAGAAGTTGGGCTTGGCGAATCTGGTCTTCCAAGGTAGGAGATACTTGAAGGTTGGGAGGAAACCTTGAGGAACAACTTGCAGATTAAGTTTGCGGAAAGCTTCATAAAGCTTGGGTTGATAAGGCTTGAGAATAAGACTGTTGCAATAAGCCTTCCTGCACAATGCGTCAGCAATCACATTGGCCTTGCCTGGAGTATACTCGATACTCGGATTATACTCTTGAATCATTTCGACCCATCGAGTCTGCCTGAGGTTGAGATTAGGCTGAGTGAAGATGTACTTGAGACTCTTGTGATCAGTGAAGATGTCCATTTTTCTTCCCAATAAGAGATGTCTCCAAGTCAAAAGAGCATGCACAACTGCCGCCAACTCGAGATCATGAGTGGGGTAGTTCTTCTCATTGGGCTTCAACTGGCGAGAGGTATAAGCCACAACTTTCTTCTCTTGCATCAACACTACGCCGAGACCTTGGAGAGAGGCATCGCAAAAGACCTCATATAGTTTGGATTCATCAGGAGGAGTCAGAACTGGAGCAGTGACCAATTTCTCTTTCAAAGTGTTGAAAGCGATGTCACATTCCGGAGACCAAACGTACTTGATGTGCTTCTGGAGAAGATTTGAGAGAGGCTTCGCGATCTTAGAAAAGTTTTCAACAAATCTTCGACAGTAGCTTGCGAGACCGAGGAAGCTACGGAGTTGCTTCACGTTCTGAGGCGGTTCCCAATTCACAATTGCAGACACCTTCTCAGGATTCACCGCAATGCCCTTGGCAGAGATGATATGCCCAAGATAAAGAACCTCATCAAGCCAAAATTCGCACTTGGAGAACTTGGCGTAGAACTTGTGTTCCCTCAGCTTATCGAGTACCAAACGCAAGTGCTTGGCATGATCTTCCTTGTTCTTCGAAAAGACCAGAATGTCGTCGAGATAGACCAAAACGAAGTCATTGGTGTAGGCGTTGAATATGAAGTTCATCATGTGAGAGAAAGTCGGAGGAGCGTTGACGAGGCCAAAAGACATGACAGTGTATTCATATGAACCATAGCTTGTCCTGAAGCCGTCTTGGGAATATCTTGCTCACGAATTCGAATCTGATGATAACCCATATGGAGATCAAGCTTGGAGAATACTTGGGCACCTTTGAGTTGTTCGAACAGCTCGTTGATGTTGGGAAGTGGGTATTTGTTCTTGATGGTCTTCTTGTTCAATGGACGGTAATCAACACAAAGTCGGTCCGTTCCATCCTTCTTCTTCACAAAAAGAACACCACAACCCCACGGAGAAGAACTAGGTCGGATGAGACCCATTCTCTCTTGAATATCGAGTTGCTTCTTCAGCTCCTTCAACTCTTTAGGTCCGAGCTTGTAAGGACACTTGCACACTGGTTCCGTGCGAGGCTCAAGATCGATGACGAATTCAACTGGCCGGTGCGGAGGCATTCCTGGAAGCTCTTCTGGAAAGACGTCTTGATATTCGCAAACGACTAGAATTTGCGAGATAGCATCCAGTTCACCCTTCTCATTGAGAGAAAACAGACGGATGGTATTATCCCGAGCAGCAAAGACAATTACATCCTCAGACGAATGAGTCAATTGAATCTGCCTGGCTGCACAATCAAGCTGAGCCTTGTGCTTAGAAAGCCAATCCATCTCGAGAATAAGATCAATATCAGAGTTACCAAGAACCATTGGAGAAGCCAGAAACTTGAAATCACCCATCATGATAGAAATATCCGGAATCTCGTGGTTAGCGAGCAAACATTTACCCGGAGAGACAACTGCTAACGGTTTATGCATAACTTGGGAAGTCAACTCATGCTTAGATGCAAAAGGTTTCGAGATGAAACAATGCGATGCACCAGTGTGAAAAAGAACTTTTGCAGGAACATCGTGAACAAGAAGGTTACCCATGATGACATCTGATGAGTCCTCCGCCTGAGCTGCGTTCATCAAGTTGACCTTGGCGTGCTTGGGGTTATGCTTGACCACAGCTGTACTTGCCGATCTCATAGGAGGAGGAGGAAGACACCTCTGGTTGAAGCATTTGTTGGCATAGTGACCCTTCTGTTGGCACTTGTTGCACATGACCTCTGAAAGCGGACGGTGATACGGAGCACTCGATCTTGGAGTTTGAGATGAAGTCTTGTTCTGAAAGCCAGGGTTGGGTGGGTGGGAAGATCCACTGCCACCTTTGCTCTTCTGATACGGCTGACGAAATGGAGGAGGAGGAAGCCAATACTTCTGCTGCTTGGCCACTTGAGTAGAGGAAGAAGGAGTAGTGTCTCTGACTCACTTCTTGGAAGCATCACACCTCAGTTGAGTGGCCTCTTGCTTCAATGCCATGTTGTAGAACTCATCGTACCTCAAAGGCTCAAAGAGAACAAGAGCTAGCTGGATTTCTTCTCTGAGACCACCCCTGAACTGGTATATCATGCTCTTCTCGTCAGGGACGTCCTACTTAGCAAAGCGGGTGAGCTTCTGAAACAACTTGTTGTAGTCATAGACAGACAAAGAGCCTTGCTTCAGGTTGCGGAATTCCTCACGCTTGCTTTCAACCATGCTCTGGGGAATATGGTGAGCTTTGAAGTCTTGATGGAATTCATCCCAAGTAATCACACGGCCTCCTCTGGAATCCTTGTACTGCTGGAACCATTCTACAGCTTGGTCTTTGAGTTGGAAGGAAGCGAACTTGACAAAGTCCTCAGGCCTGACATTACTGCACTCGAAATGCTTGCACAGATCCATGAGCCAATCATCAGCATCAGTTGCCTCAACACAATTGCTGAAAGTCTTTGGTTCGTTAGCAAGGAACTGGTTGAGTGTAGCAAAGTGATTTTGATTGTTGCCTTGGTTGCCTTGGTTCGCTTGATTGCGCTCTTGAAGAATTTGCACGATCAACTGCGTGTTTGCATTGGTTGCGGCCATCACAGCTTGCCATGCCTCCGGAGGAGGTGGAGGTGGTGGCGTATCCTGATTCTGATTCTGATTGGTGCTCTTAGTGGGAGCCATGCTAAAGAGGGTGACAACCGTTAGCACATTGACAAATAAAATGAAGTTGAATCCAACGGAATGGAAATTGCAACATATAGTCTTCACATCCGAACATAAGAAGGAATGCATTCCTCTTGAAATGGTCACATATCCATAAATTGAGAAGCCACTTAGAATTTAGGTAGAGAAATAAATCAACAAGGTACGGATCAAGAACGAATACTCGGTAAGAAATCCCAATCTCAAACCAAATATCCGTGGAAGAAGGACTAGAGCTACAAGAATTCCCACCTATGAAACTCCCGAACCTTTCTGGTTATGCAATCAGGTGTTGGGGATACAGGGGAAGCATAATATCTCACCCAAATCTAGCAAATCCTACATCCAGCTGTATCCACCCTTCAACACATAACCGAGAAAACTTCGGAAACCATCTACCTCAACCTTCGAAAAGCATCCGTTATACAAGTTATGGCGATACTCCCGAACTCCCGCCCCAGTACTGGGTGGCGTCGAGGTTATGTCACCAATGAACTGCATAAAAGAGATTTTCGATGTCGGTGTACTAAACTTAGGTATTCCAGAACTGCAACGATAAAATTGTGACGACAACACCTCGGAGCTCAACTCCCCGGGACACTGCCACAACCCCTAAAGACAGGAGGCACCAAGAACAATGTTCTCGTCACAAAACCATCGGAACGATTCCAAGATACCCGCGTGATCCTAAATTTTTTTAGTGAAATTTGAGAAGAGAAGAGTCAAAACTCTACGGCAGGATGCCTTACCAGAGCGATGAGGAGACTGGGAAGTAAAAAGAATTCCTAAACTCTCCGATATATAATTCCTAAATGACTCAAAACATTTTTCAAGACTCAACAACGGCTGCTAAAAACAATCAAGCAATGGGGGCTCCTAAGGTCGGGGAAGGCTCTGATTACCAACTTTCTAAGGTCAGCTTCAACTGGCGAGAACGTGGATGATATGCCCCTGAGCTCTACATGTGTTTTGTTATATGTTTTGCCATCTATCCAGAGGTGCAACCCATGTATTTTTGTGATGTGTGTGGTGACTAGCACAAGCATGCAAAGTGAGGCATTCGTTAATGCTGATTTCAGGGACTTAGCATTTCCACTAAGTCCTTGACCTGTTTATCTCATTATGCCATATGTTCATGTTGTTTCCTAGTGATCCGTGCCTCTTTTGAGGATGATCAGTAAGGATGTTTTGTTAATCTTATAGTGCTCTATCCATCCATTTCTTTGTTTGCAATTATGGAGCACCCTAGCTTGAGTCAATCGAGCTCTACTTTTGTCATTTTGTGAATCTGGGCAGATTGTCTACTTGTTAGCGATTTTGTCGAGGATGTTGTAGTTGATCCGTGCATGCTATGTTATTGTTCTTGCCATGTCTAGCTTGCATTTTTTGTATTCTTGATGGGTGTATGCTTAGATTGGCATGACTTGCTCTGTAGTGAGTGCATCGAGCTCGTAAACATGCCTACTTGATATCTGTTTTTAGCATGCTCCAGTTTTTCCTAAGTCTGAGAACTGATTATGTTTTTGCCATGTTCACATGCTTGCAAATGTATTTTCTGATCCCTTTTGGCTCAAGGTCACTAAGGGAATTTTGTTAATCTCTTTGAGTAGCTCCATGCCATGCTTTAGTTTGCCATGTTCAGGTCCTGTAGCATATAGTTTTCATGCTCCAAAGAGTGCTATCTGATCTGAAATTCCAGTCAAGTGATAATTTCACTAAGTCTGAAATCTGTTTGCCAAATGCATTTTTGCCATGCTTGTTTGAACCTGTTAATGGATGAATTGGCCGTAGCTCAGTGCTAGTCTTTTGTTAAGCATCATGAGTGGATCCCTGCCATGTATTTTGTTGTCATGTTTGGGTGCTGTAGCATGTTCATCTTGTTGCATTTAGATGGTTACTTGCTGTAAATCGCAGAACGTGGCGAGTGTAAGCCAACTATATTTTTCTCCCCTTTCATTATCTATATTACATGGGATGTTGTGAAGATTGCCTAACTTGCGACATTGCTTTCAATGCGGTTATGTCTCTAAGTCGTTCCTCGACACGTGGGAGCTATAGCCGCATCGAGGGCGTTACATACTGGACTGCAGCTAAGCCCCCGATTGGGAGGCTGGCTCACCCCTCGGTAGGATTTTCAAATACTTAGGCGAGTACTGGACTGCAGCTAAGCCCCCGAGTGGGAGGCTGGCTCACCACTCGGTAGGATTTTCAAATACTTAGGCGAGTACTGGACTGCAGCTAAGCCCCCGAGTGGGAGGCTGGCTCACCACTCGGTAGGATTTTCAAATACTTAGGCGAAACGGGTTCGCAGCTAAGCCTCCGAGTGAGAGGCTGGCTCACCACTCGGTAGGATTTTCAAGTACTTAGGCGAAGCGGGTTCGTAGCTAAGACTCCGAGTGAGAGGCTGGCTCACCACTCGGTAGGAAATTATTTTTACAAACTTAGGCGAAACGGATTCGCAGCTAAGCCTCCGAGTGAGAGGCTGGCTCACCACTCGGTAGGAAATTATTTTTACAAACTTAGGCGAAACGGATTCGCAGCTAAGCCACCCACTGGGGGATTTCTCACGCAAACAAAAACAATAACAATCACTGGGAAAATTATAACGCTCTTGTCTTTGATAAATAAACTACAGAAGTTTTTCTTATTACATCTCATCCGAGTGAGAATTCAAGTATAAAAGGGGCGGAGCAGCTCCGCATTCCAGGCTCATGGCTCATCAATCTGGCGATCGACGTTATAAGGGTGGTATGCTCCATTGTGGAGGACTTTGGTGACTATGAAGGGGCCTTCCCAAATAGGAGCGAGTTTGTGTGGTTTCTGTTGATCCACTCGGAGGACCAAGTCTCCTTCTTGGAAGGCTCAACTCTTCACATTTCTGGCATGGAAACGACGCAAGTCTTGCTGATAAATGGTCGATTGGATCATGGCCATTTTTCTTTCTTCTTCCAGGAGGTCGACTGCGTCCTGCCGGGCTTGTTCTGCTTCATCTTCAGAGTAGAGCTTGACTCGGGGTGCATTGTGAAGCAGGTGACTCGGCAAAACTGCTTCAGCTCTGTAGACCAGAAAGAATGGGGTTCTTCCAGTCGATCGGTTCGGGGTTGTCCTCAGTCCCCAAAGAACTGATGGAAGCTCGTCGACCCATGCACCTACTGCGTGCTTGAGATCGCGCATCAGTCGGGGTTTCAGTCCTTTGAGAATTAAGTCGTTTGCTCTTTCTTCTTGTCCATTCGACTGGGGGTGAGCGACTGAAGCGTAGTCGACTCGTGTGCCCTGAGAGGCGCAAAAGGCTCTGAATTTGTCAGAATCGAAGTTTGACCCATTGTCAGTGATGATGCTGTGCGGAACTCCATATCTGAATATCAACTCTCTGATGAAACTGATAGCAGTGCAAGCATCAAGATTCTTGATAGGCTTAGCTTCAATCCATTTGGTGAACTTGTCGACTACTACTAGCACATGAGTGAAGTCACTCCTGCCCGTTCTCAGTGGTCCAACCATGTCCAGTCCCCAAACAACGAAGGGCCATACGAGTGGAATGGTTTTCAGGGCTGACGCGGGTTTGTGCCACATATTGGAGTAAAACTGACATCCTTCACATTTGTCGACTATCTCTTTCACCATTTCATTCGCCCTTGGCTAGTAGAATCCCGCTCGGTATGCTTTAGCCACAATGGTCCGAGAGGACGCATGATGACCACAGGTCGCCGAGTGGATATCATCAAGGATTATCTGACCTTCTTCTGGTGTTATACACTTCTGACTGACTCCAGTCGCGCTTTCTCTATACAACTGTCCCTTTATGACTGTAAAGGCCTTGGATCAACAGACGATCTGTCAAGCCTCTTCTTCGTCCTCTGGGAGTTCTTTCCTTAGGATGTATGCGATGTACGGTTCCGTCCAGTCGAGAGTGATGACCAAAACTTCCATGATCAGGTCGACCACAGCCGGAACTTCAACTTCAATCGGATCTGTGGCACTTTTTGACTGCGGGGCTTCTTCAGTGAAGGGATCCTCTTGAACTGATGGTGTGTGGATGTGTTCCAAAAACACATTGCTGGGAATGGCTTCTCTTTTGGAACCTATTTTCGCCAAATCATCAGTTGCTTGATTTTTTAGTCGGGGTATGTGATGAAGTTCTAACCCCTCGAATTTCTTCTCTAGCGTTCTCACCGCATTGCAATAACCAGTCATGGCTGGACTTCTGACGTCCCACTCCTTCATCACTTGATTAACCACCAAATCTGAGTCGCCATAGACCATGAGGCGACGGACGCCGAGTGAAATGGCCATGCGCAACCCATATAAAAGTGCTTCATATTCTGCTTTGTTATTGTAGGAATCGAAGTGGATTTGAAGAACATATCTGAGCTTATCTCCTAGGGGGGAGACCAATACTACCCTGGCACCGGAACCATTCAGCATTTTGGAACCGTCGAAGAACATGGTCCAATGCTCCGAGTGAACCTGAGTCGGCAGTTGTTGTTCAATCCACTCGACGGCGAAATCTGCTATTGCTTGGGACTTGATAGCTTTCTTTGCCTCAAACTTGATATCTAGAGGAAGGAGTTCAATCGCCCATTTTGCCACTCGACCAGTTGCATCTCTGTTGTGCAGGATCTCTGACAATGGAGCGTCGCTGACGACTGTAATGGAATTATCAGAAAAGTAGTGAGCAACCTTCTTTGTGGTCATATAAATCCCATATACAAGCTTTTGATAATGAGGATATCTTTGCTTCGATGGGGTCAAAACTTCAGAAACATAATATACTGGGCGCTGAACTTTGAAGGCTTTTCCTTCTTCTTCCCGCTCAACCGTAAGTACCTTACTGACGACTTGTCTCGTGGCTGCGATGTAAATCAGCAAAGGCTCTTTGCTGATTGGGGCAGCAAGCACCGGCTGGGTGGAGAGCAGAGCTTTGAGCTCTGCAAACGCTGCATCAGCTTTAGGAGTCCACTCGAACTTGTCTGACTTCTTCATCAATCGGTAAAGAGGCAATGCCTTTTCACCGAGACGAGAGATGAATCGACTTAAAGCGGCCAAGCAACCAGTAAGCTTCTGGACGTCGTGCACTCGCACAAGACATTTCATCCGGAGTATAGTACCGACTTTTTCTGGTTTGGCGTCGATTCCCCATTCGGAAACGAGAAAACCGAGTAACATTCCGCCAGGAACTCCGAATGTGCACTTTGATGGATTAAGCTTGATATCATACCTCCTGAGGTTGGCAAAGGTTTCAGCAAGGTCAGTCAGCAGGTCGGAACTCTTCCGTGACTTGACCACAATATCATCCATGTATGCTTCCACATTCCGACTGATTTGAGTGAGCAAACACTTCTGAATCATCCTCATGAATGTGGCTCTGGCATTCTTGAGGTCGAATGGCATGGTAACATAACAGAAGCACCCGAATGGAGTGATGAAAGCTGTTTTGATCTCGTCAGGTCCATACAGACGGATCTGATGGTACCCGGAATAGGCGTCTAAAAAAGACAGTCGCTCACATCCCACAGTCGAGTCGACTATCTGGTCGATGCGGGGGAGAGGAAAATGATCTTTCGGGGAGGCCCGATTGATATGTTTAAAGTCAATGCACATGCGAAGTGACTTGTCCTTCTTGGGGACCATGACAACGTTGGCGAGCCACTCGGAGTGGTAAATCTCTCGGATGAACTCCGCTGCTAAGAGCCGAGCCACCTCCTCACCAATAGCCTTTCTCTTCTGGACGGCGGACCGTCGGAGATGTTCTTTGACAGGTTTCACTTTTGAGTCGACTCATAGGCGGTGCTCAGCCAGCCCCCTGGGAACACCCGGCATGTCATAAGGCTTCCATGCGAAGATGTCCCAGTTCTCACGGAGGAACTGGATGAGCGCTTCTTCCTATTTGGAGTCGAGTGTTGTTGAGATGTGAGTCGGAGCAGCACTGGGATTGGTCGGGTGAATGTGAACCGGCTGCATTTCACCAGACGACTGAAAGGCTGATTCTGTAGCGGGCTTCTTGGCTCGCAACAAATCACTCGGGTCTACAGTCTTCTGGTACTCCTGCAGCTCCACCACTGCCATCTGAGCATCAACGATCTTTGAGCCTTTCTGAAAACACTCTTCTGCTTTCTTCCGATTGCCCGTAACAGTGATCACACCTTTGGGACCAGGCATCTTTAATTTGAGATACACATAACATGGTCGAGCCATGAAGCGTGCGTAAGCTGGCCTACCCAAAATAGCGTGATAAGCACTCTGGAAATCCACAACTTCGAACGTCAACTTTTCTTTGCGGTAATTCTTGGAATCACCAAAAACCACATCAAGAGCAATTTGGCCGAGTGACTCAGCCTTCTTCCCAGGAATGACTCCATGGAAACTCATGTTGCTGGTACTGAGTCTGGACATCGGAATGCCCATCCCTTTCAACGTCTCAGCATACAGTATGTTCAAACCACTGCCACCATCCATCAAGACTTTGGTCAGTCGAGTGCCTTCAACAACTGGGTCGACCACCAAAGCTTGCCTCCCAGGGTTGGCAATGTGCGTTGGGTGATCGGACTGGTCGAATGTGATGGCAGTCTGAGACCACTTCAGATAACTGGGTGTCGCCGGAGCAACCATATTCACCTCACGGTTGATAACTTTCAGTCGACTTTTGCTTTCAACATCAGCAAAAATCATCAAGGTGGAATTGACTTGGGGGTATCCATCATCACTGTCTTCCTTGTCTTCAACTTTGTCTGACTCCTTTTCCTTATCTTTGGGCTATTTGCCCTGGAACTGCTGGATCAAGAGCCGACACTGTCGAGTGGTATGTTTCGGGTAAATGAGCTTACCCTCTTCATTTTTCTTGGTGTGGATGTGACAAGGCAAATCCAACACATCATTTCCGTCTTGGTCTTTAACTTTCTTGGGGTTCCAAGGCCCTTTGGGTTTCCCTTAAACTTTCCTTGAGTTATAGCCAAGGCTTCCCCAGGAGCAGCTGGCTCGGCTTTCCGCTTCTGTTTCCGATTGGAATTTCCTCCTCCGGTTTCTTGGGCGACTGACTTGTGCTTGCCACTCCGGAGTCAATCCTCATCTTCACCATTAGCATACTTCGTGGCAATCTCCATCATCCGATTCAGAGACATGTTTCCGGTTCGACCGAATTTCAGATTCAGTTCTCTGTACTTGACGCCTTCTTTGAAGGCACAGACTGCTTGGTGATGAGGCACATTCTCTACCGTGTGATGTAACGTGATCCATCTCTGGATGTAATTCCTCAAAGTTTCATTCGACTTCTGCACGCAAGACCGCAGTTCCGTCAGCCCTGTCGGTCGCTTGCATGTTCCTTCGAATGTGGTGACAAACACTCGGGCGAGATCTTCCCAAGTGTAAATGCTGCTGGGTGCTAACTGATTCAGCCACACTCTGGCCGAGCCCTCCAACATGAGAGGTAGGTGCTTCATGGCCACTTCATCATTGCCACCGCCAATCTGGACAGCCACTCGGTAGTCTTTAAGCTAAGTATCGGGCTTGGACTCACCAGTGAACTTACTGACTCCAGTCGCCAACCTGAAGTTGGGAGGTATCACAGCGGCCCTGATGGCTCTACTAAAGCACCCTGGCCCCGAAACATGTACTCTGCTGTTGGTAGGTGCATCTCTGTCGTGATCTTCTCGGTGAGCTCTGTTCCTGTCGACCAAACCTTGAACGAGAATGGATCTCGCATCAAAGCCTGGTTCCCTGGGGTCGACTGGAATCCTTCGCCCAACACTATGAGGGTGCCTGTCACCCTGCCGTCGAGGCACATACGATCCACTCCTCGGGGGAGGGGTGGGCACTCGACGTTGATCGTCACGATCGAATCGGTGATCATACTGCTCACGGTTCCCGTACCAATCACGCCAGTCCCCACGTCCCTCAAGCCTCGGGGGCGATCTTGGGCTATGAGCCGACTGGACTGTGTCTGCAGCAATGAATCTGCTATGAATCCTGTTCCGCGACTGAGAAACAACGGAATTCTGGTCTCCTGCTGCCCGGAGTAACGCTCTGATCTGCAGCAAGCCTCTGCCAGCCTCTGACTGGGAAGGCTGAATCAACTCTGCTATACGGGCTACAACTGCTAAATTCTGAATCGGAGTTCGATATACCTGCGGGGGCGAAAAGAGCTGACGTCGACTGGATTCTTGAACCCATTGTCGCGCACGCTCGTCGAGTGCTCGCTGGAGGTTCTCTAGTCGAGTGCACTCAGCCAAGTTTGCCAGGCGCGCGTCCTCCAAGGCACGAGCCTCGGGGGTTTCTCCAACGATAGGAGTGTGCAGTGCATCCATGTTCTGGCGACGAAGTTCTTCTCTCTGCAGCGACATGAGAGGCTCAGGGAGATATTCCTCATGGGGATGCGACGGATCGTCTCCACCTGCGCCTCCGTTGATGCGGGGAAAACCGGGAGGACTGCGCGGTCCATCGACCATCAGAACCTCCGCCGCCGGATCACTGCTGTTGCACTCGGATGCGGTCTCTGCGGAGCCAGTCGACAGGTCGAACAGGCCGTAGAGGGATTCGTCGGGCTCGATCGCCGCGACTTGAGGGGTGGCCGACTGGCATGCCACCGCGTGTCTCACCCACCACTGAAGTCTCGACTGACCGGAGCGCTTGCGCCGGCGGGAAACAGGGAGGGAGGACAACACAGGGGCCGATCGATAATGGGTCGATGGTTGCCGCAAGAGGACGCCGCGGACGCACGCGTGAAAGTGCGTTGCCCCGCGGACAGGGAGTGTGTCGACGTCGAGCGGAGCCTCCTGAAGCCAAGCGGAGTCGTCGGCGATGAACGTGAGCGCGCCGAGATGGATCTCGCGGCCTTCCACCAAAACTCCGCCAGAAACCATGATGATTTGGATCGGAAAAGATCGCAACTCCTCCAACAAATCGCTAAGACACCGGCCCCACGGTGGGTGCCAACTGTCGTGGTTCTAAGTCTGATAGTAATGTAGGGGGGTAGGTATGGAGAGGCAAGATCTTAGCTATGGAGTAGTTGTAAGCACACGAGGTTTACGAGTTCAGGCCCTTCTCGGAGGAAGTAATAGCCTTACGTCTCGGAGCCCGGAGGCGGTCGAATGGATTATGTGTGTATGAATTACAGGAATGCGAACCCTTTACACCGAGGAGGGGGTGTCTTATATAGAGTTCGCCAGACCCCTCCGGCCCTCACTCATGCAGGGTTTTAAGTACATTAAGGTTGGGCGTTACTGGTAACGCCCCTAATAAAGTGCTATGATGACCATAAAAGCTACTTAATGACCGACCGTTAGCGTGCGGAGTGACTTTAGGTCTCCTAGCCGTCAAGTGGTTGGATCTTGGTCGAGTGATTGCTTCTTGGTCGAGTGTCTTCGAGTCTGTCGAGTGGAACACCTCCAAGTCGATTGAAAGGTGATTTCTTCTAGAGATGTCCTTGGGTAGGGTAGTTAGGACAGGTCCATGACCCTACCCTAGGTACATAGCTTCATCAGGTCCCCCGGCGCCAGTTTCGGCCCAAGCCGGCGAAAAACTAGCTACTGGGGAAGCGACTGGGCCGATTTTTTGGCGCCGACGCGGCAAAAACGCTTGAGGAGGGCCTGTTGGGGGCGCGGCTGGAGATGCTATAATATCATGTATCCAAACAACCACATAGAGCATCTTCAACGGTTCCTGTACCCATAAAATAACCGTCGTTTAGGGAAGTTAGACCAAAAAGGCTCTCCAACAGTTCCTCGTAAAATGCGTAATTTTTTTACAGGATACCATTAAACTCTTCAAAACTTCCTCTTCATTTACGAGAAGATGGCTCTTCCCATAAAAGTGCCACGCCAGCCAACCTTCACTAGAGTCCGCCGTGCCGCTCTCGCCAATCACCATTCCCGCCGCTGCCGATCACCGCCACGACATCGACCATCAACGATGCACCGCTCGCCCTAATGCCGCTGGTTGAATCTTGTATCTTCAAAGCGCAGGTTGCTACCTCACCTCGAAAAGGAAGCATTGAAAACGTACATCACCAGCGTATGATGCGGCTGACGGGCCACCTCGTGGCCGAAACAGAGGGGCATTTCAGCCCGAAGTCCAGCCTGCACCCCGCCGCCAATCAAACAAAAATACCAAGGCTCGGGGAAACACGCGAGACCTGTGAGACGTATTGGAAAACAAGGCAAAACATGCAAGATCGATCTACGGATCACGGGGGCACGCACCACCATGCGATGATGATCGTCACGCTGGATACACTCAAAGCAAATCCGTCCGAGCCGAACACGGCAGACAAGACTCGTATAAACCGCGTCATGGTATAGACCGGCACAGAGGTGCCACACACCCCCTATGCTTCACTAATGAAGTAATGGATCACGGATTACCAGAAGGGTTGAAACCCGTAAAGATTGAATCATACGATGGTACCACAGACCCCGCGGTATGGATAGAAGACTTCTTCCTCCACATTCACATGGCCCGTGGGGATGACCTACATGCCATCAAATATCTCCCACTAAAACTCAAAGGGTCGACTCGGCATTGGCTCAATAGCTTGCCAACAAACTCCATCGGAAGTTGGGAGAACCTAGCAGAGGCATTCCTGGACAATTTCCAGGGCACTTATGTGCGACCGCTGGACGTTGACGATTTAAGTCATATAACTCAGCAGCCAGGGGAATCGGCTAGAAAATTCTGGACCCGGTTCCTAACCAAGAAGAACCAAATTGTCGACTGTTCGGATGTAGAGGCCTTAGCGGCATTTAAGCATAATATCCGTGACGAATGGCTCGCCCGGCACCTCGGCCAAGAGAAGCCAAAATCCATGGCAGCCCTCACGACACTTATGACCCGCTTTTGTGCGGGCGAAGATAGCTGATTGGCTCGTAGTACCAATACAACAAGTAAACCTGGCATATCAGAAGCCAGGGATAGCAACGACAAACCATGATGCAACAAACACAAGCGCCGCAAATACGGTGAAAACACCCAAAATACGGCAGTTAATGCCGGGTTCAGGGGCTCAAAGTCCGGTCAGCGGAAAGGGCCACCCAAAAAAAAAATCTGGGTCCATCCAGTCTGGACCGCATACTCGATCGCCAATGCCAAATTCATGGCACCCCAGAAACGATAGCCACCCATACCAATAGAGAATGCTGGGTCTTCAAACAAGCCGGCAAGACAGGCGCCAAAGACGAAGAGGGGTCTCAAAGCGACGATAGCGACGAAGATCCCAGATCGCCGAACACAGGAGGGCAAAAGTTTCCCCCCATATTCAATCGGTGAATGTGGTAAATACCACCCAAATTGCCAACTCAGACCAGATATTCACCCTTAGGGATGGCGACTCAACGGAACCAGCCATCCCACAATACAAACTAGGGTCGGTCACCTTCAACCGCATGGACCATCCGGTTAACGTCAATCAGGGCAATCCGGCCGCACTAATCCTCGACCCAATAGTAGACGGGTTCCACCTCACTCAAGTCCTTATGGACGGAGGTAGCAGTTTAAATCTGCTTTACCAGGACACAGTGTGCAAGATGGGCATCGATCATTCAGCGACCAAACCCACTAAAGCCACTTTTGGAGGCATCATACCAGGTATGGAGGTCAGCTGTATAGGCTCCATTGCCCTTGAGGTAATCTTCGGATCACCAGAAAATTACCGTATCAAAGAGTTAATCTTCGAAATCTCCCCTTTCCGTAGTGACTATCAAGCACTGCTCGGGTGAACCGCGTTCGCTCGATTCAACGTGATGCCACATTATGCCTACCATAAGCTCAAGATGCCCGGTCCACGTGGCGTCATCACGGTTCATGGCAAGGCCGAACCTTCCTTCGGCACAATAAATACACCACTACCTTAGCAACAGAAACAACGAGCAGCACCTTGCAGCCGAACCTCAAGTCGATGTCCAGGCTCCTGGACACCGTCAAGGGGCTCCGAACTACTTCACAAAAGGATACTACGTCTCGCCCAGAGTTCAACTAAACACTCCGGCGAAGGCCATGACAGGCCGAACTCAGCGGTTCAACCGCCCTCCGGCACATAAACAGTTCTTATATTTCCTTCACAGGTTCACCTTTGCACTGACCAGGACGGACTACACGGAGGCAGCTTGAATGTGTTAGGGAATCCTTAGACATTCCCCGCAGTGATCGTCCGGCTATATTACGGATCCGCACTCAACCTCTCCCCCTGGTCAAAACAGGTTCTGCTATCACAACCTCTTTTTTTTCACATTACTTGTACCCATACGCATAAACGTATCATTCAAATACAACACGTGGATTTATACGACTTTTACCTGCTGATTATTTCTTATCGAAATCATTTTGTCAAGTGGCATCTGTACACAGTGATATGCCTTAAATATGCCAGGGGCTTCGTTTCGCCCGTAACACGGCAATAAAAGTCTGAACACCTTCATGGAAGTTCGGCACCCCAAACCTATAGCATTATATGCATCAACTCCGAATCATGTCTTGGGTTAATAGTTGGGTTTGCCCGGCTCCCATGTTTTGGTACCTTACGTTCCGCTATATCGGCTAAGGTAGCACTGGGAGAACTACTGCGATTGTGTCCCGGTTCTTCCAGATGAGCACCTCAGTAGAGAAAGCCGAAAACTAACTGTCATGATACGGCGAGAGTTGGTCAGCTGTTCGAGCGGTTACCAAATCTTTAAGGATTTCTCCCGCATAATGCCATAACCAATGCAGCGTGCGATGGATCGGTTTTTCTCCGATCAGGCGCTTATAGAGCCCCTAGTACGGTCTTCCAAACACAAGGGGCTGCGCCGACCATACTAAAGCTCCTATGGCTAAGTGAGAGTGATAAAGCCCTATAGTCCGATTGCCTGGTTCGTTGTGCTGAGCACCTCCTTCGAAGGACCCAAAACTGGGATAAAGAGTGCTCAGGTTTATCCCGAACACCCCCGTACTTCTTACGTGGGGGCAGAAGCCGACAACTGGCCAACTCTCAGGTTTAACATAAAAACGGCCGCACAGGAGGGTAAACTTTTATATAACATGCGACATATAAACGAACTTGTTCAAACATTACAAAGGACAACATGATTGGCATTCATGGAAATATAACGTCCTTGGTGCATAGCTCCGCTGCAAGGTAGGATCCTTTCAGGACGCTCTTATAATATAATTCAGGCTTGCGGTGCTCCTTCCCCTCTGGCAGTCCTCCGGTCACCAGCTTTTCAGCATCCATCTTCCCCCAGTGCACCTTTGTGTGGGCGATGGCCATTCATGCTCCTTCTATAAAGACCGACCGCTTGATGACGTCAAGTCGAGGGCAAGCGCTTACAAGCCGCCTCACGAGCCCGAAGTAGCTGCTTGGAATCGGCTCGGCAGGCCACAGCCAGATAAGCATATCTTTCATGGCTAGTTCTACCGCCTTATGCAGTTCGATCAGCTGTTTCAGTTGATCGGCAAAAGGCACCGGATAATTTGACGCCAAATACTGCGACCAGAAGAGCTTATCCGCGGTGTTCCTTTCTTCGGCTCGGTAGAATTGGGCGGCATTTGATATGCTGCAAGGTAGCTCGGCAAATACACCTGAGAATTCCGGATTCAAAATCAGAAACATAGTTTTCCCTTCAAATACTTGATTTACATGGGAAAAGCCTTACCCACCACGATCTTTCTTGCCTCTTGGATCCCCTGCAGGGCGCTTTGGGTTTCCCCCCGGGCATCGCTCGTGGCTTGATGCGCCTTGGTGAGTTCGGACTCTTTCTCCATTAAACTCTGCTCCAATGTCTCGCATTTACTTACAGCCTCTTGCAGCTCCTGCTCAGCTTTAATAACTCTGCCCTCGTGTTTCGCACGAAGAGTCCGCTCTGTGGCTGCCTTTTTCTCGGCCTCGGCAACGGCCCTTTTGAGGGCCTCGACTTCGGTCACAACCCCTAGCACAAATTATGCGGCTTATTTCATACTGATCATTTATTTCACAATAAATGCGCGCAAACGCTTGTGCATACCTTGTCTATCCCTCAACTGCATTTTCAATTGGCCAAGTTCTTCTATGGTCCGCTCTAGACTTTGATTCAGTCCAGAGATCTCCGCAGTACGAGAGGAAGCAGCCGCTATAGGTACCTGCTTGAAATAGAAGAGAAATCAATGTCATTCAATGAGTCTTCCTGCGATCATCAATTCGATCCCCTGTCTGGTTCTTTCTTTCACCGAACAGTGTATCAGGGGCTACTATCTGTACTATGACACTCTTTCACAACTCATAAAACATACCTCAAAGCCTCTTATAAGGCTGATACAGGCTTCGTTCAGTCCACTCCCAGTTGACTAAATCTTCTCAATCACCGCACCCATAAGGGCACGGTGTTCATCAACGATGGAGGCGTCTCGCAACGCCACCAACAAAGCATCCGACACTTCTGGATGGACAGAGGTCGCCGGCGGAATAGGCATGCCCCTCCAGCCGAAGGAGACTGCCTTCTTGATTCAGGAGCCGTATAGGCCTCTGGAATCGCATCCGGAGGGGAGCCGAACTCAGGATCGCCCCCGCCGTCAGATCCCATGGGAATCTTTTCCCCACATGTCCGACCCCTCGGTTTGACCTCCAGGCGCCGCCTTCACAGTTTCTTCCTTTCCTCCTTGGCCGGGGTCCTTCTGGGACGAAGCCTCGGTGTTATGCACCTGTTTGGAGGAAGGGGCCTTTGAGGGCGTCCCGCTCTCCATAGCATTTGAGCTCAGCGGGTCCTCTGATGAGGATTGTTTGGTATGGGACCTCACCGAACTACAAAAAAAATATGGCTTAGGTTAAAATACTAAGCCACGATGAGTCCGGACGCTTAAACATACTCGGATTTTATACACTTACGAGTTCACCAGGGGCTGGGCCCTGGGATCCCATGCCGGGCCGCTATCGGCGGTGGCAGTGGACTCCTCCGGAAGAGAAGCATTTCCCCTTTTGGGCAGTTCGGCCTCCAAGGGTGCGGAGGCCGTCCTTTTTCTTCTTCCCCCCGCAGGGGATTCATCTTCCTCCTCTTCATCCTCTTCGGAGGCGGAATGGGCATCAGAGCCTTCGGGTATTGTTTCCGAAGTGCCGCGGCGACGAAGGCCACCCCGGGTCTTTTTGGCCTCCTTCACGGTCGTCTTCTCCGGCACCTTGTAAGGCACCGGAACCAACATCTTCGTCAGAAGTGGGATGGCCGGGTCTTCGGGCAGCGGGGCCGGACAATGGATCCGCTCCGCCTTCTTCGTCCAGCCCTGGGAGAGTTGAATGACACGCGTTAAGCGCTTCCTTTGGGTCATGCGGATAGAAAAGTTTGATAAACTCACCAAACTTGCAGGGCAGGACAGTTGGTACCAGTGGTCCTCAGCGGAGTCCGGCCATGATTTGCTGGACTTGAAAAGCACCTTCCAAATGCCCTTGTGCGAGGAGCCGAAGAACCCTCGCAAGGTTTCGTGCCTGGCCAGATCGAATTCCCATAGATTGCAAGTCTGGTATTGACAAGGCAATATCCGGCGGACTAACATCACCTGGACTACGTTGACAAGTTCAATGTTCTTATCTCCGATACCTTTAATACGTGTCTGGAGCACCGACAGTTCGTCGGACGAGGACCAGACCAGGCCTTTCTTAACCCAGGATGTAAGCCGCAGAGGGGCATCGGAT
Source organism: Triticum dicoccoides (assembly GCF_002162155.2). Classification (NCBI taxonomy): domain Eukaryota; kingdom Viridiplantae; phylum Streptophyta; class Magnoliopsida; order Poales; family Poaceae; genus Triticum; species Triticum dicoccoides. Next base: position 408,671,847 of record NC_041382.1, on the reverse strand, counting down.
CTAAACTCGGGAGAGGCAGCCCATTCCTTGCTGCACGACTCAATGATGTAAAACCACTGCTGTTCTCACTCCTTGACAGAATCGTTAAAGGTTCCCGTTGGCCATATAACGTTGGGCATCTTGCTCACCATAGCGCCCCCGCACTCAGCGTGATCGCCGCCCACCACCTTGGGCTTCACATTAAAAACCTTCAGCCATAAACCGAAGTACGGTGAAATACGGAGAAAAGCCTCGCACACAACATTGAACGTCGAGATGTTGAGGAAGGAATTGGGGGACAGATCATGGAAATCGATCCCATAATAATACATGATGCCACGGACAAACGGGTGGAGGGGAAACCCTAGCCCGCAGACAAAGTGAGGGAGGAATACAACCCTCTCGTGGGGTTCCGGAGTGGGGACGATCTGTCCCGCCGTTGGGAAACGGTGGCTGATTTTCTTGGCCAGATACCCGGCCTCCCGAAGCTTTTTGATATCCTTCTCTCGGACGGTACAGGCCATCCATTTGCTCCCTGCTCCGGATCTGGACATCTTTGGAAGACCCTTCGTGGGCAGAGAAGGTGAACGCTTGGGCACTGGAGCCTGAGCAGAAGGGAATGAATCGGGAAGAAGGCGTGGGTGAAAAGAGTGAATCCTTGTCCCTTTATAAGGGCGGAAGAGGTGATGCACCTCCCCACTCACCTGGTAAAACCTCTTATTCCCCAAGCGTCATAATTGATGGCGTGGTTGGGTTACCCACATCCGTATTGATGAGAATCCCGTGATAGGGGGACATGATCTCTGCTTCGACAAGATGTGTTAAGAAAACCACCTCACGATATGTGCAGTGCTGGTTGAGAAAAACGGTTCGAATAATGACCGGGCCATGACGTGATGTCATGTTTCTAAACGTGTCAGCAGATTAGATTTGTGGAAATATTATTCTCTCTGCAGTGGTATGTGGAACTTGTTTTGCAGAGCCGGACACTATCCTTGTGCTCAAAATTTTCTATGGAGTATTCGGAGGAAGAACCCGCCTTGCAATGCCGAAGACAAATCTGCGCGTCGGACTCATCATCATTGAAGCCTGGTTCAGGGGCTACTGAGGGAGTCCTGGATTAGGGGGTCTCCGGACAGCCGGAGTATATCCTTTGGTCGGACTGTTGGACTATGAAGATACAAGATTGAAGACTTCGTCCCGTGTCCGGATGGGACTCTCCTTGGCGTGGAAGGCAAGCTTGGAAATATGGATATGTAGATCTCCTCCTTTGTAACTGACTCTGTGTAACCCTAGCCCCCTCCGGTATCTATATAAACTGGAGGGTTCAGTCCGTAGGACAACAACAATGATACCATAGGCTAGCTTCTAGGGTTTAGTCTCTACGATCTCGTGGTAGATCAACTCTTGTAATACTCATATCATCAAGATCAGTCAAGCAGGACGTAGGGTATTACCTCCATCGAGAGGGCCCGAACCTGGGTAAACATCGTGTCCCCTGCCTCCTGTTACCATCTGCCTTAGATGCACAGTTCGGGATCCCCTACCCGAGATCCGCCGGTTTTGACACCGACACCCACCGGCCTACCGTCATCGGAGTTCGCCGTCACCGTCGCACCACCACCAAGATCCACTTTTACAGGAGTTTAATTGAACTGGGAAAACACCTCACCCGCCAACTTTCCCTAAATTGTACAGACATCCAGTAAAACCACCTTTATGGTAAGCTTTTTACAAGAATTCTTGGAGATGCTCTTAGTTTTAGCAGGTCCTTATTTTCCTTATGTTCCGATTTCCTAGCGACATTGACCATGTGGTGGTGATGATAGCGCAATGGAATAAGGTTTTTCCGATCTATCCCTTCCTCGACGACGATCCATCTCATACCCGATGTTGGGCATGTGAGAGTACGTGTCATCAGATTTGTTGCTCTCTTTAGATCTTGATGGTTTGTGTATCGATCAAAGGAATCAATTGGCTGGCTCTTGGTGCGGCAACTTCGCCCGCTTTTTTTGATTTATTCTGCGGCATGGCTCAGTTTTCCCAACCAGTCGAACTGGTGGTGAAGGATTGTAGCCCACACTATATGGGTGATGCCCCAACCAATGTTCCTTCAGCAATTACTATATCTCATTTCTAACATGAGTGGCTATTACTGCTGTAGGGTGTGTAGGCGTTCTGGGAACGGGGGTCCCCAGACTTGCCTGCCTGCGGCCTGCAGTGTGGCTCAAAGGGGGCCCAGCACGGCCCAACTTCATCAACACAGACCCAAGACCCTCGCGAGGGGCCAAGCCTCGCGGGGCGGACGACACAGAGCTTCCTCAGGCGCGGCCTCATCAGGCTGGCTCGCGAGTAGGTGGAGAGATCAAGGCGGGGTACCTCACGAGGTGCCCGTGACGCAAGCCATGACGACCAAGGGCGCCAGGCGGGTGCCAGCCCACGCAGTGTCCTCCTTTCCTCTTTGGTGCAAAGGGGGCAAGCGCAGCCGCGGAGTACCAAGGCATCAGGCAAAGGTTGCCATTTCGGTGCAAAAAGACCAAGACCAGAAGGACTGCAAGATGGAGGTCATCGTGGAGCCCAAGACGGCGTCACCACCAGAGCTTTGCGCAGGCGAAGACTACTTTTGTCAGGGTAGCTAGTACTAGCTGTCCCCCTTCAAATTAACCCGCCATTGTTGGCTCCCTTCCCGCTCGATATTTGGGAAGAGGACCAGGGCCTCTATAAATAGGACCAGCCACCCACAGAGCAAAGGGAAGTTCTGGACAGGAGGTTCTTTAGAGAGGGGTTCGATCAGAGAGAGAGAGAGAGAGAGAGAGAGAGAGAGAGAGAGAGAGAGAGAGAGAGAGAGAGAAAGAAAGGTGACTGAACTCCTCCCAGCAGTTCATCGCCCCAGCCAAGAACAGACCCTCGCAAGGGTATCATTCATCATCATCGGCCCAAGAGGCAATCCACCACACCACACACTGGAGTAGGGTATTACACCGCAACGGTGGCCTGAACCAGTATAAACCTCGTGTCCCTTGTGTTGTTCTTTCCATAGTTAGATCTTAGCGAGGCGGAGGGGTGCAGGTAGGTAGGAAGCGGGATCTACGCGCGCACCCCAGTGTTCGAACCTCAAGGGTCTGCCGGAACCCGAAATCCAACATTTGGCGCGCCAGGTAGGGGTGCGCCGGGATTCGTCTTCCACCACCCCGTTCTCCTCCGACCATCACGCCCATGTCTGACGCTCGTCGGGCCCGCGCCGAGCGCTGGGCCGCTCTCGCTTCCCGCGTCGCCCAGACGGCCCCTGTCGGCGGGCGTCCACGCCGTTCCCCGTCACCTGGCATCAACGCCGCCACCGGCCCGGCGGGGGACGAGCAGCAAGCATTGTGTCAGCATCCGTCCGTGCGGCAAGACGACCGCACCGCAACTCCCTCGCTCACCCAGCTGGTTCTTCGTCTCGCGCGCTCCGCGCGCCCGTGGAGGCTCGGGCTACACTTATCGCGGCAAACGAGCTCTTGCGCTACCGTCCCGTCCATGATGTCTACGAAGAATGGCTCGACCGCGTTGCCGATCTCGTCCACGCCGCAGGGGGCACTCCTGCGCCGTCCGTTCCGCTGCACCGCACCCCGCCCCGCGCGAGCGATGAAGCTCCGGCGGCGCCCTGGCCGCCTCCTCCTCAGGAAGGCGCCATGGCTCCAAGGCGCGTGGCCCCTGGGCGGAACCCGCTCCGTCAGGTGCCAGCGCGGAAAGAGCAGAGCTGTCAAGAAGTCCCTCGCCCGCAAAAAGCTGCCCGGGCGCTCCCTGCTCCAGCACGTCGCGACCATGCTCCTGCTCCCGCGCATCAAGACCCCGCGCTGCTCCCAGCTGCAGCGCGTGGGGACATGCAAGACCAAGCTCCTCGTCACCCAAGGCCTCCCATGGCCACAGCAGGCTGCCGCGCCTTCACCGCCGAGCTACGCAGCGTCGCGTGGCCCGGCAAGTTCAAGCTAGACCTGCCTCCTTGCTACGACGACATGGCTGACCCTGTGGAGTTCCTCCAGCTCTACGAGCTGGGCATTGAAGCTGCCAATGGAGACAAGAAGGTCATGGCGAACTGGTTCCCCATGGCGCTCAAGGACGGGGCCCGCACCTGGCTCCTGAACCTGGCTCCAGGCACAATCTCCTCCTGGGACGAGATGCGCACCCACTTCATCGCCAACTTCCAAGGCACTCGTGACCGGCCACCCGCCGTGAGCGACATGCGCCACATCAAGCAATAGCCCGGGGAGACCTACAGAAGTACATCCAGCGCTTCAATAACGCATGCCTCAAGATCCCCAAGGTGACTGAGGAGGCCATCATCTCAGCCTTCTCCGACGGCGTGCGCGACATCAAGATGAAGGAGGAGCTGGCGATGCATGAAGACCTGTGCACTTCCTTGGAGCTGTTCAACCTGGCAACCAAGTGTGCCAGGGCCGAGGATGCCCAAGGCCAAGGATGTGAAGCGCAAGGGGGCTGCCGTGCTCGCGGCAGAACCAGACACCAAGCGGGGCAGAGATCAGCCCGAACCTTCCAAGGGCAGCCGGTACTACGTGTACCACGACCTCCACACCCACAACACCAACGAATGCCAAGAGCTCCGAGCCATGGGAGAAGGATGGATCGGCCGTCGCCCTGACCGTGGTGACCGGGGCTACGGTAGAGGAGGAGGAAGGAACGCAGGACGCTGCAAAGACCGTGGCCCGCGCCAAGGGTGGCGCGAACAACCTCGCGAGGATCGCTGGCAAGACCCGCCTCGCGAGGGAGACTGGAGGGATCAGCCTCGCAAGGATCGCCCGCAAGGCAACGCAGGCCTCCCACCACTGCCGCTGCAGCCAAGGAGAAAGGAGGACCACCACCAGGACGAGGGGGTTGGGGGCTTCCAGGAGCCGCACGCGATCGCCTACATCCTGGGCGGGGCACAAGCCCCAGCCTCTCAGCGCATCTTCAAGCAGTTCGCCCGCGAAGTGAACGCAGTCCTCCCCAGGCTCGAAGCCACGCGCCCTCTCAGGTGGTCAGCGTGCGCCATCACGTTCAGCTCAGCAGATCAGCTCAAGTGTGTGGCTACAGCCGAAGTCCTCCCGATGCTTTGTTCCCCAATCGTCAGCAACATGGTGGTCACCAAGACCCTCATCGATGGCGGGGCAGGGCTCAACGTCCTGTCCGTGGAAACATTCAACAATCTCCAAGTGACCTACAGCCAGCTTCAGCCAACCAAGCCTTTCTCCGGTATCACCGATGACTCCACGGTCCCGATTGGGCAGGTCCGCCTCCCTGTCACCTTCGGGGCACGCGACAACTACCGCACCGAGCTCATCGACTTCGACGTCGCTCACATTCGCCTGCCGTACAACGCCATCCTTGGGTACCCAGCGCTGGCCAAGTTCATGGCCGTAACTCACCACGGCTACAACGTCCTCAAGATGCCAGGAAGCGACAGAGTCATCACGGTGCCCTGTGAAGAGAAGGATGCGGTGTGTTCCCTGGAACGAGCCTTTCAGGCTGCGTCACTGGAAGACACGGATCACGGAAGCAGGAGGCCTCCCGAGACCGCCCCTAAGAAGAAGAAGACATCGTCTAGCCCGACCACTCAGGAGGCAGCCCTCCCACGTACCAGTGGAAGCACCATGCTCCGTGCTGGCTGACGACACTGCCGAGGAGCGGCTATGCCCGTACACATACGGAAGCGCTATGCTCCGCGCTGGTGATAAACAACTGAGGGTGGCCCCCGGGCCGCATCAACCTCAGGGAGCCCAGAGCTCAGTGTCTAGCCTCATCGTAACGCCTCCCCTCGGGAGTGCCGCGGGAGGGGGCTGGGCACGGGGGCTGCGCCTGGGTCACACCCAGACGCATGCCGCCCAGCCAGGTCCCCCCGGGCCTGGTTCGTCGCGCGTCTCTCCCCGAGCGGAGCCAAGGTACGAAGGCCGTTTGAGCGTCAAGGGGGACTCCTGAGCATCGCGACTCAGGAGCTTAACTGGTCACGTAGCCCCTCACTCTGTGGCCCCGTCCTGGTTTCCGGTCGGGACCAACGCTGGGTGAGGCATGCGTGCGGCCGGGCTCTGCAGACGTAGAATGGTAGATCCACCCGCATCACACCTCCCTACTTGCTGTTCGTGCGCCAAGGGGGACTCCTGAGCATCGTGACTCAGGAGCCTAACTTTTCACGTGGCCCCTCACTCCTTGGCCCCGTCCTGGTTTCCGGTCGGGACCAACGCTGGGTGAGGCATGCGCGGGGCCGGGCTCTGCCGGTGTAGAACATAAGCAAGTAGGAAGGAAAAGCACCAATTTCAAGGAATTCAAATGCAAATATTACAGTCCACACTGTTATCTCAATGCCAAACGCAAGTTTAAACGCCTCCCCGAGGCATGATACATGTGCAGGAATTAAAAGCAGGACAGGAGCCACGACGGAGTCACTTGTCGGCGGTGGAGCAGCGCGGAGTGGGTTCGCCTCATGGAGCAGCATAGTCGGCAGCGCCTTGCTTCGGCTTGGTGCTGAAGGCCCGGAACTTCCCCAGCAGAGCCTCCGCTTGACCCTTCACGGTCTCGGCAGCAGCAGCGGCACGCTCGCCTCTTACTGGCTCCAGCAGGCTGTCGAGGTTGACGCCGGGATCGCGAAGGTAGATGTGGGTGAGGACCCGCGTCAGTGCTGCAGAAGACAGGACACGCGCCTCGGCCTCAGCCGTGGGGCCAAGGCCAAGGGCGACATCTTCAAGAGCGCGAACCAGGAAGGGAAGCAGCTTGGCGGGGCCGTCCTCGGCGCCAGCCAGCGGGCTCTCTAGGCCGCTGTCGTAAAGCGTCCTCAGCGAGGAGCGAGCCTTCGCCTCCATCTCCGTGAAGGCCACGTGGTCCTCGGCAAGAACCAGGGCCTTGCCGTCCAGCTCGGCCTTGCTTGCCCCCAACTCCCGCTCCAGCGCGCCTAGGCGGTCGTGGCGTTTCCTGAGCGCGACCTCCCTCTCCTTGACGGCCACCTCGCGAGCCTTCACGCCATCTTCCTGCTCTTGGCGAAGACGGACCTCTTTCGCGAGCTGGTCCCGCAGGCCTTGCAGCTCGCCCTCCAGCGCCTTGCAACGTCCACAGACGTCGACCACCTCCCCTAGGGCTGCGTCACGAGCAGCCTTTGCCTCAAGGACGACCTGCTTCTCCTCGTCAAGGCCTAGACCAGCGCCGCCCGAATCGAAGCGTCGGAGCGAACCCATCCTGAAGCCAGCTCCAAGCGCCCGGCCACCAAGCGGGGGTCGGCGCCAAGAAGATCCTACCGCAGTCGGTCCAGCTCAGCAATAGCACGATCCAGGACGACAGAAGGAGTTGGAGAGACAGTAGCCGGTGGAGTAGGAGGAGAAGGCGGCAGCGCGGCCACAACATCCTGAGGCGGGGTCTGCCGTGCCCCAACGACTGTAGTGGCGGCGGCAGGCAAGGACACCTCGGGAGTCACTTGGGCCGTGGGGGCTGAGCCCGCCCCAGCCGGCTCAGCCAGGCCTCGCGAGGACGACCGGGCAGGAGAAGCCTGTACGCCGTGGTCACCCTCCTTCGCGGGCAGAGGCGCTGCCACGGATGGAACCTCAGGAGCTCCCTTCGACTTCTTTGCTACGGGCGCCAGCCTATCCAAGAGATGCGGACGTCAAGCCTCAAAAGCAGAGCAAGAAATGAAGACAAGAATCAAATGCTTACGGGTCGTTACCAGTGAGCTCAAGCGGCCTTCGGCCAAATTTGAAGCCTGAAAGCCGACTGGAAGGGTCAACCTCGGGAAGCTTGGAGGCGGAAGGTGCGTCTGCGGTCCGCCTCGGGGCCAGGGCAGACCCGCGGGAGATCAGCCCGGTCCTGTCCTTCTTCGGGATCGGGGGCAAGCTCCCGCCGTCCTACTCGTCGTCATCCTCGTTGTCATCCTCGTCGTCATCACTCGAAGAGAGGCGGAGAATGCGGGACCTGCACCGGGGGAGGGGAGCCCTCGACTCTCCGTCAGTCGCCCCGGAGTCAGGCCCTTTTTCCCGCTCCCTTCCTTCCTCCTCTTCGCTGGAGTCGTCGGAGGGCACGTCCACCGGTTCCTCGGGAGCTTCCATGGGCACGGGCCCCTCCCCGTTGAAGAAGGGCATGGACTCCACTACCTGCTCCCAATCGTCGCGGAGGAACAAGGGCGTAGGAGCGCCCACCAACCTCGCCACATCGCCCCCGACCAGATATTGGAGGTCCGCGGCCAGATCTCCGTCGGCTAAGGCCGCGGGGCTAGGACGGGGCCTCCACATCGGAAGTGAGTACTGCCGAAGCGGAGCCAGCTGGTGCTCCAGGAATTCCCTCAGCAGTGATGCGCCAGTCAGCTTCGCCGCCGCCATGTTGGCCGGCCTCAGATCCGCGTCCATCTTCTCCAACACCAGCTTTGCGCGGGGGTCCGCGAGCTCTGCTCGACCCCAATCGCTGGAGCTTGTGGGCTGTTCCGTGGGCAAGATCATCCGAGGATGGACGCGCCCAGCATCCACCAAGACCCACTTGCTCCTGAAGCCCTCAATCCTTTTCCCGAGGTTCGAAATGGCAATGGCGCCACCGTACGCGACGAAGCTCGCGCATGCGGAAGCAGGACCACGAGAGGTCCGGAGGTAGAAGTAGTGGCACAACAAGGCCACTGAAGGCTGCACCCCTACGTGTGCCTCGCAGTAATAAGCAAAGATTGCCAGGAGAAGGACGGAGTTGGGGTGGAGATGCAGAGCCTGTAGCTTATAATGGCGGAGGATAGAGAAGAAGAACTCGGAGAAGGGAGGCACCAGGCCAGCAGCAATGGCACTTACGAAGAACAGATAGAAGGTGCTCCCTTGACCCTCAGGGGTGGCGGAGCCGGCTTTGAACACCTTCGCCCCGTTGATGCCCTGCGCTGTCGCCATCCGGCGCAACCGGGCAAGGCTCGCCTCCGACACGTTCGGCGGGTCGAGGGCAGACGAGTACCAAGCTATGGCCGGGGGTTGACGAGGCGCCATGCCTTCCTAGGTCACACGGTCGGAGTAGATCTAGAAATTTTGGAGGAAGGAAGGAGAGGCGCAAGAAAGAGGATCTGAGCAGCAACCGGGGAAAGCAGGAAGCAAAGCCTAGGTGGATGCCACTCCTTTATCAACTCGCGCGGTTGCTGAGGCGTCCACGTCCAATCAACTGCCACGCGGCGCCCAAGGCCGCAGGCTGTTAGGTCCCACGACGCTTCGCTCTTGCCCTTCCGCCTCCCTCCACGGCCAAGTCCGGGCGCGCCTTGGGCCTGGGGGCTACTGTCGGTGTTCTGGGAACGGGGGTCCCCAGACTTGCCTGCCTGCGGCCTGCGGCGTGGCTCAAAGGGGGCCCAACACGGCCCATCTTCATCAACACAGACCCAAGACCCTCGCGAGGGGCCAAGCCTCACGGGGCGGATGACACGGAGCTTCCTCAGGCGCGGCCTCATCAGGCTGGCTCGCGAGGAGGCGGAGAGATCAAGGCAGGGTACCTCACGAGGTGCCCGTGATGCAAGCCATGACGACCAAGGGCGCCAGGCGGGTGCCAGCCCACGCAGTGTCCTCCTTTCCTCTTTGGTGCAAAGGGGCAAGCGCAGCCGCGGAGTACCGAGGCATCAGGCAAAGGTTGCCATTTCGGTCCAAAAAGACCAAGACCAGAAGGACTGCAAGACGGAGGTCATCGTGGAGCCCAAGACGGCGTCACCACCAGAGCTTTGCGCAGGCGAAGACTACTTTTGTCAGGGTAGTTAGTACTAGCAGTCCCCCTTCAAATTAGCCCGCCATTGTTGGCTCCCTTCCCGCTCGATATTTGGGAAGAGGACCAGGGCCTCTATAAATAGGACCAGCCACCCACAGAGCAAAGGGGGGTTCTGGACAGGAGGTTCTTTAGAGAGGGGTTCACTCAGAGAGAGAGAGAG